>NC_077230.1:198711582-199069916 GCF_027887165.1 Monodelphis domestica
CCCAGAGAAGAATTCACAGGGAGAGCAGGTGAAGGAAGATTCTAATTGTTAGCATATCATTTTAATCAAGTAAACTTGTTAACCACTTATTAAGCTTGGTAAAGTCAATTAATTCTAAGTTGCTAAAGGACTACAGATACTATCAGCCCCTCCTTAATTTTGACGCCCTGGGCAAAGCCATAGCTACTCTAACAACTTTTATAACTCTGGATAAAGGTGGACAGTTGTTATATAATCCTATGATACTCTGACAGGGGCAAGTTGTCTTTGCTAGTACAGTCTTTTTTTCTCCAGTGCGCAGAAACTTTTGGTTAATTAGAGATGTAGCATTCAGGTATTTCAAACCTTCTAACGCTCTGTCATTATTGATCTCAGATTTGAAATCACTCTATGGAGACCCACGCTAAGAACCAACATTTTTTTTTCATCATACAGACTGAACACACTAATCATTCCAAAAAGTTATTCTCTCCAAAAGCTTACTAAATTTAGATTTTCCCAAAAGGGAGAACTTTAAATGCCTGAAGAGTTTAAATTAAGCAACAAGTAAGCAACAAGAAACCTTTGGCATTTATTGAGAATTGCATTTATTTTGTATATATTTTATATAATCTCATACCTGAATGTTGTCTCACCTGATAGAATGTACTTTGTATGTTCAGTGCTTAAAATAGTGTCTGGCACATAGTGGTTTAATAAGTATTTGTTGTTGACTGATTGATTACACATGGATTATCTTGGGCTAGAGAACCTGCAAAGGAGCTAATTAAAAAGAGTGGTGTTTCCTCAGACTCAGTCCCAAACCCAACAAATACTACATTTTCCACAATTATAGATTATTTAACCTATACTCTTGAAAACAGAAGCACAGTTGAGGCTAACTGTGAGTATTGATGATTTAGAACTTGCAGACTTCAAACCATATTTTGAAGGTTACGAATTATGGAACTCTGAGCATGTCTTTTATTGCTCATTCACCATCCCCTGATTATTGCCTTAGGCAGGGACCATAGCATAATAAGTTTTGAGATGAAAGGGAATTTAGAGGTCATCTTAGTTTAGTTCTTTTATTTAACTGATGAGAAGATTGAGATCCAGAGATATTGTTATTGTCCTAGGTCTTACTGACTGTAAATGGTAGAGTTGGGACTTAGATCCTGACTTTCTAACCACAAATCCAATGCTCTTCCTACTGTACCATGCTGAAGACTAAATAATGAAGGGTTACTAGTGATCAATGAACTAAAAAAATTATTTAGCACATAACTGTGTTTCAAAAGAGTTACAAATTTAGATACGACCTGTATATATATATATATATATATATATATATATATATATAATTGAAATACAAACACACGTAGAAGGGAAATTATAGAAGTTAAGGTGGAAAATATTGATGTCCAATAAGGGAGAAGTTGAAAATGATATGTGGATCCTGTATTATAAAGGGGTGGTTAATTCAGTATTGGGGGGGGAGAGAGGAGACCCCACTTCTCAAAGCAGTGTACAGGGAAGACAGTTGATGTTTAGGGTTGGCTCAGAGAGGGGAGAGGGGGTTTGAAGATTTTACCCCTTCTGCCTTACCTCCTTAGCTAAAACTGTTTTCCCCAATTCACTCTTGTCCCTCTTGTTCACCTACCCCCACTACTTATGACCAAAGGGTCTCTCCTTGATCTGTTCACTCATACTCAGCTTGGGGAACAGATAACTTTTAATATCAACTCAATCAGGTAATACAAAAGGAATAATGGGCAGGGAAGAATGGGAAAGGGAAGTGGGAAAAAGGTGGTCCCTGTCTCTCTCTAAACCCTTTCCCCTCCCTCTTTGAGTTTGGGGGCAACTCGGGCCTTGGCAGCCTGAGCCCCCCGGAGAGAAAGTCAGGTTGACTCACCCCATGGCAACAGGAGCTGAGGTAAAGTCTGCTCAGGTTTCTTTTCAGAAAGTCCCTTCAACTGGGAACTGTTGGGGGGGAAGGATTTCCAGTCACCAGTAGGAAAAGTGGGTAACCCTCAAGAGAAAGTCTTTTTTTTCACCCTCTCCCTTTGGCTTCTCAAGACTGAGAGTGACCAACTCCTCTACCCACCTGAGTCTTCTCCTCTCCTCCAGATTCCAAACTCCTGGGGCCCCTCCCCCATTGGGGTGATCAATTTCACTCACTCTTCAACCTGGCACTTTTTCTTTAGTGCCATCCTCTGTCACAATCCACAATAACTAAGTTGTATTTAAGGGACCAAGATACATTCTCTCTCTATACTGGCTAATATCTTTCTAATAACAAAGTACATAATAAACCAAGTTAGTAATCAGAAGATTTCTGGATGAACATGGTATTAAATTGAGAGCAAAACTAATTAGATTGTCTTAAAGATTTTACTTAAGAACCATTATAACTTGGAAAACAAAACTGGTTCAACTTTTGAAGATACCTTATTCATATCCAGAATATTTGTATACTCCAGGTACAACACCTCTAGAACTTGGATTTTTCTTAACACTACCCAATTCTAATCTTTTGGCTATGTTTTTTCTAGGTCTCTTGTACATTTGATGAGCAGAGTATGGTTAATTAACTTATAGATTATCCTATCATGAACTCCATGTTAATAATGACTAAGGCAGGGGTCCCCAAACTTTTTACACAGGGGCCAGTTCACTGTCCCTCAGACTGTTGGAGGATCAGACTATAAAAACCGAACCCTAACCCTAATCTTAACCCTAACCAGGCAGCAGTATACACAGTATGGAATCCCCTCCCCCAGATCACTGCTCACCATGCTGACATCTTCCACTGTACAGCCATATATATAATCCTTTGTGTGGCACCTCCTTCTAAGGCACCATCCAAAGGATTATGTCATCAGAAGTGGTACTGTATGTGAGCGACACAGCGCTTTGCATTGCCACCACATACAGTGTTCCTCACACTGACCACCAATGAAAGAGGTGCCCCTTCTGGAAGTGTGGTGGGGGCTGGATACATGGGCTCAGGGGGCCGCGTGTGGCCCGCCAGCCGTATTTTGGGGAACCCTGGATTGGGGATCCTTTATTCCAGAGTCTTAACAAATATCTCAGCACTTTCAGCAAGGTTATAAATTGTGTACCTTCAGGCATTTTCTACAGTACAAGTCTACTGCAGACTTTTTGAAGTTTAGTCCTCATTGGGTTTGGGTTTTTTGCCATTATCTTGACCATCACTAACTTACAGACCTCAATGGAAATAAATGAAAACCTTAAACCAAAGAGCCATAGGCATAAATGAAGACAGTAATTACTATGGAGAAAGGTTGACCTTCTTTACCACCAACAGCAGCTCAACCACCACCACTGCAAGCTGACCAACTACCACCAATAGGACTGAAATCTAAAAGTCCTGAAAGTAGTAGTACCACCCTCCCCTAAACACTGGTCTTGTTGTTCAGCCCACAGAGTCATCATGCTAAGAAGCAAACCTTATGGAGTTTACAGCTGGCAACTGCTTCTTCAGCCAATACAACTAAAGACCCAGTATAGAACATTCCTGCTATCAAAGTTTTTGGCACTCTCAAATGATTCAAAATCAGAAATAGTTTTTCACTGGAAATGACATGAAAGAAAATGCATTACCACCTGATTTGCTGCTACACTGGACCCTAAAGATCATTTGGTCTTCCCATCTGACTTTCATCCTTCCTGGAATGAAAGCAAAGAAATGCAAAGATTATGTTTTTGTACTCTTTTTACTACCAGCACTTAACACAGTGCTTTGGAAATTGTAAACAGTTAAAATGTTTTAAATTAATCAATCAGTCAATTAATTACTGCCTCAGTGCCTTACTTAATTTTTCAACATTGTAGGTACTAAGTAAGTTTTTATTAAATTGAATCAATTCTGTGAATTGGCTTTTTTCCTTTTGTTATTTCAAATTTTTGAAACACAAATAAAACAGACATTTCCAAAAACAAAGAAAAATAATATGGTACATAATTGAAATCATAAATCTCTTATGTTTAACTTACTTTTCTTCGTATCTACATAATAAATACCATTAACAAGTGTCTCAGACCCTTCCTACCTTCCCTGCACTGTAACTCTAGCTGTGTATAATGTTTTCTTGGTTCTCCTCATTTTACTATTCATTATTCTGGGTGTTTCTTTCCAAGTTTAAAAAATTGGCCTGCTTGTTACTTCATATGGTATAGTAGTATTTCAACACAGACATATACCACAATTTGTTTAGTCATTCCCCAATTGATGAGGATCCCCTCAATTTCTAATTCTTTGCCACCACAAAAGGAGTTAAATACTTTGGAATGTAGAGGCTCTTTTCCTTTTTCCTCTGATCTCCTTGGGAAACAGTGGTATTGCTGGGCCTAAGACTATACGCAGTTTTATATCACTGGGAGTAGTTCCAAATTGTTCTCCAAAATGGTTGGATCAGTTCACATCTCCACCAACAGTGTGTTAATATTTCCATTTTCCCTCTTCAACACTTGTCATTTTGCCTTTTTTGTCATTTGTCATTTTAGTCACTTTTATGGGTTTGAGATGATAGCTCAGAATTGTTTTGATTTGTATTTATCTAATCGATAGTGATTTCGAGCATTTTTCATATACCTATATATGGCTTTGATTTTTTTATCTGAAAATTGTCTGTTCATATCTTTTACTAATTTATCAACTGGGAGATGACTCTTATTTTAATAAATTTGGCAAAGTTCTAGAAGCTGACTTTTAACAGAATGGTCTTACCTTTTCATGGAGAGTAAAATTACGTGGCATTGAAATATATTATGTACTTATAAAAAGTAATATTCATTGTGTTCTTTGTTGAATCCAATTGTATGTTGAATCCTTGGTGTCTAGTACTATGATAACCTCCAATTCTGGCTTTGGCCTCATCTCTTGGCAGAGATTTAGTAGACACCATCATTTTATCAGTAACATTTATATCAAACATATTTGAGTGTGTAGATACTTTTGCAGATGCCAAATCACTTCCCTTTTTAATTTTTTTGTTAGTCTTAGTGTGAGGTCATTTTTTGTTCTTTTCCCTGCAATCCTGAAGATGAACTTTGTTGGATGAAGCCTGTAGTCTCTCTTCCCAGCCTGTAATGAATGCTTTCCAATTCATTGTGTGCAGACAAGATTATTTTGATTTATAAACAATAACTTTATTTTTTTCCTTTAACATATATTCTACCATTAATTTATTCTTTCATTCATTCATCTAGCAATTATCTATTATGTTATTTGCTATTACGTGACAGTTTGTTTAATTAGTCTAATTATAATGTCTCTCCTGCTCCCATTGGCCACTATTTAATTCAAGCATTGAACCATCTCAGTAGTCACATTAAACTTTTCACTCTAAGGACTGCTTTTTGAAAAAAATGTGCTTTCCTCCAGGAATAGTTTCTCACTCAGTGTGAAATCACATGTTGTCAGTAATCAAGACAGAGAAATTTATTGATGAGTAGAGATATGGCTAAGTATTTATATGTTTTCACTATATCATTTGGTAGCATTTATTTAACATTTTTATTGTCCTGTTATGTACTTGGTAACAAAGATGTATTAGTAAAATTTTATTTTCATACTTATGAAACAGTAATTACTTAGATGTATCTTTGGCTAAATTTTAATTAATATAACTACACATTCCATTGTTGCCTTTCTCATAATATTTGTGTAACACATTGCATATAAAGTCTTGAGTTAGCTTCATCCCACCCCCACCCCCGACATAGGAGAAAACAAATACATTGGCAGATGTCCCCTTTTTAACCTAGAGACCCCTCTTTTAAAATGTTGACTTTCTAAATTTGATTCATTTTAGTAGAATTCTATATAAATATATTCTGCTTTGAAGTATTAGGACTCCTCAAGAGTGGAATAAAATATTTTGAATTATAGTGTAATAAAAACATATTATAGCAGGTCTTTCCTTAAAATAAGCAAGGTTTTTTAACCCTTTTTTTCTGTTTTGGACTCCACTGACAGTTTTATAATACTTATTGATTCTTTTAGAATAATATTTTTAAATTCATATAATAAAATATATAAAATTACAAAGGAAGAATTATATGGAAATTCAGTTATTAAAATTCATGATCTCTTTGAAATCTATTTGTGGATCCCATTGGAATATGTAGAATCCAGATTAAGAACGCTGGCTCTAAGAAGTGACTCTTAATTGCTAAAATTAAATAGGTGATTCAACTTACCTTTGAAAAGCTGATGATTTCTCTTTTTTAACATTTCATCAATATAGAATGGTACAGAAGTGATTGAACCACAAGTTCATATTATGTATTTGAGGATTTATTTGATTTTTAAATGTGCAGGTGGAAAATTTGTATTTGTGTGTATTTGATTAATTCAAAGTGATTAGTTTCCTTATCACCCTATTTGTTTTACATGATTCATTTAAAATGTTATTCTGATAAAGAAGAGATCCATAGATTTTACTAGACTGACAAAGGTATTTATGGTACCATAAATTTGAAGGACCCCTGAAATAGCTCATAGGTTTAGTCCTGGCTGCTTCCTTTTGGATCATTTAATTTAACTGTCTTTTTTTTTTTAATGATATAACCAAAGTAATCATATAAGTAGAAAGTAGAAGAACCAGGATTTGAATCCAAATCTTTATTCCAACTCCAGCATTCTTTATGCTTATTCTCTTAATTAACACTTTTCATTGATTGAATCTTGCATTGTGATTCTTGGAAATACTGAAGGTGCTTTCTCAGGATTAGCCTTAGCAAAACTGTGAAGCAAAAATAAATTTGTACCTTCTTTGTCATTTGCACCTCCTTTTGTTTTGAACTCTCTTCTCTACAATATTTGGTACTCTCTTGCTGTTGTCTGGCTGCCATGATAATCACACTGCAGTGAGCCATCTATATGGTTCAAAGTTTCATATGCCCCAAGTGACCTCCATACCCCAACTCTTCCTCTTCATGCTCATCACGTGGCTTCTTCTTTAAGAACCGTGCTAACTACTTGGCAAACCAACTAAAATGTAGGTGTTAATAGGTAAGGGAAAACATACTAGCCCCTCTGAAAATGCTGATATCAGACAGGGCTTTAAGCCGAAGGAGTCTGATGAACTAAAATATCAAATACTGTGTCTGGGGATAATAAATCTATATGGGATATGATTTGGGAATGAGGGACCATCCTTGGCAGTCTATGGACCACAGAATAGAAGTTGCTGTCAACTCTATCTATGTGTGAAACCATCTTTGTATTTCTCTGAACTGTTCTGGAGTCCAATGTCCTAAATTAAATTCCAGCTTATCTATTTACTGGTTGTGTGTGACTGAACAATTCACTTAAACTCATAGACTTTTGTCTATTACATTATATATTATTATACATTATATAGTTTAATATATTATATTTCATGATAAAAATGAATAAATATAATCTTGCTTGAAGGACAGGGGGAAAATTACTTCCCATGCTTTTTTCCCATTCATATAGTTCTAAGAAATGTTACCTAACAATAGAGAATAGAGAACAAATATGTGAGTTTAAAATATGTGTATTGGAGGTATTTACATTTTTAAAAAGATTGAAATTTTTTAATTGATAACATTTAAATGGAGGTTGTTTTACAGCTGGCAAAAAGAAAATATGGAGAAGGCCAATTTATTTCCAATTCAAAGGAATTCAAATTAGATAATTAGAGAGTTGAGAAACTAGTACAATAATTAATAAGAAGTCCAGCATTAGAAATAAATATTCATAAGAAATTATAATGATTCAATTTAATTTGATTCAAGTCATACTTATTAATCACTTGTAAGATGAGAGGTAACATGATATACTAGGTCTTTAGAGAAAAAAAAGACACTGGTATATTCTATTCTTGGGAGAGCTACGTATCATATGATGCTAAGAATTATAAATATCTCATCGTCATTAGCACGTGTTGAAAATGCAATGACCTGTCTCATAGATCCCTTACCATATTTAGTTTCAGAGAGTGCTATATGAATCCAAAGTGTTATAAAAGAAAATGACCTCCAACTTGTTAACACTATATTGAAGTAGTTGCTCCCAACTGGCGCCCAACCTTTTCAAAATGTCAGATCTGGCACACCACCATCTTCACAGTCGTTAGCTTTTAACATTTATAGAACATCCTTGGTTTCTGAGATATTATGTAGATCATGTGAAACATATCATAGCTATAATGAAGCTGTCTTTGCTTCTTTCCTGGTAAGTGCCTTTGACTGGCCAGGCTTTGAGACTCATGAGTGCTATCAGTTTGGTTAATAAGTTGATCAATATGGATTTCTAATCTCCTATAGTATCAGTGCATTATTTAAAAGTGAACAGTTAGAATAATGATGATGATGATGATAGTTGACATTTATATTTTGGTTATTATGTACCAGGAAGTATGCTAAGCTCTTTATCATTTTTTATTGTAAAGCAATCTTTATTTCACTGGACCCTCATAACAACCCTTAGAGGGAGTTAATGTTATTATTATATCTATTTTACAAACAAGGAAATTAAGATAAAGAGAGGTTAAATGACTTGCCCAGGTTACACAAATAGTAAATGTCTGAACTCAGGTTTTCCTAACTCCAAGACTGGTGGCTCTGTCCACTAGAAAATGAGGATGACTGAAGCTGATTCACAGTATGTGTGCTGCCCAAAGACAATGCTTATGTCCACTGAAATGCTCAGGTTCTTAAAATGAACTGCAAAATGGAGAGCATGGAGATCAGGTTATGGACCACAACTCAGACCTGCTGTAAAGATGAACAAACCCCAGTAGAATTTTAGATACAATTTTGTTCCACTAAATGAATCACATTCTCCAAGAATGCAAATCCCAGAAGTATGTAAAGTAAGGCATTTGGAAAAGAAGTCCACATTACTCTTTCAGGTCCCTGAAACAATAATTCAGTACACGGTAAATGGGTGAATGTAAACCAAAAAAAGTCTCTGATGCTTACAAATATAACCTGTTTGAAAGGAAGAAGCTTAATCCAAGGAAAATGTAAGCCACTAATAGTGTAAGATGCAGGATAATCAATGAGAGTCTCTGAGAGGAAATAGCCTCAAACCATTTATATAGATGTGACCAAGACCTGGAATTTCTTTTATATCCCTGTTACTTTTCTCCATTAGATGAAAGTGATTTTATTTATAGACAGAATAGGTGCATCATTTCTCAGTGCATTATTTCTCTATTGGTTCTGTAGCCAAGGACCATTTACTCAGGTCCCCTTTAACTCTAGTATTTTATATTTCTATGATGCAGTTTCCACTGAAAATCTATGTAGTAAAGAGCAATATCTGTGGAGTCAAGAGACAGGGGTTAAAAGCCTATCTATAAATTTACTTACTGTGTGACTTTGGGCAAGTGACTTAACCCCCTCTGAGTTGTAGCTTCACTAACTAGAGGACAATAAAACAGGTACAGTTATAGATCTACTTCTTCACATACAGGTTTGTTATGGGAAAGAGCTTTTAAAATCTGAATGAGCTATGGAAATATCAGCTATTAGCATTCTCAGATTGGATGGAATAAGTGACTTTTAATTGAGAGCCTACATAATATGTGCTCTCATTTTACAAAGACTGACTCAGGGTTTCAACACAAAATCTTAATTTTTAATCATTATCCCATCCAGGATTTCTTTTTAGAAATGTTTAAGAAATAAGAACAGAAACCTAATTTCTCTCCCACTCCAACCCCATTTAAAGGAAAGGAAACAAATTCCTTGTACAAATATGCATAATCAAGCAAAGCCAGTTCCATCTTGGGCTATATGAACACACACATATATGTATATTTTTATACATATATGTATATGCACACATACATAGGTGTTTGTGTATGTGTGTGAGTATTTAAATACATCTCATTCTGTACCTCTACATCTGTCACCTATATGCCAGGGAGTAAATAGTAGGTTCCATAACTGATCCTTTGAAAAAATGGGTGGACATTTTATTGATCACTGTTCTTACAGATTTCAAAGTTTTGTCTGTATTGTTATATAATGTTCTAACTTGAGAGCATGACTATTTGCTTCTTCTTTGAGTTGCACATGCATGCATGCATACACACATACATGGAAAATGGGCCTCAGCTCCCATGCATGAAGGCCAATAAACAATTGAACATATTATAAGATTTATGCATGCCCCCCAAATGCAAATGATTCATGTTTAACCCATGAATAGTCCAGAAAACTCTACTTCCTTCTTCTCTGAACTCTGATTGTCAAAAGTCCAAGATAGTCTTCCAGATATTTAGGACTATTTTAGATAGTTCCTCTTCCTTCAACATGGAGAAAGTTTTTCAGGTCTCTATAGTAGCATCTAGTTGACACTTGGCAAGACATTTATCTTCTGGCTTCCTCATTTTCTTCAATAGTAAAATGGGTATAATAATAACAGGAACTACCTTGCTAAGTTGTAGTGAGGACTAAATGAAATAATTTCTGCAAAATATAGCATGATGTCTGGTACAGAGTGGGCAATATTTTCCTTCCTTCCTTCCTTCCTTCCTTCCTTCCTTCCTTCCTTCCTTCCTTCCTTCCTTCCTTCCTTCCTTCCTTCCTTCCTTCCTTCCTTCCTTCCTTCCTTCCTTCCTTCCTTCCCTCCTTGCTTCTTTTTTCTTCCCTTTTCTTTCCTACTAGTAATAAATACTTCTCTTGTGAGTTCTATTCCTCTAGAGTTATATGTGGTCCTTGATCATTAGAAACCTATTTTGGTATTCCTCTTATAACTCAAGGAGTTCTTAGAGAGCCAAGAATCTAATAACTTTGTTTTTGTCTGATGATTCTAGGAATCTATAGAATTCTTTAAACTTATTGTAGTACCTAGGGTTTAACATGCCCTCAAAAAGTTAAAATTCCTAAGGCACATAGAAAATTAACTCTATTCGCCTAAACCTACAGACTCTACACTAGAGATGTCATGCATGTGACCCACTGACCCCATGGTTTTTATATCATAAACAAGATTAAAATATAATTGGGAAATATTTAACAAAATAACTAAATAAAAAAAAATAACTAAAAAAGGAATGACATAGATAAGTTCATGTTTTTAAACAAATGTGTTATATACCTCACATGAATCCATATGTATAGATTAGTTGCCTCCATTCTTATATGAGTTTGGTACCTCTTTTCTATGTAACTCATAATACTAGTATAGACTAAGATTTAGGTCTGTTCCTCCACATTGATTCTGTCCCTTACCATTCTTTGACCTCCAACTCCTATATCACCCAGAAACGGCTCTCCTTGTCTCACTACTGCTGCTCCATTATTCCTTCCATATTCTGACATTCCATAGGACCAGAAATTGGTTCCTTGGAAGGTGTTGCAAATGTATGTAGTCTTCCTTCTAGGGAGCCAAGTTCCTTTGTGAGATAAATCTCTCTGATTTTTCACTTAGACTTCATCATCTTTTTCAAAATCTTATCTTTCTATATCATCAAATCTGATGTAGCAACATTGAAAAATATTAGGAGGATGATAATAGTTCCTTCCTCAAAGAGTTGTGGTAATCAAAGGAGATAACTATAAAGTGCTTAGCACAATGCCTGGGATATAGTAATCACTATACAAATGTTAACCATTTATTATGATTACTATTAGTCCCATTAATGTTGACTTGTTTGAGTAGTGATTATATTTCTCTACATAAGGCATACAATATATTACATTACACTCACACCCATATGTGTGTATAATTTTAAAGTTTATTGCTCTTTGGATATACATGTATGCATGTACAATGTATAAACAAATACATATTTGTACATGTATGAATTGTTTACATATATATGTATGTATATGCATTTATATTGTAGGATGTGAGGGAAGAACTTCCACTTACCTTCAAGTAGAAGTGTGTCTATAAATTATGTTAGATGACTATCTACTCTACTTTAAAATATGAGAGCCATATAAAAGCCCATTTTCTAGTGTTATATTTATTTACCTTTTTATGTTAAAAGAATAACCCACTAGAGGAGTGATTTCAAGTTCATGTAAAAATTTAGACTGTATATCAATTTTTATGTCTGCTTTCCAGAAAGCATCTGTATTTCTACTAGAGTTTCTGCAAAGCAATTTTAGAAGGTTGGTTGATTGTTGCTTTCCATTCTTCACAGCTCCTAGAAATCTATAGGTGAGCCTCAGAACTCATTACACTCACTTTTGTTGTTTCCAATATGAATACATGAATAGCAATAACTCTTCATAAATGTACAATAAACTTTGTTAAAACTAGCATATTTTTGTTCGAGTCTCCTGGGCTTGTCCCTGTTAGGTATTTAATAGAAACCATCATCACTGACACAATACAGGTATCAGTTTGATCTCAGCATAAAAAGCTGAAATCTGAAGAAAGATTCAAGGTCATATTTCAGCAGCTGCTTCACAAAAACATTCCATTTCTCATTTAATGTGCAACAACAAATAGTATTTGAATGAATACAGGAGGCAACAATTTCTCATCTAGAGGAAAGGTATTTGGAAGCTCAGGTAATTGAATGTCCTTGCAATTCACCTTATCTTGAGGGAATTCTTGTTGAAGTGGTTTTTGGCATATCTTCTCTTCTTCTCTTGCAGACCAAAAATATTCCAATCATTTTCTTTCTCTCTGAACAGAGAAACATGGCATGGCATGCCCTTTAGCATTATTCCTGTATTTCTACTGAGTGAGAACCACATCTGCTCAGTTGGAAATTTATAAGGATTATGCAGCCAAGCATAAATTGTTTGATGATGATAAGAGGAGAATCATTTATGATAGAATACCAGTCAAAGCGACAGTCATCTCAAAAGACTGTATGTATTTGGGGATACATGTTAATCTGAATATTCAGTGTAATGTATTAAGTTACTAATAATCAAACAATATATGAACAACTTTACAGATCTTCATGAAAGTAAGCCAACAGTTTACCTTTTATAGTGATATGATAAAACTTCTGAAAGAGGAAAAGCAGATCGTAGTTCTCAATTGTTTAGGGTTCTTCTTTGGTTCACTTCTGAATTGGTGGGGCTTTAATGAAAACTGACATTTCTTTTTTAAAAGGCTACAATATATTCTCTGCATACATGTGTTTGTATTTCAGTAGCTACATAGTATATGAAGCTATGGATAATTTTTAGAGTAAACTCCCTCTACAAATGTTGATCTCAAACCTAAGTATATATGAAAACCCTTCCTTAAGGATTACAAACTAAATGCTCCTAGGGGACTGAAAAATCAAACCTAACAACAGGACAGAGCCCAGGAATCCTCCTGCTGGACTCAACTTAAAAGGTACTCCCCCCAAGGCCTGAATTTGAGAACACTCAGGTTTAAGGGGAAAAAAGAAGGAAGGTCCCAGGACCCCTCCCCCACCTAGAAAGCTGAGCCTCCAGGGGTAGCTGGAACCTCTGGGCAGGCAAGGGTGCTAGTCTGGAGGGAGTATCTTGCGGGGAAATCTGTGCCAGGCTCAGAGTGTTGAACACAGGTGGTGGAAAAGCAGTTGGAGAAGAAGTGGGCAGCCTAGTTGTAGCAGTAGAGAGACTCAAGATTGCCCCCTACCCCCTTCCTGAGGTTTTGGGCCTCAGGGCACATCCAGCTCTGCAAGTTCAACTCAGCTCAGCTTAATCTCATCAAAGCCTTCAGAGGGCAGGGAAACTCAAGCTCCAATACCCCTCCCCCACAGACTGTGCTGTGAGATTTGCTGACTAAGCTCCAAGGGGATGGCTGACAGAAGAACCCCAAACCACAGATCCAACACATAATGAGAGGAGCAAAAGTGCAGGCAACTACAGGGGGAAAAGAAGGGGCAATATGAGCAAACAACAGAAAAAGAAAAAAGAAATTACAATTGACAGGTTCTGCCTAGGCAATGAACAAGGAGCAAGTGCAACAGAGAAGGCTGAAGGAACACCAAGCAAAAACACAGAAACTCCAGTGAATTGGACACAGGCTTTGGAAAAACTCAAAATACAATTCAAAACACAAGAGAGGCTGAAAACAACTGGGAAAAAATATTAAAAGCAAGATAAGACATTTGGAAGCAGAAAATAATGTCTTGAAAGTCAAAATTAATCAGCTTGAAAATATGACAAAGGAAATGAAAGATGAGGCAAAGGAGATGAAACATGACCTCCAAAGAAAATCATATCAGAAGAAGGATGATCAAAACTAAGCATAAACATTTAAACTCCACTCCCTTCATTTCTGAATATCCCTCAAGTACAGCAAATTACATACACTAGGTATGCTGCAGAATAATGCTTTTCTTTCTTGCTATATGTTTTGCATTCCTATGTACAAAAGGTTAGATTAAGAAATTTATACAACTGATCTACAAATGAACACACAGATAGGAATATCTGTGTGTATGGAATCAGTTTCAAATTGTTCATAACAAAACTGTGGGTGAATGTTCAGTAGGCTTGGCTTCCCCCAAGCAGGTGATGAAATAAACTTCTATCAAAGTCACATAGATTTTGTGAAATTACATGAGACAGGAAAATGACAGAGTTGTAGGAGACATTGCTATCAGTCCTCTCCTCTCCATTTTTACAGATGAGGAATTTTTGCCCCATAGATGGGAAGTAACTTGTCCAAATAAGTAGTAAACCCTTAAATTTCATACTGGTATTCTTACCATTAGCAGTATGACTCCTTTAAACATTTCTTTGGATTATTACCATCATCTCCTGTTTGAAAATTAACTTAATAACCCCCAAACCCCATGATTTTTTTATTTTTATTCTTTGCTTCTTTGGTAAATAGTCTTACATTTTCCTTCCAATAGAAAACAGATCTAATATCCATATGTATGTAATATTTATTGCTAAAGATGTTTTTTTCCCCCCTTGGAGTTATGAAAGGAGTGGGCAGTTTCACTTTGGCATTACAATCTGCATTAATGAAGCAGATGTACTGAATGACATTACTTGAAATAACTGATCTAGCTTGCTTTTCCATAGAAGGTTCAATGTAGCCAGGTATGATAAACATTGCTAACTGCAGGGGAAAAGTAGCTATTAATGGCTTTGAAAGACATAATTGGAAACCTGAGGGAAATGAGGTTCTTCAGTTATAATGGGAAAGAGTAATACAGATAAGTGAATTATCTTGTATGTGTATATTTGCAAACATGTTGCACACATTTTCAATTCAGAAATTGTTATATATGAAAATATATGGAATGACATCTTGTTTAGGAATTATTCTCAAAGAAATAAAATTATTTTGAAGCATTGTATTAATTAAATGGCTATTTGAAACAATCCTGTGTCAAATATTCTTTAAGCATAAATGAAATTTCATCTTTAAGACATATTGAGAGTGATGTAATACCTAACCATGCATTCAATTCTAGCATATTTCTCAAATTATTTCTGTTTAAAAATGGAGAAATCCATCATCTTCTCCATAATTTCCTTTAATATTTTTATCTGACCATTTTCCATATAAACAATACATGTAAACTCAATCCAAGTGATTTTCTCAGAATATTTTAGTTATTCAAGTTGACATTGTTTGAGGACTGATTCTGCTTTTGGAAAGAAATTTTCATGTGTCTGCAAAATGAAGCCAGTTGTGACCTTCATGGGGGTAATGATTTGGAATAACTCTACTAAACAGATTTATTTTAAAACCCTTATAGTCTGTCTTAGAATTGATACTGAGTATCAGTTCCAAAGCAGAATAGTGGAAAGGGCTAGACATTTGCAGTTAAGTGACTTCCCCATAGTCACATGGCTAGAACTGTCAGATCAATTTTGAACCCAGGATTTCTTATCCTCAGATCTGGAGCCCTATCCATTGAGCAACTGAGCTGCTCTCTGCTCAACAGATTAAATGAAAGATATTTTATTTTTTCTGCTTCACCTACTCATTTAAAATGCCCATTGTATGATGCAATTTTTCTGGGGACTTTGAGAAAACATTGAGTCTTAAAAAGGAAAGGGAGACTGATTTTTTTTAATCATATACTTATGCCATCATCAACAAAAAATGTTAACTAAATAAATGCATAAAAATTATAATCAAAGCCACAATTTACACATTGTTTATAATTTGTTTAAAATATGTAAACTATGTATGTATGGCAAATAAACATTCTCTGATTCTGAGATCCCTTTGCATTTGTTTTATTTGAATACATTTTTCCTCTTTATTTTTTGGCTTCTGTTTTAAAAAAATGCAATTATGGTATGCATCATTTGTATTCTCTTTTCTTTTATCTTTTCATATTCACTCATTTGCATTTCTAATATTTGTCATTTCAGTAACAAAATACATTCTATTACATTCAAATATCACAATCTATTCAGCTATTTATTGCATTTATGTTACTTCCAGTTATTTTGACATAACAAAGTTTACATGAATATTTTCAAACACACACAGCTTTTTAACCTTCTCAGTAATGCCGTTAGGACCCATTCTTGATAATGGCATCTCTAGGCTAATGAGCATGAACAGCTTTACAATTCTTAATATTAATTAATTCCATCTTATTATATGGAAAAATTCATAACTTTTCTAGCTTTGTAATATTAGGTCTGTATCTACATGTTCCTATCAATATTCAATTTAATCACTTTAGCCTTTATTTCTAAATTAAATATAATCAGGACCTTATTTTGCTAAATTGAACCTTAGGCATCAGACAATCTGTTGCCAGGTCCTTGCTCTTTCCAAAACAAGTCTTTCCTGTTTGGTCATACCCAGTGGAATGTTTGCTCCAGTGCCACAGCCTGTCAGGGATGCAGGATTACCTCCAAACTATAAGGAGTGTTAAGAAATACTTTTGCAGAATGTTTATGTTCTCTAAATCAATGTTGTTTGGCCAGAATCTATGTTTGGATTATATGTATACTCAGGCTTAGATCTACTACTAACCTCTTGCAGGTATATAGGGATCTCCAGATATCTATTTTATTTTCCTTATTTAAGTTTCTATTCATCTCCTTAACTTTTTTATTATTTACTTTTTGGTTACATTTATCTAGTTCTAAGAGGGAAAAATTGAAGTCCATAACTATTATTTTTGTGTTACCTATTTCCAATAGTGTCTCAGGTAGTTGTTTAATTTAAAAATCTGGGTGCTATAACACTTGGTGTATACAGGTCCAATACTGGTAATGTTTCATTATCCACAATATCCCCTTTTAGGATAATGTGGTTGCCCTGTTCATCCCTTCCAATAATATTCATTGTTGCCTCATCTCTGTCAGAGATCATGATTGCTACCTTTGTCTTCTCTGGATCAACTGAGGCATATTATTTTCTCCTCCAGCCCTTCACCTTAACTCTATGTCTATTATTTTTAGAGTGTTTCTTGTATACAACACATTGTCAGCATCTGGCTTTCAATTATTTCTGCCATCAATTTTCTTCAGATGTGTGAATTCATCATATTATACTCCAGTGTCATAGTTACTAATTGTGCATTTATATCTACTCCATCCTTCTCACTCTTTTCCTCATCTTCCTTTCTTTTTTCTTTCTTTTCTCAGATGTGCAATTTCCTTTGACCAATACCTCTCCTATTTACCATTGTCCCATGAAGTCCTCTGTTATCTTCTCTCCTTACCCTCCTAGTTCTAAATTGGCCAACCTTTCTAAAGGTCTGTAAAGGACGTAGAAAATTGAGGGGTTTTTATAAAAGATTGGACTGGAATATTTGAGAATAGGGTTGCCAGGAATTTAATTAATTCCAAAGAGATTTATTTTAATTATTATAAAATATTGAAATAGTGAAAGTAAGAAAAATTAGAGAGAGGATAGGGTAAGATATCTAGACTATACACTAAATATTTTGCTCTGGCCCTGGCTCAACCCAGGAGGGATAGTCAGTCCTTAGCCAGAGGGGCCTCTGCCTTGAGCCAAGAATCTGGGGATCCAGGAAGCCTCTCTCAAGAGGGTAGATCTCTCCTGAGGCTAGCCCCTTCAGATAATCCAAGGAAAGGGAGTCTGCCTTTCACTTGCCACATGTCAGTTCAAAGGGAAGCAGTCTGAGATCTCAAGCCTGAGCTCCTGCAAAGTCAAGTCAAAGACAGAAGAGAGAAGACCCCCTCACAGGAAGTTCTTGGCATTTTTTAAAGACCCTTTCTTTTTGTCATTTCCTGTGACTTCCTTCATTTTATGTGTACCAATTACAGCTAAATCTTTTGCTAAGGCCTGCCCAGGAGGCAGTCAGTTGATTCTGATTCATCACCCACTATCACACACGTGGGTCACAGACTTCTCCCACTCAAGTGTGAGTGAGGTATATACACTTTTGGTGACTGAATCTAAAAATGGACAGGGGACAGTTAATTTAATCTTCATAAGTCACTCCCTTATCTATCCCTTTCCTCTTCCCTTTTATTTTTTATTCTATCCACATTTCTACAAATTTCTTCCTTATTCCCCAATTGTGCCCTCCTATTTCTTGATTTTCTTATTTCATCACCTTTTCCCACACCTCTTGATATGTGAACTCCTCTCTCTGTATTCCTCCCTTCCCTCCCTTTTCTTATCACCTTGCCCTCTTTTCTTTCTCTCCTTATCCTATGCTCCTTTCCTCCTGTTTGTACATTAAGAAATTTTTTCCTTTTAATTGTATTCTATTTTAATTAGAATCTAATTCTAATCTTTCTAAGAAATTCTGAGTAGTATAACAATTTTTAAAAAATGATGATAATGTTTATTTGAGATGCAGCATGACATCGAGAATAAAGAACAAAGAATAGGAGCCAAGAATACATAGGTCATAAAATTGTCTGTTAGAGACACTTACTGTGGTAATCTGGATAAATCAATTGACACCTTGGTAGCAATCACCTCTGTAATTTAATTTCACATTGCAGCAGTGACTACACTCTGAATTGGTGGAAGGGTCTTTCTCATTGGAAGTACCATATATTAATGGAATTACAAATATGGTATAAAAACTATTCAGGCAGTTATTCCTCTAATAAGATGAGTTTCAACATTTCAACATTGTTATTCCATAATAAAATATAATGTTAACTTATACATAGCCTAAATTTCCATTCAAAAGTCAAGAGAAAATGGGGTAGGTCCTTAACACCATGGTTAGAAGAGTCCTCGAGGTAAACATTGGGACATTATAGAAAATAGTTACATGTGGTACACAGATCTAAATTGATAAGACTATAGATCCACCTGAGAATATATGACAGATTTTCTTTATTTTCTCCATTTTCTTTTAAGATATTTAAAACTTTTATTTTTTTTTGCTTTAAACATTCTTTTCATTTTAAATTTTGAGTTCTAAATTCTCTTCCTCCATTCCACTCTTGTCTCTCTTTATCCTGTCCCTCCTCAAAAGGCTGTTTTGCTTTTAATTACTACCTTCCTTAATATATATTCCCTTTTGTCATTCATTCCTTTCTCTTTTTCCCTTTTCTTTCCTATTTGACTAATGGCTAAGTTAAATTTCTATACCTGAGTTTGTAAGTAAATAGTATTTCCTCTTTGAACCAATTAAAATGAAAGTGAGGTTTAAGCATTGTCTACTAATTCCCCCATTTCCCTTCCCCTTTCTATTATAATAGTTTTTCCTTGTATGCCTTTTTTGCATGAGAAAATTGCTCTCATTCTACTTCTCCCTTCTCTTTCTCCCAGTGGATCCTTCCCCCCCCCCCCCACACCTTAATTTTGGCGAGGAATCATTCCAATATAATTGATTCATAGCCACAATCTCTGAGTAAAATCCTTTCAATTTGCCTTAAAGATGATAATATTCTTAGGAGTTATGTTTCAACTTCCTATGTAGACATGTAAATAGTTTAATTTTAATTGAGACATTTATGGTTATGCTTTCATTTTTACAATTTTATGCTTGTCTGTATAATAAAAGCCATAATCTAGCTAGAGTCAGTCACAAAGCCCCATGACTTCACCCAAGGGTTCTAACCTCTCTCTGCTGTATTTTGTAGAAACTGCTTTGATTTTATTGGGTTTTCTTCTCACTACTGGGACTTAGGCCTTGCCAGTCCCTACATCTTAAGTCTTGTGTTTGCATGTTGAATTTATATTCTGCCCTTGTCTTTTTATAAGGAATAATTGACAGTTTTTCTATTTCATTAAGTATTTCTCCTGAAGGATTTGACTCAGTTTTGCTAGGTAGATTCTTGGTGATAATTATAATTCCTTTATTTTCTTGAATATCATATTCCAAGAGCTCTGCTCCTTCAATATGGAAGCTACCTAATCCTGTGTGATCCCATTGTGTCTCAAAATATTTGATTTTGTTAAAATAGTATTTTCTTTTTGAGCTGGGAGCTCTAAAATTCATCTGTAATATTCCTTAGTGTTTTCATTTTGGGATTACTTTCAGGAAGTAATTGGTAGATTCTTCTATTTTCCCCTCTGGATCTAAGATATCAGGAAAGGTTTCCTTGATAATTTCTTTTAAAATTGTTTTCAAAAATTAATTTATTTAATAGGATTTATTTCTATGTATCTCAATCACTCCCTCCCTTCCTCATACCATAGAGGGTATCAGACAACAAAATATGCATACATATAAACATATAGGCATATATATATAATATCTGATGTATTAATTTTTCAGTTCATTTTCTCAAGTTGGACATACACAGATTATTCTTCAAATATTAATTCCTATAGCTGAATACATTATTCCCTTGGTTCTACTCATTTCAATCTTCATTATTTCATGTAAAACTTTCCATTTTTTTTTACAAGTTAACATGCTCATCATTTATTATGGCACAGGTTGACTTCAAAACAAACAAATACATTATATACACACACATATATACATCACAAACTTGGTTATATGCATTACTCATATATTATACATATATGTGTATATGTGTGTGTATATATATATATATATATATATATATATATACAGTGCATATAGGGATATATGTGGAGATACACATGTACACTTATATAAACCGAAGTATGTACATATATAAAGGCATAAAGGCAAGGAAGTATATGTATATATACACATATTTATATATATGAGTAAGGTATGTTCTTTTGCATGATATTTAATAATTCTGAGCTGCTTTTAGTTCATTTTGGTATATGGTAAAACACAATGAAAAAACAAAATTAGAGGAAAATTAAGAAAGGCATTTAGGAAATGTTAAGGTTAGCTTGACATTTGACTGTATAGAGTTTTATAAAAAATCTGTGTTGGGCATATAATTATGTACTCTTCTAAAGAACATTTAGTGAAAATTAATTGGCACATAAAGTAATTTCTTGACACAGGAAAGGTTGATCAGAAGCAAGAAATATCATTGCTTGTGGTTTAAAGAGGATAGCCAAAAAATATGATCCAACTTTAGCTAGAAACTTATATTAATAGTTGCCAAACAGGGACTGAATGCTTTGTTGAACTGACTTTTCTTTGTTGTATAATAATACTCAATAATAGAGATCTAAACTACTTTTAGTAATTATTATAATAATTTTCAGAAATGATGTTGTTGAGTCAGCCAATTCTAGGTCATGGTGTAAACCTTAAATTTCTTAGACTTATGAATGTTGGAAATTTCCCCATTGGGAAATTTCATACTTGAAAAATTTTCTACTGATAGTAAGAACTCTATTGGAATGTGAAACTCCTTGGCATGGGTGGATCCTTCTCCCTACTTAAGACTACTTTAGGACAGAAACCTTTTGCTTTGACCTATGCTTAAGCATAGAACAGGAAGTTCTTTGAGTCATGATTGATTTTAGAATTGATACAATAGAGATACTTGGAATGACAGAACCAGGTCTTCAAAACTACAATCTCCAGCCTACTCAGAGTAACAGGATTTAGGAAGGGCTGCAGCAAAGATCAAGATTTAATTATTTGAGAATATGACCTTCAACAGACATGTGCAAAGGGGTCAGACCTCTGGGTGGTCCTGGGTTAAGCTAGAGCCACCATTGGCACAGGGGAGATATCGAGAGTGATTGGTAGATGTGAGAACTGAGGGGAGGGAACTTAGATTGTTGGCTTAAAGATAGCGGGGTCTGAGGACTGGAGGAGGTTTTTTGCTCTGAAGGAGGTCTGAGAGGTGGTTGCTCTGAAGGAGGTCTGAGAGGAGAGAGGTCCTGGAGGGAGAGCTCCGGGAGAGGTCTTGAAGGAGGCCGTGGAAGGAGAACTCAGGAGGAGTCAGGAGGAGAATTCTCTGGAAACATTTCTTGAAAGGAGGCTCTCTTGAAGGTGGAGCCTGAGGTTGGCATGAGAAGCCTTACTTAGAGAGATCTTGGGTGAGTGATAAAACCAAATGACTGATTCATCTCTTAGGACTGAGATCTAGGCCTTATTGGCTTGAGGCCCTTCATTCTTATTCCTTTCTTACTTTCTCTCTTTTTCTATTGATTAATCAGTGTATTATAAATTAAATTTCTCTATAAAACCCAGTTGGCTTGGGCATATTCATAAATTGGGAATATATTCCCTGGCGACCATTTTATATTTATATAAAACCAAGACACAGTAGAAAACATATTTCAGAGGTCATAATTGTTATATATTTCCCTTGCTCCCGAACATTTTAATTATCCCAGTTTATGGCTCCCACTCTCTTATCTACAACTATTTAACGCTCAAAACTATTTTAAATCTAACAATGGTAAACTTAGACAAAATTCTAAGTTGGCATAATATAATCTATTTCATTTACTTACCATTTGAAATGAATGGTGATACTTAAATTTTAGGCATAATCTGTAGTGGAAATAATATTGTAATTGTAGAATTAGATTTCTTCCTCAGGAAAGTAACCAATAAAGTCACTGGATGGAAGATATATTTTGTTGCTGAAGAATCTTTTCTCTGAAATTCCAATTCCAAATAATTGAAAGTGAAAGCATTATTTTTTCCTATAAATTATAAATTCCAAGACTCAACATTGCAAAATGCCTAGCACATACTAAGTACCTAAAATAACTGACTAAATGAATAAAAGATTGAAAATCAATAACATTTTCTTTAACAAGCATACAAATTATTTCCACAGTGTTGTAAAGTTTATAAAAGGACCCATTGTTATAAAAGAAAATCTCATTTGACTTTCACCAAAATCTGTAGATGATACATTATTTCCATTTCTAGACAAGGAAGTAGGGACTGAAAATGTTAAATGATTTGTCTAGCATCACAGAGCTAGGAAATGTCTGAGGAGGGTTTTGAACTGAGATCTGACTGATCCAAAGTCCCATGTTCAACCACTGTACCATTACCTTAAAAATCATCTCCTGAGAGTTGACATTGTTTTTTTCAAACTGTTGTTCACCACATTTGAACAACCTCTATTTGGGAAATGCAGTCAGAGCAAATGTCAAAGCTACATGTGTTATACAGACCCATGTTATAACCCTCTTTCCCCTTCTTTAAATCTAGATTCCTTCCTGGTTCAATTTAAGTGCCATTTGCATCAAGACTACCAAGTCCCTGAATTATCTCTTCCCTCTATTACTAAATCATTGTGTGTGTACATATATATATATATATATATATATGTACATATATATATATATATATTTGCTTCTTTATGATTATGTTATAGTCATCAAATTATGTAAGCTCCTTGAGGACTGGGGCTATCTTCCTTTTGTTGTATTTATAGTCTAGTACATACAATTACAAGCCCACATTATTGTTAATAAATGGGGCTGGATGTGGGTATATCAGGGGGAAAGCATTTTGGCAATGACACTTTCATAGCTGTTGCTTCGTGTGCCCGGGAGGAGATGTTAGATTATAATTGCCTTGAGAGACAAATAAGAATAAGCTAAGAATTTGCATTGTTAGAAGGAGAATTGGGAGAATTCTTGTGTTTGAGACAAGCTCTGAAACTGACTAGGTAAGTAAGAGTATCTTCCCATCTTCCCATTATTTAATTACATAAACCTTGTTGTAAAAGCATAGCTTTTCATTGGAATGGATTTTCCACCTCAGAAACCAGAAAATTAGAGAACCTGATTTTTTTCACCTCTGTTGTTTCATGATATTGACCAAATCACTTTTTATCTGTTTCCTCATTATTAAAAGGAATTTGGATTAGTTATCTAAGGTCCCCTCTTACTTTAAAAACCATAATATTGGGGGCAGCTGGGTAGCTCAGTGGATTGAGAGCCAGGCCTAGAGACGGGAGGTCCTAGGTTCAAATCTGGCCTCAGACACTTCCTAGCTGTGTGACCTTGGGCAAGTCACTTGACCCCCATTGCCTAGACCTTACCACTCTTCTGCCTTGGAGCCAATACACAGTATTGACTCCAAGACAGAAGGTAAGGGTTTTAAAAAAAACAAAACCATAATATTTAGATTTGAATGAAACAGAATAAAGCTGAAATGGGCTTTCTTTATCTCTAGGATTTTCAGTTGTATAGTATTTGTGAAGACCAGCAACAACTCTAAATCTCCAGTGTGGAATTTTCAATTCTCTAAAGTCATTTTCTAATCTTTTCTTTTGGTGTGGAAATGACCTTGAGTTCTCCAATTATAAGTCCTTCAAATCTGGAAAGCTTTTGTTTATGGGATCTTGGACTATATGCCTGCTGCCTGTTGACATGTCTGTCTAATTTTGCAAAGGTTCATTAGCATATTAACTTTCAGGGTGATGTTACATTTTTATTTTATTTTACTTTTTCCCATTGGAGTTCGTAGTCAAAATTGCTAGCATGCACACAAATATCCACATAAATATGTTTGTATATATGCATATATGTGTGTGCATGTCTATAAACAGACACACACACAGAGACAGAAACACACCTGGTTATACACAGAGACATATTTATAGATACACATTTTAAGGTTTAAGAAGTGCTTTATAAATACCTCATTTTGTTTAATAGCAACCCTGGGGAGTAGTCACTATTATCTCATTTTACATCCAGAGGCAGTGAGGCTTATGGAGATTAAGTGACTTGCCTGGTGCCCACACATTTCAAACTCCTGACTTTCCGACTCCAGGTACCATGCTCTATCCATTGTATCACTTACCTGCCTAGTGTTAAAATGGAGATTTGAACCCTAGACTTCAATCCCAGGAAGTCCTTTGTATTTCCTAAAATTCCCTATAATCTCACCTGAATCTCCACCTGGCTGAGATCACAATTAGTATTTTAACTGGCAGTAATGCCTACCTTGCCCTCTTCTATGCTCTCACTCTCTCTACTTGGCCATTGCAAGATGTAGTAAATAAGCTTTGAATGGGCCAATCAGCCGTAGGCAGGTGGTTTATTATTTGTATTTTCTTTATTCCTTGATTTCTAATAATCCTTAATAAACCTCATAAAATACAATAATTTTATTACTAGAAGCTAATTTAATTTTTATAGTTTTGGTAACCACAAGACTCAGACGAGAACTTTGCAATTTTTTTTTAAAGATAGCCTAGATAATTTTTTTTTAAAAGCCATGTTTTTCCAAGGCTTTTCAGCAAAGCCTCTTGATTCAGCTCTCTCATTTTGTCTGCTTGCTTGAATGCCTGGTTGTCTGCTTCTGTGCTCCATCTACACTTGCCTCCATTCATCTGCTCTGGACCTGCTTGACCCAGATGGCTCTCCTGGTCCTGCCCTGCCCTGGCCCAGCCCCAGATGATCCTCAGCCTCCAAGCCAGATTGCTCCAGACCAGCCCCAGGACCCAGGCTGCTGGTAGCTGTTCCTGGATCTTCAGAAATCACAAACCAACTGGTAAAAACTGGGGTGTCTTCTTTTAGGCAACAATTAGCCTCCATGTGGCAGGGGACCTAGGGGGGGCGTGGGGGTGAGGAGAAGGAAGAGACTTTTCCAAAGAGGAGGTTGATTACAGGCATAACATATTTTGAAGGATCTCTTTTAAGTGCACTGATTCTTTTATTTATCTCATCTGAGATTCAGGAGAGAAATTCATCTCCCTGCAACTCTTTGGCCCAATTTAAGATTCCTAAAACCCACCCTCACTATGGGGGAGAAGCTCAGTGGCTCAGTGGATTGAGAGCCAGGCCTAGAGATGGGAGGTCCTGAGTTTGGATCTGGCCTCAGACATTTCCTACCTGTGTGGCTCTGTGAGGGTCACTTGACCCCCATTGCCTACCCCTTACCAATCTTCTGCCTTGGAACCAATTCCATAGTTCTGACAATAGGCACCTCATCGGATAAAAAAAAAAAAAGAAAAACCAAGGAACTTTAAAGAAACTGGAGGTTATATTTTTAAGGCTTTTCAGACTCCAATATTTTACAAAAATCTCTGTATTTTATTGCATTTTGCTGATTGTTTTGTCTAAGATTTCATTTTGTTGGTTTTAAGTTCATATATTAATGTATTCAATACTAGTCTGTTACACTGAATCATTTTAATGTACTGGGTTTTAACTACTGTTATATTCTGTTGCTTTTCCCCTATAACTATACTGAACAAACATTATTGAATAAGCCCATATATAAACACAGATTTTTTCTATTTTTGACTTTGTAAATTGTCACATAGAGGATAGATGGACTTCATCAAACAGGTTATAATTATATAACATTTTTTGGAAAATTTAATGAGCTAAATGTCTCAAATTGATTTTAAGGGTTTTTTAGACATGAATTTAATTTTTTTTAACAACTCTGATCATTTTGCCTACCTCTAACAGGAGGTAAGGTCCATTTTAGTAGCTGAAGTGAAATACAATTATAATCCCCACCTCCCACATTTATAAACATGTGAACAGATGGAACATTACAGTCTCATACCAAAGGAGCTGGGAAATTAATCCCAGGGCATAGTACCTCTGGATGTCTCCCAAAAGAGGAGGATCTCTCATTTATAACTCTTCAGCTCACTTTACTTCCACCAGAATAATCTCTAGAATTCTTGATGATGACCTAGACCCAAATAATTTTTACTTTGTTTAAAATGTATTTGCCAAAGTTGAAAGAGTTGCTACATCTGTAAAAATTGTGAAAAATATACATCAATTCATAGTTGTTGTTTTTTACGTCATACAGCAACTTATGTGAAATATGATAGTGGGTTTTTTTGCTATTGCAATTAATTGGGCTATTGTGAATTTTGGGGATATTGAGACCTTTTTCAATGTACATTACATGTGGTGCTACTGTTCTTTATTAAAAAAAAAAGACTGTTACCTTGTGAAATTCATTTGCTTGTACTCACAGTGGATCCTGGCCAGATATGAAGAGGAAATGGATCTCAATTTTGGTAAGACGCCTTTGTATTCTATATTTTCTTAGCTGACACAGTGTGTCAATGATTATAAGCTATATTTTTAATTTTAAAACTCTTATTATTATATTTTTCTTGCATGTGCAATATACTATTTCAGTTTTTATTTTTTCTCTCTTTTTTGTATTTGAAGCTTATGTCACCAGTATTAAGATTTTATTTTTTTTTTAATTTTGCAGTAATATAAGTTCAAAATATATTTTCTATAATGTCAATGTATACCCAAAAGCTTGAGACTATAAAAATGATGCCACTGATTATTTAAAAAAATTATGGGACTTTGCTTAATGATTCTGTCTGATTCCAGGACAAGAGAATACAAAAAAGGAGCACAAACTTAACCTGAATAGTGCCAAAAGAGCACACTGGTAAAAAAAAAAAAAGAAGTAACCAATCCTGTAAGGATTGATGCACTTCTAAGCCAATAGAAAGGACTTGAACCTAGTGTGAGATTCGAGATTGTGATGCTTGACCTATGTTAAGATGTAGGTCTTGTATCCACACTCTTCATGAAAACACACAAAAGTACCAAAATTTGGCTCCTACCTGGCTCCTATAATCTAGTCCCTATTCTATCTTTCATAATGTGGCAACTTTCTGTAGTCCTGCCTACTGATTGGGTAAATGCATCATTGCTTAAATAATTTTAATTGGGCCCTGATTCTAGGACCTATTATAGATTTATTTTTCCTTTACTTAGAATTTTTACACATAAGACTTTGATAGTCTATATTTCATCCAGAAATTACCTTTTTTTGGATTTTTTATGTGTTTTATTTCCCTTACCAATTGATTCATATACCTCATAACTCAGTCATGCATCCCTAAATGATCCTTGTGTTTTTCAATCACCCTCTTCAGTGGGGTATGTATAAAATATTATTTTAAATTGCAAAGTTTAAATTTTTTTGAAAGAAATTTTAGGTTAAGAAACATGATACCTCCCTCACACCTAGCAGATTGGCTAACATAACAGCAAAGGAAAGTAATGAATGCTGGAGGGGATGTGGCAAAGCAGGGACATTAATTCATTGCTGGTGGAGTTGTGAACTGATCCAACCATTCTGGAGGGCAATTTGGAACTATGCCCAAAGGGCGACAAAAGAATATCTACCCTTTGACCCAGCCATAGCACTGCTGGGTCTGTACCCCAAAGAGATAATGGACACAAAGACTTGTACAAAAATATTCATAGCTGCGCTCTTTGTGGTGGCCCAAAACTGGAAAACGAGGGGATGCCCATCAATTGGGGAATGGCTGAACAAACTGTGGTGTATGTTGGTGATGGAATACTATTGTGCTAAAAGGAATAATAAAGTGGAGAAGTTCCATGGAGACTGGAACAACCTCCAGGAAGTGATGCAGAGAGAGAGGAGCAGAACCAGGAGAACATTGTACACAGAGACTGATACACTGTGGTATAATCGAACGTAATGGACTTCTCCATTAGTGGCGGTGTAATGTCCCTGAACAACTTGCAGGGATCCAGGAGAAAAAAACACCATTCATAAGCAAAGGATAAACTATGGGAGTGGAAACACCGAGAAAAAGCAACTGCCTAAATACAGAGGTTGAGGGGACATGACAGAGGATAGACTCTAAATGAACACTCTAATGCAAATACTATCAACAAAGCAATGGGTTCAAATCAAGAAAACATCTAATGCTCAGTGGACTTACGCGTCGGCTATGGGGGGTGGGGGGGAGGAAAAGAAAATGATCTATGTCTTTAATGAATAATGCTTGGAAATGATCAAATAAAATATATTAAAAAAAAGAAATACATATTTCCACGTTTCTGATGTTGTGAAAGAAGACACATATCTTTTATATAAGAAAAAAACTCATGAAGGAAATAAAATAAAAAATAGTTTGCTTTGAAAAAAAAAAAAGAAACATGATACCTCTCCAAATCCAGAAAGTGAACTGTTTGGAGAAGACACCATGAGGGTGCCTCCACAGACCACAAGCTGCACCAGAAGATCCAGAGGGAACTTTGGGATGTGGTGATTTGAACTGTGTGGGGTCTGAATGCATTTGTTTTGTATGTATACTCTTATGCCAAAGGGCACTAGTTCAAACACCCAGAATTTCAATTATTGGAACTGTGATTTATTAATAAAAGAACAACAACAAAAAAAGATTCTACCAGCTAGGATAGCCTTCCCTAGTGGAAGGCTGTACCGATCTAACATTTTAGATAGCTTATATATGTTACAAGATACAAAGTTATTTCTTTTTACACATAGGTTCTTAATCAAACAAACCTTATCACTGACACAGGAATGTGGGGTTGGAGATGAGAAGGCAATCCTCAGATTTATGTGGGGGCTGTTATATAGGAGCTATTTATTTTAGTCACTTAGCCCCAGTCAGCCATATGTTATCTTCCTTCCATTCTGACCTCTTTGATAGTCCTGAAATTCCTTTGTCTTTCTGCCCTTTCTAATTCTTACCCCCAAGTTAAGTAGAGACTGGACTTCTGTCTGCATAAACAGCTTGACCTCCTGGGGGGAGGGAAGCTAGGTCTGTTCCCCAAAAATGCAGGCAGGGATTGATGTGCTTTATCTTCTTCAATTTTTATTATTTTCTCTTATTGAGACTACTTCAATGGATCAAGATTTTACCTACCCTCCTCCTTCAATACCTCCCATTTTTCCTGCCTCCATATCCCTCCCCCCTTTTAGTCAGCCACCTTCTAAGTAATTCAAGGTGAACTATGAGATTTAGAGAAGATACTGTCTTCTCTCTTTTCTCAAGTAAGGAGGTTTATTTGGGGAAGAAAGGACAAGGATAGAGGATGAGGTAAGAGGGATGGGGTTTTCCTATTCTATACAAGGAGTTAGGAAGGTATTGGGAGTATAGTATGGCAATCAGTCACTATCAGAACAGTCAGAAAGCTATGAGGACAATTGTTTTCTTCTTTCTTCTTCTTCAAACTCAAATCTCAGATATACAATTAGTTCTTCAGGTTCAACCACCACCCTCAGCCACACAAAAACTTCTTCCTTCCTCTCTCAGAAGCCAAGAGAGACCAGATCAGTTCAGCTGTGGGGTTAGCTTCAACTGTTTCTCCTGGGAACATTCCAAATGGAAGGTTCCTTTTGATTGACAGCTCGTCTGTCCTCAGCTTTGTGTTGCATGCTTGCCTTGCAAATTCTCTCTTACACATTTATAACATAACCTAAATAATTCTCCCTGTCTTTAAAGGGTTTTCCCTGGAGTCTGTCATTCTTGAAAGGGCACCCTCTCCAGACCAAGGATTAATCCCCAGGCTCCACAACAGTACAGCTAAGACTCCACTCCTCAACTTTTGACTCATTTCAGTTTTTGGAGGTTAAAGTCCAAAGTGGCAGGAACCATATCTTTTTTCACATTCTATGAACTCATTTGGTTTCTAATGTATCAGATTCAGCTGATCTTTTGTTAAAGGGATTTTCTTAATTTCTCCCTCTGTCTCCTTAAGAGCCTAGAGAGCAGGATTTCTAAGTAGATCAGAACTGACAGGAGTCTGTAGGCCAGAATTTAATATTCTGTTAACAGGAAGACCAGAACTGAGGAGAGGAAGTAGCCTGTCTTCTGACAGGAAGTTGCAGAGGGCAGTTGGTCAGTTAATAGATAAAGGAAGCAGAGGCTGAAAGTTGGGGGTCTTTGATCAGTTGATCTTCTATAGAAAACTAATTGAAGGAATGAGTGAGTGGTGGTTGTCTATTATTTTAGGGAGTTAGTAGCTAGTGAATAATTTATAGATAGAGTAGGTTAGAGAGGCCTGGCATGTCAAGCAGAAGAAACAGTCCTCAGAAGACAGTTAGAGATAGTTTTAGGAAATTTTAGGTAGTATTAGAAATTTTAGGTATATTTATAGGGTATATGATTAATAATCTCTCTTTCCTTATTTCTATCTTTCTATCTGTACTTCTTTCTTAAATTAAACAAGAAAAATTTTCTGTTAAACTGTTCTCCTCACTTTGTGAACTCCTTAATTTAACCCTTACACTTCAAATATTTGTTATCATGATAATGTTAGTATACTTTACTGTTATAGAAAGCATGTTGGTCCAATCAAAAGAGTATTGGCTTTTTAGTGAGATTTGGTCCAAATCATGCTTCTGATACATGCTTCTATGTGACCATTGGAGGGAAAATATTTAACTCTTCTTGGTCTGTTCCCTTATATGAAAAATTAGGGGATCTAACTAGATGGCTTATGAGATCTCTCCTAGTCTATAGCTATGATCCTATGATCCTGCATGCTGTAAGAGGTATAATTATGTTAATCCTTCCATTTTGTGGTAAAGGTCAGGTCATTTGAAATGCTTAAGGCCATTCTTTTTAGCTATTATAAAAATGGGGACACCTTTTTTTAGCTAAGCAATGCAATTTCACACCATAATTCCAAGAGTTATTTTTATGAATACAATGATTAATTATCTGTCTATACCAAGTAATTATTTAGTTTCTAACACCCATAACCTGAGAGAGGAAAAAGTTCATCATATCATTTCAGAAATATCTCCTTGATAAATATCACTACGTGTCATTCGGTTATCTCTAAATGTAGTAAGTAATTATTCCCCTTTGCTTTTTGGCCCATATAACTCCCATGTTAACTGCAAAGACTTAATATAATTATGCCTTATTGAGTCTGTTCTGCATTCACTATTTCATTCACCTTTGTTCAGCTTCAGTGATTTGTTTCTTTCTTTTTTTAAAAATTCAACTTACCTAAAAGGTTTTCATATTTTATTGTTTCTGTTATTTAAGATTTAAAATATGTTCCTAAGTTCCTAATTAAATGAGAACCAACTTAGTGATTCTATTTTTAGTTTTTTAGTTAGCTTTCATGGTCTTTGCTTTTAATATAATATTCACTAATCAAAGTGAAGGAAGAGAGATACATTAATGGATTTGCTGCCCTATGCAAATAGTCTTCATATGCTATTAACCACCTATTCCCACCATTTACTCCTGTAAAATGTTTCAAGATTCATCAGATTTAAAATCCACTAGTTTGTCTTGTATCATGAGTGGATATGTGGCATAGGCCTATGTATATAGTTCAGACCCAAACATGCTGAAAACCCCCACTTCTGCATTCTATAAAATCATGGCCCTATAACAACCAAACAACTTTACCAGAAATAATTTCTCAGTGCCCATATTATGAAGAGGGTGACTATAAAAGCACATATTTATAATGAGTGTTATTGTTACAAAACACTGAAATATTTATTGCCTCCTTTGAACTTCCCAATAATGCAGTAAGGCAGAAGGTACAAGGATTATTATTCTCATTTGGGGAGAAAAGTTGTTTCTGAGTTAGTAGGAAAACTTGGGTCTTTGTTCAAATCCCATGCATTTTATACTGTAGCACACTTTCTCAGTAACAGAAAAGGCTGTCTCTCAAATAAAATCCACAAAATCCACAATCATGACCCCTTCCAATAACCACCAATTTCTCCTTCACAAAGAATGTAATGTTTCACTGATTTCCCCTTCAACAAGAAACTTATTGTATCCTAACTTTTCTAAGTGTTACTTACTATTATCCTAAGGTGGTCTTTTAGTGGAATTTATTGAGACATATAATAAAACTAAAATGTCTTTAATATCATTCTAAAAATTAATTTTATCAATTACTTGTCTTCATAACATGATTACTAGTCTTTTCATCTTCCAATCCTCCCTTATAATGATGATATCTGGCATATGTATAGCGTCTTAACATTTGCAAAGCATTTAAAAATATCTCATTTTATCCTTGCAACAATCCTTGGAGATAGATGCAATTATTATGCTCATTTTATAGATAAGGAAATTGAGACAATGAGGAATTAAGTGACTTGCCCAGAGTCACATTTTATATATATAAATATATAAACATATATATCTTAATTACATGAATGGTTTTCCTAAAATTGAAACATTCTTACATACTTGATATAATTTCAAATTAGCCATAGTGAATTATTTTTTGGATATATTGAATTATATACCTTGAAATAATTGAATTGAATTGTTAGTCAACATTTTTTTAGCAAGATTGTTTTATGACTTTCTCTACTTTGTCCTCATGTTTAGTATTATGCACTTAATTTTCTCATAGATTGTCTCTTCTATGGAGAGAGGAAGACTGACCATACAAGGAAGCAAGATATTAGTGAGGCACAAGTGAAAATTGTAAATAACTGTCCCTAAGGCACAGGTAAAGGTGTTTAGCTTGAGTATAGATATTTAAAATTGGTGGAATTCATTGGAGTACTGTGAGGTTTGATGATTTTAAATATCCATCTAGTTTTCATTGTTTTTTATCTATAAAAATATGAAGAGATCGAGAGCATTAAGAATGAAATAAAATATACATTTGACCAAAGTCTCTATATATTTGAAAAATGAGGATTGTATCAGAGAAATTTGTGGTAAATTCCCTTCCTGGTTTTCTGCTTTACTTTTAATCTTGGCTGCATTGGTTTTGTTGTGGAAATACTTCTTAATTTAATATCGTCAAACTTTTCCATTTTGCATCCTATAATGTTTATTATCTGTTTTTGGTCAAAATTCTTTTCTTTCCTATAGTTGGTGATGTATAAATTATCCCTTTATGTCTAAATCATATACTCATTTTGAACTTATCTGTGTATCATATGAGATGTTGGTCTATAGGTTGTTTCTGACAGTGTTTTCCAGTTTGTCCAGCAGTTTTTTGTTTGTTTGTTTGTTTTTTATCAAATAGTGAATTCTTCTTCCCAAACTTGGATATTTGGGATTGTCAAATACTCTTACTATGGTAATTTGAGTGCTGAGTGCCTCATCTATTCCACTGATCTACTATTTTATTTCTTAACTAGTACCAGATTGTTGTGATGGTTACTGCTTTATAGTACAGCTAGGCCACATTTCTTTATGTTTTTTTTTTCCCTCAGAAAATCCCTTGATAGTTTTTTGCCTTTTTCTTTTCCAGATCAATTTTATTATTTCTTCTATCTCTTTGAAATAATTGTATTTAGTGGCTTGCAACATTTTCTCTTTTATTTAGGAGATTTGGATTTTTTAATGTTATTTCTGATAGTTTTATGTTGGGATGACTTTTTAGGAGGTAAACAATAGATTTTTTCAATTTCTATTTTACCCTTTGTAGGATATCAGGGAAATTTTCCTTTATAATTTCTTACAATCTGATGTCTAGGTTCTTTTTTGATCATGGATATTACATAGTCCAATAATTCTTAAATTGTCTCTCCCAAAACTGCTGACCAGGTCAATTATTTTTCTAATAACATAGTTTACATTTTCTACTATTTTCATTCTTTTGAATTTGTTTTATTCTTTTTTTGGTGTCTCTTGAAGTCATTAAATCTTTTTTGCCCAATTCTATTTTTTAATGCATTATTTTCTACAGTGAGCTTTTGTAATTCCTTTTCCATTTGGTCAATTTTACTTTTATCTTTTTTTCAGTAAATTTCTGTACCTCCTTTTCTATGTTGTCTATTCTACTTTTTAAGAAGTTTTCTCATCAGTGGGTTTTTGTGCCTCTTTTATGAAACTATTAACTATATTATATAAATGGAGATTTTGAGTCTTTGGACTTCATCCCCCGGAAATCCCTTAGAATTTCACAAAATTCCCTTATACTCTATCCCCACATTTTGCATGATTGTATTTAAGTGACTGTAACTCATCCCTCTTCCTCTCTTGGACCTGTGGTCAGGCAGTTCTTTTGTTTTAGTTATTATTAATAAAACTTTATAAAATATAATATTTAGTTTTGAAACCCAGAATATTTTTTCATTATTTTCTTGAATCACTCTTAATACTTTCCCAAAATTTTCTTCTACCTCTCTTATTTGATTTTTAAAGTAACATTTCAATCTTTTCCAGAAAGTGTTTTTCAGTCAGTGATCAATTCAAAATTTTATTTGAAATGTTGCATGTACCACCTTTGATTTCTTTGTCTTTTTCTTTTTTTTCCCTTTTTTTCCCTTAACCTCAATCTTCCCTATCACTATTGGGACTTTCTTTGATCAGGTTTTTTTTTTTTTTGTTCTTTCCTCCTTTTCCATCCTATGTTTTGATTTTTAACTTTTTATTCAAGTTGAACTTCATTCCAAGAGTGGAAAGAGTACTGTTTCCCATTTCAGGTTTTGCATTCTATTGTTTTTAGAATTAGTTTTAAGGGGTATACCTTTTCAGTTCTCCCAGGGTGGCATTATGTAAGGAGAGGTGTGAACTCTTCTCTCCTTGCTTGTGATATGTCTGTAAGAGAACATAAGCACTCTTTTCTTCCTTGAAACTGTTACCAGAGGCCCTAAGCACAAATGCAGTGATGCTCTTTCTTTCTGTTACTGCAACTCAAGCTTGAGGATTGAAAATACAACAGAGTTTGCCCTTGAGGTTTGCACTGACTTGCTGGAGTGGGGCTTGCACTCTACTCTCACCAAAGTGAGTCAAACCTTTCCTGCCCTACTTCAAAGGAAACTTTGTTTTACCTCAACCTTTTGTTGTTTCCCCACTCTAGAATTTTTTTTGAGGCAATAGTTTAAAGTTGTTTGGAGGGGAATTTGGGACATCTCAGTCAAATCCCTTCCTCTGCCCTAATTTCTTGGGTCTGTCTCTGTTTACCATTTTCATAAAAAATGCAATGGCATTTGCCATTGTCTTTATCCTTATTGATCAGCCTGAAATATATGTGCTACACAGGTTTATCAAATTATTCCATATTTATTGACAAATTTGTTTTCTTTATTGTCCTCAATGATATGAATATCCCCTTTTTGTTTCTCCCTGGTTTAGACTGTCTCCATCCCTTTCCCTGAGCATTAATATCTTATGTTACTTCTATTATAGAACTCTAGCTAAGACAAGTAATTCTTCTTTTCAAACAGATAGTCCTCAGCAATTCTTACTAATTTTCTGTTTTGGGGTTCTAGTATTCCATTTCCCATCTCACTGGTAGAAATAATGATAACATTCTGAAGTCAATAAGTAATAGAGGTTTTTTCCCCCATTTTATTTCTGCTTCCTTTATTCCCTCATTCCTACTGTGCTTGTAAAAGCTGAGTTATGGCTCATGTCTTCCTCTTATCAATGGTGGCCTTCAAATGTTCAGCTTAATAACTTCAAACAATAAATACAAATAAGACTAAACAATATTCTTGGCACACAAATAAACCATAGTGATGCCATAGCTTTCATTCTATTTTTTATTACCATTTTCTCTTAGATGGTTTCAATATTTAAAAGAATGTGTTTTCATCATTGAGTTGATATTAATGGTACCAAGGACATGAATTCATATATAAATGTCAATGTAGGTTAGCATCTATTCAAGGACAAAAAATGTGAAATTTTCATATTTCTTGTCATATAAGATCCTTAATATATAGTGCTTAAATAATATATATGTATATGTATACATATATATAATACAGGGCTAAATAATTAAATAAATAAATAATGAATAATTTTGAAAGGATGAACTCTGTATCCTGAAAATCGAGCCCAAAATTTTAAATGACCTCTTCAAATCCTTGAGCACACAGTAAGGTTCACAGAGAAATTTTGGAAATCTGCAGCAGATAGAATCAAGTTCCTGTGTGGAAAACTGTATACTTTGGAATGAACCACAACTGTATTGTCTGATATCTTTGCAATGCCCCTTAGTGGTAGTATTTTTTCAGCATCATTGCCATTTTCCTGAGCTCCTTTCTTGTTCTTTCCATTTGCTTTCTTATCCTTCTCCTTATTTTCTTTGTCCTTAAGCTCAGTATCATCTTGCCCACTTCCATCCTTAGCCTTATCTAATCCTTGTCTTTGCAGAAACTCCTCACACATTTTCTTAACTAGCTGCTCCATATTGTGTCTACAACCAGGATTTGAGCTGCTTTTTTTGGTGTCAGAAACTTAATAATGTTCTTGAGATAGGAGAAGGTCTGTAGGGCAGCCATGGTAAACACATACAGTTGGGTGAAGATTTGCCTTAGTACTGTGTCAGCAGTAAAGGGTATAGACGTCAGAAAAGAAGTAGAATTAGATATAAGATCTATAGTGTCCATCAAGATATCAGTCACTGCACTGCACATCAAATTATAAATCCAATAACAGGCAATGACTGAGAGTACCACCAGTCCACAGATTATTTGCAGAAACATCTTTTTTTTTTCCTTATTATCTTTTACTGTTTTTGGGATGGGTAAGACCTTTTCTGAGGTGCCAAATTGTATTGGAAGCTCAATTACTAGGGTATTAAAGGTAAAGAGAAAAACTGGAACAATGACTAAGAAATAAGGTCTGGAGACTGAATTCTCAATTCTCCTCCCACCACCCACTTCCTGCTTCCTTCTGTTGATCCTAATAGCTAGTCAGAGATAATAAGTTATAGCAGCTTTTAACAGACTAGTTTTACTTCAAAATACCGGAAAAGGATTTATTTTAAAGGAAGAAAGGGTAGGGAGTGGGGAATAAGGATAGAGGGAATTTTGGGTTTCCCTAGTCTATTATAAATTGAATATCAAGAAGTTAGAGTTGAATTGTCTATAAGGGAATATTGTTATTAATTTGAAAAGATCTTCAGAGCTCAGCCCAAGACTTCAAGCTGAAACCAGTGGCCAGAACCTACAGAGTAAATCTCTGTCAGCTTTCTTCCTCAGAGTCTCAAGGAAGAAGGAGTGAGTAAAATCAGTTTGAGTGCCAGCTTATTCAAAACTTCCTTCTCCCTGGCCACACTCTTCTCTGGAATTTTTCTGATTGACAGATCTTCAAAGTTCCATGGCTTGTACTCGCTTGCTTGCAAGTCTTTTCTGTAGCAGTAATCAGTTTTTCCCACACACCCAAATGCATGATGAGTCACATCATATTTCTGAGACTGCCTTGTATTTAAGGTATTCTCTACATATGTATTCTGTAACATAAAAATCAAGAGACCCCCAAAATGTGTCTATTTTTAAAAGCTTTTACAGAAATATTTACTTAAATATATATGAAGAATAACATATAAATATTTATAAGATTTGGTTCAATGGGAAGAGTAGTTTGAAAATTTAACTCAGTTCCTAAATAGTATTAGTTCTGCCAAATTCACAACCAAATATGATATAACTGCTTAATAAGAGCTTTTCTTGGAGACAGGTGGCCTAGGTCCTGAAAATCTTTCCTAATAAGCTCTCAATCTGTTTTCTTAGGGGCACTGATGGGCTCATAGGAAGATTTACTTTTGGATTCTTGTGGCTTATTCTACTAACCCTTTGTAATTTGAAGGCTCAAGATTCCACCCCTTTAAATAAAAAAAAAAGAAAAGAACAAATCACAGAAGTCACAAATCAACTCTTGTTCCTCAGAGCCACGTGGAATGATTGCCAGTAAGGTCTCCTTGGCTTTTCACCTTAAAATATTTTCTTTCAGGGGCAGCTTGGTAGCACAATGGATTGAGAGCCAGACCGAGAGAAGGGAGGTCCTAGGTTCAAATCTGGTCTCAGACACTTCCCAGCTGTGTGACCTGGGCAAGTCACTTAATCCCCATTGCCTACCTTTACCACTCTTCTACCTTGGAACCAATACACAGTACTGATTCCAAGATGGAAAGTAAGGGTTTAAAAAAGTATATTTTCTTTCACTAAATACTGTGGATGGAGTCCAATGGTCAGAGCAAACTGAGAGATCAATGTTTTTTATATCTATGAATCAACTAAAACACACAGTTAATTCAAATAAAATATGTTCATTGAAATTTCTTAGTGCAAAAAACAGTGACAAATTTTTTATCTTATAACTACTGTGATTCATAGTTTCATATATGTGGAGAAGTTTACAGGTAGAGAACATGTGTGACCAATATATAGAAATGAGGGGTGTAATTGACATCTCTTATCCTTTATTGATGTTTTCTAATAACCTCATTTTATATCTCATTCCTGACTTGCTCCCTATTTGTAGTCTTTGCTGAACCATTTCAGACTGTCTTCTGGATGTTGGGCAGCCAAAGTTATAGTACCTGGACTTTGCCTTGTTGAAAACTCCTCTGGAAATAACTTTTTCAGACCCTGATCTGCTGAAGCTTATACCACTTTGGTCTCTGTAACCTCTAGCTTCTAGATAAGGATAAATCCTTTGTTCTCTATTTCTTTAGAGTGGGAGTGAATGGATAAGGGGGAGTATTATGTTTTATACATTTTAGTATATAAGATTTTCAAAATCATTTTCAAAGGAAAAAAAATTCTGGGATGAAAAAATAACTCATATCCTCATCTCTTCATCTCTCAGAATTTTTTTTTGATTTTTAAAAAATATTTTATTTGATCATTTCCAAGCATTATTCATTAAAGACATAGATCATTTTCTTTTCCTTCCCCTCCAACCCCCATAGCCAACGCATAGATCCACTGGGCATTACATGTTTTCTTGATTTGAACCTATTGCTATGTTGATAATATTTGCATTAGAGTGTTCATTTAGAGTCTCTCCTCTGACATGTCCCCTCAACCGCTGTATTCAGGCAGTTGCTTTTCCTCGGTGTTTCTACTCCCATAGTTTATCCTTTGCTTATGAATAGTATTTTTTTTCTCCTAGATTCCTGCAAATTGTTCAGGGACATTACACCGCCACTAATGGAGAAGTCCCTTATGTTCGATTATACCACAGTGTATTAGTCTCTGTGTACAATGTTCTCCTGGTTCTGCTCCTCTCTCTCTGCATCACTTCCTGGAGGTTGTTCCAGTCTCCATGGAACTCCTCCACTTTATTATTCCTTTTAGCACAATAGTATTCCATCACCAACATATACCACAATTTGCTCAGCCATTCCCCAATTGATGGGCATCCCCTCGTTTTCCAGTTTTTGGCCACCACAAAGAGCGCAGCTATGAATATTCTTGTACAAGTCTTTGTGTCCATTATCTCTTTGGGGTACAGACCCAGCACTGCTATGGCTGGATCAAAGTGTAGATATTCTTTTGTCACCCTTTGGGCATAGTTCCAAATTGCCCTCCAGAATGGTTGGATCAGTTCACAGCTCCACCAGCAATGAATTAATGTCCCTATTTTGCCACATCCCCTCCAGCATTCATTACTTTCCTTTGCTGTTATGTTAGCCAATCTGCTAGGTGTGAGGTGATACCTCAGAGTTGTTTTGATTTGCATCTCTCTGATTATAAGAGATTTAGAACACTTCTTCATGTGCTTATTAATAGTTTTGATTTCTTTATCTGAGAACTGCCTATCCATGTCCCTTGCCCATTTATCAATTGGAGAATGGCTTGATTTTTTGTACAGTTGATTTAGCTCTTTATAAATTTGAGTAATTAAACCTTTGTCAGAGGTTTCTATGAAGATTTTTTCCCAGTTTGTTGTTTCCCTTCTGATTTTAGTTACATTGGTTTTGTTTGTACAAAAGCTTTTTGATTTGATGTAGTCAAAATTATTTATCTTACATTTTGTGATTCTTTCTATGTCTTGCTTGGTTTTAAAGTCTTTCCCCTCCCAAAGGTCTGACATGTATACTATTCTGTGTTTACCCAATTTACTTATGGTTTCCTTCTTTATGTTTAAGTCACTCACCCATTTTGAATTTATCTTGGTGTAGGGTGTGAGGTGTTGATCCAAATCTAATCTCTCCCACACTGTCTTCCAATTTTCCCAGCAGTTTTTATTGAATAGTGGATTTTTGTCCCAAAAGCTGGGATCTTTGGGTTTATCGTATACTGTCTTGCTGAGGTCGCTTTCCCCCAGTCTATTCCACTGATCTTCCTTTCTGTTTCTTAGCCAGTACCAAATTGTTTTGATGACTGCTGCTTTGTAATATAGTTTTAGGTCAGGGACTACAAGGCCCCCATCATATGTGTTTTTTTTCATTATTTCCCTGGATATCCTTGATCTTTTGTTCTTCCAAATGAACTTTGTTATGTTTTTTTCTAAATCAGTGAAGAAGTATTTTGGTAGTTCAATTGATATGGCACTAAATAGATAAATAAGTTTGGGTAGGATGGTCATTTTTATTATATTGGCTCGTCCTATCCATGAGCAGCTAATGTTTTTCTAATTGCTCAAGTCTAGTTTTAATTGTGTGGAGAGTGTTTTGTAGTTGTGTTCATATAGTTCCTGTGCTTGTCTTGGGAGGTAGATTCCTAGGTATTTTATTTTGTCTAAGGTGATTTTGAATGGGATTTCTCTTTCTAGTTCTTGCTGCTGAGCTGTGTTGGAGATATACAGAAAAGCTGATGACTTATGTGGGTTTATTTTGTATCCTGCAACTTTGCTAAAGTTGTTGATTATTTCAATTAGCTTTTCGGTTGAATCTCTAGGATTCTTTATGTAGACGATCATGTCATCTGCAAAGAGTGATAACTTGGTCTCCTCCTTGCCCATTTTGATGCCTTCAATTTCTTTTTCTTCTCTAATTGCTACTGCTAGTGTGTCTAGTACAATGTCAAATAGTAGAGGTGATAGTGGGCATCCTTGTTTCACTCCTGATCTTATTGGGAATGCGTCTAGTTTATCCCCATTGCAGATGATATTAGCTGATGATTTTAGATATATACTGTTTATTATTTTTAGGAATGACCCTTCTATTCCTATGATTTCTATTGTTTTTAATAGGAATGGGTGTTGTATTTTATCAAAGGTTTTTCTGCGTCTATTGAGATAATCATGTGGTTCTTGTTGGTTTGCTTGTTGATGTGGTCAATTATGTGGATGGTTTTCCTAATATTGAACCAGCCCTGTATCCCTGGTATAAATCCTACTTGATCATGGTGAATGATCCTTCTGATCACTTGCTGGAGTCTTTTTGCTAGTATCCTATTTAAGATTTTTGCATCTATATTCATTAGGGAGATTGGTCTATAGTTTTCTTTCTCTGTTTTTGACCTGCCTGGCTTTGGAATCAGTACCATGTTTGTGTCATAAAAGGAGTTTGGTAGAACTCCCTCTTTGCTTATTATGTCAAATAGTTTGTATAGTATTGGGATTAACTGTTCTCTGAATGTTTGATAGAATTCACTGGTGAATCCATCAGGCCCTGGGGATTTTTTCTTAGGAAGTTCTTTGATGGTTTGTTGGATTTCATTTTCTGATATGGGATTATTTAAGAATTCTATTTCCTCTTCTGTTAGTCTAGGCAGTTTGTATTTTTGTATATATTCATCCATATCACCTAGATTGCCATATTTATTGCCATATAATTGGGCAAAGTAATTTCTAATGATTGCCTTAATTTCCTCTTCATCGGAGGTGCTGTCCCCCTTTTCATCTTTAATGCTGTTAATTTGCTTTTCTTCCTTCCTTTTTTTAATTAGATTGACCAGTACTTTGTCTATTTTGTTTGTTTTTTCAAAGTAACAGATTTTTGTCTTATTTATTAAGTCAATAGTTCTATCACTTTCGATTTTATTAATTTCTCCCTTAATTTTTAGGATTTCTAGTTTGGTTTTCTGCTGGGGGGTTTTAATTTGATCACTTTCGAGTTTTTTTATTCGCATTTCCAATTGATTGATCTCTGCTCTCCCTAGTTTGTTAATATAAGCATTCAGGGATATGAATTTACCTCTGAATACCACTTTGGCTGCATCCCAAAAGGTTTGAAAGGATGTCTCGCCATTGTAATTTTCCTCTATGAAATTATTAATTGTTTCTATGATTTCTTCTCTAACTAAACGATTTTGGAGTATCATATTGTTTAATTTCCAGTTAGTTTTTGATTTGGTTTTCCATGTACCATTACTAATCAGTATTTTTATTGCCTTGTGATCTGCAAAAGCTGCATTCATTATTTCTGCTTTTCTGCATTTGTGTGCTATGTTTCTGTGACCTAATGTATGATCAATTTTTGTGAATGTGCCATGTGGTGCTGAGAGGAAGGTGTATTCCTTTTTATCCCTATTTATTTTTCTCCATATGTCTATTAATTCTAATTTTTCTAAGATTTCATTCACTTCTTTTACCTCTTTCTTATTTATTTTTTTATTTCATTTATCTAAATTTGATAATGGTTGGATTAAGTCTCCCACTAATATGGTTTTACTGTCTATTTCTTCCTTCAGTTCTCCTAGTGTCTCCATTAGAAATTTGGGTGCTATATTATTTGGTGCTTACATGTTGATTAATGATATTTCCTCATTGTCTAAAGTCCCTTTTAAAAAAATATAATTACCTTCCCTATCCCTTTTGATCAGGTCTATTTTTGCTTTGGCTTTATCAGATATCATGATTACCACTCCTGCCTTCTTTCTGTCATTTGAGGCCCAGAAGGTCTTACTCCATCCTTTAATTCTGACCTTGTGGGTGTCAACCCGCCTCATGTGTGTTTCTTGAAGACAACATATGGTAGGGTTTTGGATTCTAATCCATTCTGCTATTAGTCTACGTTTTATAGGTGAGTTCATCTGATTCACGTTCAAAGTTATGATTGTCATTTGTGGACTCCCTTGCATTTTGATATCTTTCCCTAATTCTAACCTTTTCTTCTTCGGCTCTACCTTTTAGTCCAGTGATTTACTTTCAATCAGTCCCCCTTGTCCCCTCCCTTGATGTTTCCCTTTTTAGTCCCTCCCTTTTTGTTCCCTCCCCCCCCTCTCTTTCCCTCCCTTTTTGTTTTCCCTCCCCCCCTTCCCACCTTGGTTTTCCCTTCTCAGTACCCTTGTTGGGTAAGATAGAATTCAAGATCCCAATGGATCTGGATGTTTTTCCCTCTCAGAGTTGATTTCCCTGAGATTAAGGTTTAAGTAAAAAACCCACTCTTCCTCTCCTTCTTATAGGATTTTTCTTCCCCTCCCCTTCCCATGTGAATCTTTATGTGAGAAAGATTTTTCTATTTGATCTTTCTTTACCCCCTATTTATACATTACATTTTCCCCACATGTTAGTATACATAGATTGATATAAATGTAGTCCTTATAGAAGAGAGTTTGAGTAAAAGAGGAAGATAACATTTTTCTCCTTTCCCCTTTCCTTAATATTTACCTTTTCAAGTATTCCTTGCTCTTTGTTTTTTGGTATCAAACTTTCCTCAGAGCTCTGGTCTTTTCTTTGCAAAAAGTTGGAAGTCTTCTATTTTGTTGAATGCCCATACTTTCCCTTGGAAGTATATAGTCAGTTTTGCTGGGTAGCTGATTCTTGGTTGAAGACCCAGCTCTCTTGCCTTTCTGAAGATCATGTTCCATGCCTTACGATCATTCAGAGTAGAACTTGCAAGGTCTTGTGTGACCCTGATTGGCATTCCTTTATATCTAAATTGTCTTTTTCTGGCTTCCTGTAGGATTTTTTCTTTTGTTTGAGAGCTTTGGAATTTTGCAATTACATTCCTGGGAGTTGTCTTTTGGGGGTTTAGTGTAGAAGGTGTTCTGTGAGCTCTGTCAGTGGCTGTATTACCCCCTTGTTCTAGAATCTCTGGTCAATTTTCTTTGATTATATCTTGTATCACGATGTCGAGTTTGGTGTTTATTTCTGGCTTTTCTGGAAGTCCAATTATTCTTAAATTATCTCTTCTCCCTCTATTTTCCAGATCTGTCACCTTGTAGGTGAGATATTTTATGTTCTCTTCTAATTTCTTGGTATTTTGTCTTTGCTTTATTAATTCTTGCTCTTTTACACGATCGTTGTCCTCTACCTGCCTGATTCTGGCCTTTAAAGCCTCGTTTTCCTTTTCAGTTTGGTCACACCGGTTTTGTAGATGCGTGAATTTCTTTTGCATTATTTCCCACTTTTCCTCCCATAAGGCTTCCATCTTTTTGGTCATTTCTGATTCAAATTCTTCATTGGTTTGTGGAGAGTTTCTATTTCCTTTGGAAGGTTTCGGAGCATTTTTTTGTGTATCGACTTCTATCTCCTCTGTATTTTGTGTTTTGGCTCCGTAGAATGTGTCCAAAGTTGCCCCTTTCTTCTTATTTTTCTTGGGATTTTGGGGCTTCTGTGCTTCTGTGGAGTTTGCCATCTCTGAATGGGGAGGATTAGCTTTTCTTATCTCTGTCTGGTGTTCAGAGGCTTTAGTCCTGGGCAGATTGTTGGTTCTACGAGCTTTCCCTGGGTTAAACTGAGTATGCCTTAAGGCAATGACTTTCACTGGAACTGGAATGGAAGGGTTGGAAAAGGGGGCCACACCTCCCCCGGCTCTCTCTGTTTCCCTGTTGCTAAGGTGCCTCCTTGACTGGACTGGGTCGGGTTGCTTTCCGGAAGTTGCCTTCAGAATAGCTGGCTGTGAGGCTGTTTTGTCGGCCCTGAGGGTTGCTGTTGTTTCAGAGGACCCTGCTCTCTAAGGGGGAAGGGGCTGCGGCTTCTGGAGCTCCGAGGGCAGTGACTTTCACTGAGACTTGGATAGCAGGATCCAGCTGGTGAGGCTGTCTTGCCCACCCTGAGGGTTTCTGTTGTTTCAGAAGACCCTGCTCTCTGAGGGATGCGGGGCTGTGGCTTCCTGGAGCCTTGGAATCTGCGCTCCTACCCCTTAGGTCAGAGTGATCTCGGGTTCTGGCTTTTGAGGGGGGCCATACATTTTGATCCAGGTCCAGGTCCAGGAGGAGGATTCCCAGGGTCTATGCTGTTGATCGTTTTGAATTTCGGCGCCTTAGGAGCTCATAGTTTGAGATCGGTCGGGAAGGGTTTTCCAGAGATCTGAACTTTAGCTTTCTCTAAGCTGCCATCTTGAACGGAAGTCCCCATCTCTCAGAATTTTGACTACTGAAGACTCTTGTCAACTCAGCAGGAGATATTAAGCTCGTGGTGCCTACCTATTTAGAACATAAAAAGCAAAATCTTCTAATCTAACTAATATTCTCAAACTTAGCCTTTTCTTTACTTATTTTCCAGTTCTATGAACTTGGGTCACTCTGTCAGCAATCTCACCATATTTGTGGGTGATCTTTTTATATATTACATATCATTAGGGATTGATAGTTCCATTTTCTGATGCTTTTGAGCATCAGGTAGCTTCCTGTTTATCTCTCAAATAAAATTTATTTTTATTACTACTTTGCTTGAGAAAATGATTATAATTTTTCCTTTTTTGCCTAGTTTATGGATTAGATTATATTCTAAGCTGTCATTTCAATTCTACTTGAATATTTGTGTTTTAAGTATATATCAAAGGCTTTGGTTTCTAATCCATTTTCAAACTCTTCAATTTCATGGGTTTCTTCTTTCCTTGCTTTTGTCTTTTCCCTTAATCTCTTCCCTTTCATTCTATTTCTTCTCAAAAGTATTTGTCCTTCATTTTGCTAAGAAGAATCTTATCCATTCTCCTCTCCCCAATAAAAAATGAGGCTGTAATCAGCTTTTTATAATTTTAATTTGTTTTGTTTAAAGCAACCACATTCATAATACCAACCTTTGCTCAAATATCTCTCCCACTTCAATGTCATTAATTCTATTATATCTTTTCCTTTTCAATTAATGGTAAACAATTCTGAATATGGTTCTTAATATTTGATTAAATATCCCTGATATTTCTGTTTGGACTGAGAGTTCTTTAATTTTAAAACATAATTTTTGAATATGTTAAATCTAGGTTTTCTCTTTGGACTTTTATTTCCTATGCATTTCATTGCCCTATACTTTGCACTTTTGTCACGATAATTCCAGACAATTTTAAAAAGGATTTTCTACAATAAAATATCTAGTTTTTTGTTTTATCATATTTTGTTTTCCTAGATTTTTGTTAGAATTTGTGTAAAATGTAAATTCTCAAACATTTTGATAAATGGGTTCAATCATCACAGTGTTTTTATGTTATATAAAAATATGTCACAATGATATAATGTGTATGAAGGAAATATGCTAAATATTAAGTATATTTGCACTAAGGTAATATAAAAATAACTAAAACTTAGTTGATGTTATCTTGGTCAAAAATTAGACTCTTACTTCACTTCTTTGAACTTATGAACAGAACAATATACCTTTACCCAGGTAAGATTATTTTCTCCTCTTTGTGCTAATGATACCCATGGTTTAGGCAGCTAAGAATGTTTTTAAAACTCATTAGCTGAATATTGCCACATTTATTTTCAGCATAATTCCATAAGTACTTAATAAAGAAAACAAAATGCTATAAATGTGTATATTAATAGGTTTAATTAATGCATAAAGATATGTCATTTGAAAAAAAACCTTTTTATACTATTTTACTCTTATTTGAATTAATTTTTCATATATATTAAATATGAAAAAACAAATGAGTAAATGGAAGCATAAACATTCCTCACTCTTTAGTGAGGAATGTTGGGATAGATCAGCAAAAGAAAATTTACCTAAAGAAACAAAATAAGAAGTAAACAGAGGACTATTATAACTAAAAATAAAAGCATAGTAAAATTCCTTTCTGTCAATAAACACCACACTAAGATAGGATTATATTTATGAAAAGCCAATTTTTCCTTAAGTTCAAACTTTTCATATACATGCATTAGATAATTTTTATGTATATACTTTTGAAAATAGCTGCTTTATTATTATTCAGAAACATATGGTACTCATACTTGTCAAAATTTCTCGATGATACATTCATTGATGTTGAAGAGAAATGCTTGGAAATTAATCCACAAGTTATGCCTGAAAATAGACTCAATAGAAACTTCTAATGTTCCTATATGAATTTATACTATGAAACCATGAATAAGATTAAGTTTCAGCCACTAAAATAAGATTCTAACTTCCTTTTACCCTTTTATTTTATTTTTAATATAAATTCACTTATTTGTTTGTTACATTAAAATCTCCAGGTACCTCTACACTTATCTTCCTCCTCTCAGTGGAAACAGTAGTGGTCTCCAATTTGTATGATTTCGTTTCCTCCTTATTTTACTAGAAGTCATAGAAGATACACTTATTTTGCTAAGATAACTTATCTTGATAAGTAATTGTGGCCAAAGTCAACTCCTACTACCAATAACTGCAGAACGTTAAGAAATAGGCAAAATAAAGAATATCTAATAGAGAAATTATGAAAAATAATGCAAGTAAAGGAAACTTCATGGAAAAAGGAAGAAAATGAATAAGAGCTGTATTATCAGCTGTTCTATCCTGTAGCTCCTTACCTTATCCTTACTTACCTTCTTCACTGAACACTACACAAGATGAACTGGGAGTTACTTGTTGAGAGCTGAGGTTCCTTTGTTTAGGTTCAGTAGTCTTAATTCATGGTTGAAGGTTATACACTGAGGGCTGGCATAGAAATGAGATCTCTACACAAAGGGTCTTGTGTGTCATGCTGAAGGCTGGGAGTTCCTTGTGCCTCATATCCTCTCTTTGATACCTTTCAGTTGCCTTCCCGATCCCCATTCTAGGTCACAGGGTTGATGAGAGTTCAGTGTGCAGTAGCTCTAACAGTTGTGGAAATTATAGAAGTTTAGAAATAAAACTAGCTTAAGGAATCCTTTAAAATCTTCTATAATTTAATTTTTCCTTGCTATAGATTTAGTCAGCCTTATGATCCTCATAAGTCAAAGTTCAGAAATTAGCATTCCATAGGAGAGAAAAGAAATCTGAAAATACTATGAAAGATATTATAATTAAAATAATTCCAAGCTAAAGCTTCACAAAATGAAGATAATTTTGCATTAAATGAGAGATGAAACCTCAGAAGAAATAATTAATGAAATTTATCTATGAGTGAAAACCTTAAAAAGAATGAACAACATAGAAGGTAAGCTGGAAACCTTGAAAAAGTAACAGTCATCTTAAAAAAATGGGAGAAGTGAACTCCAACATTCAATTATAGATGAAGAAATAATAGATCAAAGTTGGAAGACAGCAAAATTGGAAAATTACAATGAGAAGGGTATGATTAAACAAAATAACAAAGGAATAAACTTTGTATATAGTATTAAGGAAATGGCAAAATAAAAATTTCCAAATAATTTGAATCTAAGAGCAACATAAAAACAAATAGAATCCATCACACCAATAGAAAAAATAGAAACAAATATATGATACTCAGATGTATGCCTGTCAAAATATATAAGGCTAAGAATAATAATTTTACAAATTACATGTTGGCAAAGAAGAAGCAACTCACATGCCAAGGAATCTCAAGCAGAATTGCAAAAGAAGTAGAGAACATAAAAACAAAAGAAAATTAAAGAAACCTTAAAATCTAAAGGTAAACATACATTGGACTAAAATTAAATTCTAAGACAAAAAATGTACTTCAAACATTTTTGTTAAAATTTGAATGGAATAGTATTGTTAAGAGGCAAACAAATAGAAGATAAATCATTTTGAACAAATTGAAAGGTCTCTGTGATAGTCAAATGATTAAATCATAAAGGGGGGATAAGTTTCACAACTCTTCAATAACTAAAGGCAATTATGAGAACAAGAATAGATATCTCTGATGATTACTTACCTGAGTGGCTTTGGACAAGTCACTTACCTTACTTCCCCCTCTACACACACAACAAATCAACATTTTCTCATTTGAAAAATGAAAGAATTGGAGTATATGTCTTCTGAAATCCTTGCTTGTTCTTTATCTCTTATCTAACTCCAATAAAATATAATCTCCATTCAGTCTAGAGTTCGGAGTCTTTATAAATTAGGTCAAGTCTATCTATTCAGTTTTTGTGTATACTACTTCCCTTTCCCCTTGTACCTTCTAGCCATTGAAAAATAATTATTCAATTTTATTCTGCCCTTTTATGACATTAAGGAGCTTTTCACATATGATATCCTTCCTGCTTGAAATTACATCTCCTCACAGTCTTTCTGACTCAAAAATGTCCCTGTTTTCAAAGCCCAGCTCAAGAACTATCCCTGCCTTAGCCTTCTCTTATTTTCCAGGCAAAAACAAACTTTTTCTCATTGAATCTCAGAGAAATTTTTTTGGATCACTTTTGTGCATTTATTTGACCTTCAAATATATTTACCTTATAATATAGGTTCCCCTCTTACTAGATTATAACCTCCACATGAGAAGGAATTTTGTTTCATTTTAGCCCTATCAGAATATTGAATACATGAATAATTATAATACTATATCAATTATACATGGTTACTTTTACTACAATTTAACACAAATTGAATATATTGATAATAATTTTTAGTGTATTAATAAAATATGTTAATATAATATTAGTAAATTGCATTAAATTGAATACAATAGTTTCTTGTAATTATGGAAAGTAAAATATGTCATTGATTTTCATGTAATGTAGGAAGTCTTACACAACTATTAGACTTCATTTTTATATCAAACCATATTTTGTTTAGATTTAAGCAAGAAATGCCATTGTTTACCCTTACTTTACAATAGTTTAAAAATAATTAAATAGATAAAGTTATCAATTTGGTTTTTAATTGTCAAAAGTTCAAAATTTAAGTCATAATTAATGATAAGGGAAATATAGACAATATTATTTCCCCTATAATGTATATATAAAATATATCAAAATTAGCTACTTTAGTTCTTTATTGCTCCTGGGCTATGTAATATACATATCCTTTTGTTTTTGTCTGATGTCAAAAGAGCAAAAAAAAAGTAAAAAGTTCAGATAACAAAATAGTGCTATCATCATGTTCCAAAAGAACTGATTCAGCAAATCAGCTCCCATATGTAAGAATAAACATAATTAACTACTTTAGACATAAACTGTTAGACATGTATATTTGTATCTTTGGGATTATCTTGTTATGGAGGTGAAGAGGTACACCCCTGGGGTTCAGGAAGAATACCTTTCTGTAAGAATGCAAGACTCCAAAACTTAGCTTAAAAATAAAAAGATAAATTTATTAATTTAGAAAGTAATGTTAAGAATAGCCAGGAGGATATTACAGGTGGAACAGCAAAATGGAAGGCTGCTCCTTTGGAGGACAGCATAGATGGAAAAGCAGTCCCCCAGATGACATCAATTCTGGGAATTTTATACTCTTTACAAGAGATGCTGTGTCATGGTGTGGACACGACTCTAGAGTAGTAAACCCTCAGGCATTTGGTCAGGGGTTTGTTCATCTGACTGAGGTCTGACTGTAGACACAGGGAATGACCCTCATAAAAGATTCTTTAGTTTTAGGGAAAAGACAGAGGAGATGTAGCCCAATAGTATCCAGGTATAGCCTGGAGGTGCATCTCTCTGTCCATCTTAAATCTAAAGGAGGATCAAAGGAGGACAATCCTCTCAGTGAAGCTTCCTCAAACTGGCGAGAAGCCTCAAGATAGGAAGAAAGAGGAAGGATAGAAGTTCTGTATGCCACAAGGGGGATGGGGGAGCCAAGTTAGAGATATGAGGTGGCAGGAATGAGTCAGAAATCCAGGCCTTATTAATTATCAAGGAGCCACAGCAGAAACTCTGATCAGTGGACTACTCAGAAGGCTTATACCCATCCAGTGATCCAAATTTAATACCACACAGGTCGGAGACATGATAGAGAAAAGAAAGTGCCTGGCCAAAAGCCAGGTCCCAGGTGGGAGAGGTAGAGAAGGAAAGGAATTAAAGATGGAGCTTGGCCAGAGGCCAAGCTCCAGCAAGGACAGGCATCAGTGAGAGCTGATATCCAAGTAAGGAAGAGAGAGGCGGAGCTTGCTGTGCCCTGTATTTAATCTCTTTGATATGCAAATATACACAATACATGGGGATGATTATCATTGGTTAATGACAAGGCATAGGTGTGGTTTCTCTTAGCCAGGTGAGCACAAAAAAACCTGTTTTCCCGCCTAACCTGGGGGAAGCTGTGATCAAGGGTCAAAGGCTTTCCCAGCCATGCTCAAGACTGAGCATGCTCTCTTCTAAGCTACTCTGTACCCACTAACTCTTTCCCTTGCCCATAGCTAGGGGTGGACTGCTACACTCAGGGTCCTATAGGGGTCATTAGATGTTATAGGTTAGGAGTCACGAGGATGTAAGGGAGCAAAGAAATTTCCCTGATAATAGTTTACCTCAATTTCTGGGGGTACCATGCTCATGTCAATCTGTGTGAAATCTGGTATAGATCCCAATTTTTTACATTTTGGGGGGTGACATTTCTGTTTGTGCTTTTCTGTAAATCTTTCTCATAGAATAAACCTGACATGCCAGAAATCTCCATTTATTTCCTTATCTTAAGAGAGAACCAATGTAAAATTCTGGTTATCTTTCTTTTGTCTTTCATTTTTACTGCATTATGAGCTCTTCTTTATATGTGTATATACATATATACACACATATACAAATATTTCTTTTACAACATTTCACTTAAAATCCTATACTTATAGTGTGTTTGTATGTGTGTGTATGTGTGTGAAAGAGAGAGAGTGTGTGAAAGAGAAGTCAGAGAGACAGAAAGACAGATACTCCCTGTATAAATAGATTAGACTAATTGTAAAATAAATTTCCATGGTAAATCTATCAATCAACAAATATTTATTAAGCACCTAATATGTGTCAGGAAAATGTAAAGCACTGAGGAAACAACTACAAAATAGTCACAGTCTTCAAAAAATTCTTATTTTAATGAGTAACATAACACATATAATGAAATGAACTTCAGGAAATTGGGTTTTGGTCTAGAAAGTCAAGAATTTACAAATGGAGCTCAGTGAAGCCAATTGTGATATCCTTTCTGATAAGGTCACATTGACTTGATTATTGTTCCCCAAATGAAGAGCAAATAATAGAAAAAATGGTGAACTATGCCAGTGGTAGGGCAGATGGTCTAAACTGGACAAGAAGTCATATTTTAGTAAAATAATATTAATGTAATACTAGTGTAAGGAACATTAATTTTAACAAACATTGATTTATCTTCTATAAATGTACATTAATGATCTGTAACATTTCTTTTAAATCATATTGAATATAAATATTGTAACTTTAATTTTGTCTAAATTACATTTTGTTTTGTGTCCAATTTATACTGAAATCCAATTTTTCAGATATTCCCTTCTCTAGAGATGCATTTGCATAAAGACAGGGTATGCATATACACATGAATATCTTCAGAGTCCATTCCAATTATTGCCATATTGAACAGTTCTAAATCCACAAGTAGGGGTGATAGAATTCCTTAGGGGTTAAGAGCTATATTCTCTTTATATAAGACATTTTCTTCGTATCCTCCAATTCCATTTCCACCACACACAGGAAAGAGCTGATTTAACAGGCTTTTGTAATTTAGCCATCTGGAAGGAAGAGTGATAGGAAGATATTCACATACTTCCCAAGAGCAGCATTGGTGAAACTTTTAGAGATCCTGTACCCAAACTGTACCATCAAGCCAGCTGTGAGCCCCCTGCGTTACCCTAGAGAGCAGAGGGAAGAAGTACTCACATTGGTCTGCTGGACAGAGGGGTGGGGGATTCAAAACACATCCTCAGATTTGGTGGAGAAGAGGAATAGAGAAGTTCCCTCTGGTGCACTGAAGTATGTGTGCACATCTTTGTCAACATGGCCCTTGATTATCTGGTGAATGTCAATGAAAACAGCCCAAATCTTAAGGAATTTCCTTGCCCTACTCTTTGGTTATTAGCCTCATATGACCAGTTGAAAATGGAAGTGTTTGTGAGAAGTCATAGTTGCTTTTGGTGAGTTCATTATAAAATCATACATTCCTTTAAATCTGTGGGTCAGTCAATGGTTTAGCTATTATTTTTTGTAGAAATAAAAATGTCTTTGTGCAGTTTGATGTGTAGTTTTATTCTCCTGGACCAGACAAAGATGAGAACTTTCATATGGTAGTGGGATTTACGAATGTCATCTTGTATCTTTCTATGAATAAATATGTTCCCATGTTTTGTATAATTTCTAATGAACCCTAGAGTAAGATCTATTGAGCCTGAGGTGTTTTTTATGTGCCTTGTAATTCTGAATCTGACTATCATTTCAATGAATAATGACTTGAGGTAAGGGGAAATGTGTATTAATATAAAGAAAATACAGCCTGGATGGACTGATGAAAGAAGCAGAGAATATGTTCTAAGTTTTCCCCTACTTTCCTATCATAAATTTGTAATTTTCTAGGGAATAATTAAGTTATGAGAATAGAAAAAAGTTCAGATAGGTTATTACAGTTATTTTAAGTATAACTTCAAATTAAAGAAGTTGAAAAATTGAGAAATATAATAAACCACCTAATTTGTCAACAAAGTTTTCTTAAAAAAAATCCTAGCTTTTAGGAGAAAAAAATGTGAAATTCTAATATTCCCCTGGTTAAAACAATCAATAAATAATTATATAAGAATGTAATATGATTTACTAATATTATTATCCCATCATTTCTTTCACTTATCTTAGCAGACATTTCATTCCAATTTACCCCAAGTCCTAAAGGAGCTCTTAAAGTCTGCTAACTAGAATCATTTAAAAATAAAAAAATTTGACACTGTAATACATAATAGTCATCACTTATTTCATTCACATTATTGAATATGGCATTTAATACATTATGGCACTACATAGTACAAGAAAGTTTTCTATGCCAGAATCTCAAAATAAATAGAAATGTAAAATAGTTTTCAAAATACACAAAATCAGCAAAACATCATAAATTGTTATGTTAGTATAGATATTTCCTTAAAACATTTAAACAGTTTGAAAACCAAATTTCCATTGGCCTCAATTATTCCCTATTGTATATTCAATGTTTATTTCATCTAGTTGATTAGTTTTATAGCAAACTTATGAAATGGATAAAATTGAGGGGACAAGGGAGCAATTTAATTGACTGATAATACAAATTTGTGTACGTATCAGGTGTTTACATGTTCATTACTTATTAGCAATATATTTTTTGCTCACATTCTCATATCTGTTGAACTTTCCTAAATTCTCAAGTGTTAATTATAGTCCAATACTCCCATTGTATTTGCCTGACTTTAAAAATGGTTTTTATTTTGTTCATGTTGAGTTTCATTTTTATAAAAACAGAGAATAAAAATGTATCTTGTTGATCCTTGATTCATGTTCAACATTATGTCAGGAAAGGCAGTCAGGATACTAGTATTTGCATTGCCTATTAGGAAAACCAAGATCAAAGCTAGGAGGGAAAGTCTTGCTAGGCATTATCAAATGCCAATAGATTAACAAATAGTGATTTCAAATCACTACATATTCATTTATAGCAACCTCTCCTCAGCTTTCCTTTTCCTTCTATATATTATTTAAATAATCTGTCTAATTATTTCATCACTAGAAAACCTCTAATTGAGACCTCTTGAAATATTTATAGAAAAATGTTATAGGCTCTTAGGATTGGAAGGGACTTGATATCCAAAGATATCAAACTCTATCCCTTAATTGATAGACAAAAAAACTAAGTAACACGGATGAAAAATTTTGCTCAGTATTTTCTATACATTCTATTCTACACCGCATACAGACATGCAGATGTACATATATGTGAATATAGAGTTCAGAATATAATTATATCATACATACATTATAAGACTATCTTTATTATCTCTATATATTTTAGTTTCACTTTTCTTCCAAGTATTTCTTTTTTTTTCCTCCCCTCATTTCCCCTAGTCTCCTAAGGCCTGAGGGAAGAAAATCAAAACCCTTATTAAAAAACTAAAATTTCCCTACAGGTCATGTGCAAAATTGTATATTTTATGCTACATATTTTATCTATCACATCTTTCCCAGGAGATATTTTTATACAACAAATTATATACTATTATATATTCTAGTCATAAAAAAGAAGTCCTGGTCCACAACAAAATGATTTAAAAAAAACTAAGCTGTACCTCATGGAATTTGAGTAATAATTTCATGTGAAAGACAACCTGTATCATTGGACTAGAAATGAAAGACCTAAGTTACAATTGCATTACTATAACTTTGAACAAATTGTTTCACTTCTTTTATCCTTAGACCCTTCTAGCTCTAACTATGAAAAAAAATTACTATATATTGTCAACTAGAAAAAACACAGAACTATTAAATAGTCAAAATCACTCTTTAATTATAATGTAATATATAAAATATAATAATAATAGCGCTACTAATACAACAACAGAGCTGCTTCCCAAGACTGCACAGAGTCAAGACGCCCTGGTCACTAGTAGGGAGTGCCACGGACTCAGGATGGACTCCAGGGAACAAAAGAACTTGGAGAACCTCTATACCCTTTGGGCAGTCCAGGGACAGGGAAAGATGATTGACATCACTATGGCTACAAGGAAAATGGGAGAGTTCAATCTACACTGACAAGATACAATCAAGCTAGGGAAAAGAATCATAGCTAGAGGCTAGGGGGAAAGAGAAGGGGCTGCTTACAATGGATACTAAAGGATGGTTCCTGTCCAGGTGTAGATCTTCCTGGGAAAGGTTCTAATACAAGGGGAGACTACCTAAAACAAAGAGGGTCCTTAGCATATGCTTATCTCACCCAGGGTCCCCCACTCAGTCTGAAACTTCTAACTTGGGATTCCCTTCAGGGTAGATTCCCATGGGAACAGGGACCAAGTACAAGCTTTGGGGTCTCCAATCTACAAGCTAAATCTAAAATTGGGGTTCATCAGATCCCACTAGGCCACAAGTTTGGGGTTCCTAAATTCCATGTTGACAATATCAAAAGTCAAGTCTTACAGAATTCTTTACCCCTATAACTCATTCAGTCTTCACAAAGATCTCATGCATTATAGTGCAATTATTTCTTTGCCCATTTTACATCTAATGGAACTAAGGTTTATAGATGTAAAGCAAATTACTAAGGATTACATAATTAATAAGTGTCAGAGTCAGGATTTGAACCTGTTTTTAGATTTCATATTTTTATATTATATTACATGACATGGGCACTGTACCCCAGAAACCCAGGCGAACTATTGTCAAGGGAACTCCCTTGTTGTTTTTCCTGACTCTGAGACTAAAAACACCCAATGACCCCACCTAGAGTCCTGAGATGACTATCTTCCTTTGATCATCCTCTAGATGGTCAGAAAGATGCACCTTCAGGCCACACCTCAATCCTATCAGACATCTGTCCCCTAAAACTAAGGAATCTTCATGTCCCCAGGCAGACCCCAGTACAATCACCCCACCTCATGCCTGAGTGACTAACTGTTGTGAAGAATGTATAAAATCCCCAGAACCAATGTCATGGGGGAAACAGCCTTTCCTTTCATGCTGTCCTCGCAGGGAACTGCTCCCCACCTTGCTGTTCTACCTTGCTATCCTCCTGGCCACTCTCAACATTACTTTCTAAATTAATGAATCTCTTTTTGTTTTTAAACTAAGTTTTGGAATAATTGCATGCTTGCAAAAGGCATCCTTCCCGAACCCCAAAGGGTATCTTTCCATGCCCATAACATTACATTCTTTCCATCTGAAGGTATTCTAAGCCAATGATATCAAAGCCAAATAAAAATGAGAATAAGGATCACATTCAAGGCTCATGTACTATTTAAAATGTAATAATATCTATGTTTGTATTTTATTTATTTTGTCAACTATTTACCAATTACATTTTAATCTGATTTAGGCCCTGTGAAATTGATTATTGATGATGAAGTTTTGATTTATAGTTAGGAATTTTGTTAATTACAATATTAAAGATTATATTTAAATTTTATCATTGTAACCAAACTTTGAGGTTTGGCAGATCTAATGCCTACCCTCAATAAATGATAAAAACAATATGTCAGTTGAGGGAGATAAGAAAGATGGTTCAATCTGGTCAGAAGATATTTTACTGTGCTAGATTCTGTTGGTACAGGGTGTGGTAGATAAGAAAGTTTCTGGAGAATATTACAAGGAGAAGACAAATTCTATGCCCTCCTCCTCAATATCATGAATTCTGGAAAGTCTCTGGTCTAGGAAGGCACTGTGGAATTGGTTATTACAAGCAGACATTGGCCTGATCTGAGTTTTCTGGTCACTGAGTTTCATGGTGGTCAAATAGTATAATTAAGAATAAACCACAATTAAATTTTAGGGAGTGTTTCTGAAACTTATGTAATCATTGAATTCTAAAAAAAAAAGTTATTCTAATTGCATCAGTGGATTTTGGTTACTGGGAATCATTTATTCTTGGAAACTTATGGTTTTGAAAATAAACAGATAAGCTTGGACCTTTTATGTCACAGTCTCTCATTATCACAGTTTTATTGCACCACTCTTAATCAGGAATGTTATTGGCTTCTTGCATGAAGTCCTTGAGTCATGTTTTTGACAGCCATTTTAAGCCACCTATTTTGTCTTTTAATTTCATTAGGTTGTCATGAGAAACTGTGTCTTTGGATGAATGCAGGCATTATTTATTGCAAAATATTAAAGAATTAAACTATTAAGAAGTAGAAGTAACTTAGGAGTCCATCTGATCCAACTTATCCCCCCAAAACTTTCACTTTACAGGTAAGAAAATTGAGACTCAGCAAAGCCTAAGGTCAGAACTAGTGACCAAAAGAGAGAGAATTCAAATCAAGATCTTTGTTCTACCATGTTTTCTAATTCAACATCCATTTATTAAATACCTACTGTGTACAAAACTCTGTGCCAGGCATTGGGGGTACAAGGACAAGAAGGTAACAGTTCTTGAAGAAACTAACATTCTATTTGAGGATATAAAACTACATAAATAGAAAATATATTTTTGGAGGGAGATAGTGCTCACAACTTGGGATTAGGGATCAGGGATACCATCATCTAGGAAATTATTATCCCAGCCATCAAAGATTCAGTTATTGAGAATTTTAAAACAGAGCCAAAAAGAGCACTAGAGGTTTGCCTTTAAGGAAACTAAGAATTATAAGAGGCAAAGGTAAACAGGAATTACTTTCCAGGTAAGGAACATAGCCTTCATAACAATGTATACAGATAAAAAATGGAATATTTAGTTAATGGAAAATTTAATAGGTCAATTTAACTAAAATGTAGAGTTCAAAGCAAATTAATATGAAATAAATCTGGAATTTAAGTACTAGTCAGATTGTTGAAGACTTGCTTTCTAAGCCTGGTTGAAGTTCTAATACTTTATCCTAGAGGCCAATACATCTTTTTTGAGCAGGGAAGTTACATGACTTGATTTGTATTTGGGAATGTTAATTTAAAAAGTACATGGATCCTGAATTAGAAATAAAAGACACTAAATTCAGGGATACTAATTAGGAATTTTTTTTAGGTAAAAGTTGATTGTCTTAAATTAGAATACTGACTGTGAGTGAGGAAATGTTAGGAACACGCAATAGACCAAACTTGGCAAATCATTGAACACAGAGAGATAAAGGAGAAAGAAAGAGTCAAGGATAATTATGGTTTTCTTGATGGTATTTCTCTGGAAAAATATGGAACTCTGAAGGTGAGTTTAAAAGGGAAGATAATATAATCCTTTTTGAACATGTTGAGTTTGAGACATCAATGGAATAACCAATCTGTTGGGTTAATAATTGATTCCATAGATGCTTATGAAATTATAAAGAGTGAAAATGTAGAGGGGAAGAATAAAGGGTATAGGAAATACATTTACAGGATATCAACCTAAATATATTATAAAATTCTCCATATCAAAATGAAAGAGATATATTTTAATTCATCATGCATGTAAGGAACATGATTTAGTTCTCTGAATGGGCTAGTAATTGCTATAAAGAGTTTTTTTTTTAATTTATATGTACATTCTTTGCAAATAGTAAGTAGGTGCTCAGTTTATATTTACTGATAATAGCAATGATAATATTTTATGATATTCTAGGAATATGGTACCTAATAAAGCAGTTAAAGGCATTCAAGTTTTTGCAGTATCAATTGAAAACCCATACAGTTGCTCCCAACTGTTATTCTGATGCTTCATCAAGCTGTAGAAGGGACCCTAGCTTCTTTAGAAGTATTCTAGAAAGTATAATCTCTGCTAAATTTTATCATGCTGAAAAGTTCTGGTTCCAATAAATCTTAGAGATAACATAATTTCAGTGACAGGCCATCACTTTTCCAAAAGTCAAGCTTGTTATGAACAAAGAAAGCCATCACAAAGCTTATCCACTAGATGATGAATGTTTTGACCATAGCAAACCAGGAATGAAATAAAAAAAAATATCACTGGCCCTGTATAGCAGTGATGGCAGCATTAAAGCAGAATAAGAAGCAGATAATACTAAAAATCATCATTTTCCCCAGTTATAACCATGATCTTAATAAAAATATTCTAAATGTACAATATTTTTACAATGATCAGTAAAATGTGCTATTTCAAAAATATGAAGACAAAAGTAAATGCAGCAAAGTGGAAGCTCTTAGATCTCTTTTGGGAAAGCAAAGGATTTGGGAGAGTCATTTTCATTGTGTATCAAATAGCAACAAGAAACATTAATTGAACTGTAGGTGGCATAGGAGATGAAGTGTAGGATGTTAAGTTACAAAAACTTGAGTTTAAATCTTTTCTCAGATTCTAGGGAAATCCTGTACCTGTTTTACATCTAAGATTATTCATCTGTAAAACAGGCAAATTAATAGCAAACATCACAGGATTATTGTTAAGATCAAAGTATTTGACACTTAAAGAACACTGTTAACTAGAAAATACAATATAAATGTCAGCTATTATCATCATTGTAGATATCATTGGCAAAAGATCAGATATTAAAAAAAATCTTAAAAAAATAAAACAACTAAAAAACGAAATGGAAAAGAATAAAAATTGACAAATTTAAGTTTGGCTTAAATTGAAATGAACACAATCCTACCAAAAGTCTTTTAGATAAAACTGCAGAAGGACAATAAATTAATATATAACATTATATATTTGACACATTTTTCTAACAATTTTTTCATCAATGACAAAGGAACCATCATATTGTATAAGGAAAATAGATAAACTAAACAAAGTCCTTAGTTTTTTGCCATGGACTCAATTGTCAGTGTAGTGGATCCTATGAGCCCTTCTTAAAATGTTTCTAAGTGAATAAAATAAAATACAGATAATTACAAATGAAACCTGAAGTATTATGTGTGGACATAGATTAAGAATCCCTGATCTAGAAAGAAAAAGTTCAATAGAATAGTAGTCCCCATCAAGCTCACAATAAAATATCTCTACAGGAGGTACTAGTCATGAATGAATTGAGAAATTGCTTGAGAAAATAACGTAAAGAGGGGAAGATCATAAGGAATCAAAAAATTATGATGATAATAAAAAACCAAAATAGCAATTAAGAAAATATCAATAACCACTAATGTATACATATATACATATTCTCTATCATGTTTATGAAATCTTATGAATTTAAATAAAGAATGAGTCGTGTATATTTAGCATATCCATTGTCAAAATTTGAGACAGAAAAAGACATGTTTTCAATAGAGAGATTTCTGTACAACAATTTACATCTTTATGTTAACCTAATAGAGTAGTAGGGACTGAAAAATAAAAAAAAAATCTTACTGTGTTTATTTGTTAATTATATAAACTAATTAAACAAGAATTTATTTTGGTAGAACAAAGCAAAGCCTTAGAGGTTTTGTTCCAACAAGTAGTCTCTCATGCATATATTAAGATTGCACAAAATTTATTCATTAATAGAACCATGGATATAACTTGGTTCAGTGATCATCTGGTTCTTAATATCACACCAGGTATAAATTGAGAAATGTATTCTCATAAAAGAAGTTATGGAAGGTGTTCTGAGAAAAGTGAGAATTTTATAAAAATCATAGGAATTCTGAATTAGTAAACACCTCAAAAGGCAACTAGATAACCTATATTTAAATGAGTCCTTACCATAAAGTACCCCATGAGTGGACATCCTATCTTTGCTTTAAGAGCTTTATTAAGATAAACTCCACTTTTCCTGCAAAAGGTGATTCTATTTTTGTAGTAGCTCTAATTATTTGGAATTCTGGCCCATTTTAGATCCTGGAATATGCTGACAATTGTTTAACAACTCCCCTGAAAAAAAATCACAACATGCTTTGAAGTTTAATTTTTATTATTAACATTTCTGGCCAAGATGGCAGCTTAGTAGCACTGAAAGCTGAAACTGCTCTGACAGTCCTTCCAAACTAATCTTTAAAAAGTACCTAAGAATGACAGGAGTCAAAAACTAACAGTAAGGCATACTGAGGGGGCTCTCCCACTGAACACAACTTGAAAGGTAGGAAGAGAGTCGATTTCTCAGGATGGGATGAGGGGAACTGGAAGCAAAATTGCACACAGAGGAATGCTAATTGACCTCCCTACCCTACCATATCACATTAGTTTCTGAATCTGGACATAGGCCAACTTCAGAATCTTTGGATCCTGCCTTTACCAACAACAATGCCCTAAACCCACCACTTGAAATCATAGACCTTGGTACTAGTCCTCCACAGTGAGGCCTGGAAATCCATAGTACTTGGCCCTTTCAAGCCTGCCCTGTGGTGAGACCCCTAAGCCCAGGGTAAAATAGCTAGAAGAATTGAGTCCTGTAAGTTATCAGCAAATGAGACAGAATTAGCAGCTTTGAGAATTCTCAATCCACAGGCAAAAAAGGCTAGGAAAATGAACAAATAGCAAAAGAAACACCCAACCCTAGAAAATATCTTTGGAGACAATTAGCAAATCACAGAGTCAGTAGGGGAAAATAAGATCTAAGCAACTACATATAAAACTTCCAAGAAAAATGGAAATTAGTCTCAGGTGTTGGAAGAACTCAAAAAGGAATTAAAAAATCAAATAAGAGAGGTTGAAGAAAAATGGAATAGAGAAACAAATGTCATGCAAAAAGAAAATAACTTAAAGTGCAAAATTTGTCAATTGGAAAAAGAAGCATAAAAATTCAATGAAGAAAAGAGTTACATGAAAAGTAGAATGGACTAAATGCAAAAAGAGGATCAAAAGGTCATAGAAGAAATTCAATCTTTAAAAATTAGAATGGGGCAAATAGAAGCTAATGACTTCATAAGCCATAGAGAAACAAAAGAATGAAAAAAATAGAAGGAAATTTGAAATATATCATTCAAAAAACTACTGACCTGGAAAACAGATCCAAGAAAAACAATTTAAGAGTTATCACAAAAGTCATGATAAAAAAAGCCAAGAAATTATCAATAAAAACTGACCTGATATTCTTGAACAAGAGGTAAAATAGAAATAGAAGAATCCACAAATAAATTCCTGCAATGAATCCCCAAATAAACTCCCAGGAATGTTTTAGCCACTTTCAAGATCTCCCAGAGCAAGGAGAAAATACTGCAAGTAGACAGAAACAATTCAAATATCATGGCACCCCAGTCAGGATTATACAGGATCTGGCAACTTCCATATTAAAGTATTAAAAGGCTTGGGATATCATATTCTGGAAGTTAAGGGAACTGGGTTTAGAATCAAGAATAACCTACCCATCAAAACTGATTATATATTATTTCAGGGGAACATATGGTCATTTAATAAAATAGAAGATTTCTAAGTATTCCTGAAGAAAAGACCATATTTAAAGAGAAAATTTGATGTCCAAATACAAAATTCAAAAAGAATAAAATGGAATTGAGGAATAGGAAAAAATTAAGGACTTTAATAAGGTCAAATTATTTCTATTCCTATATGGAAAAATATTTGTAACTCTTAAAATTATCATTTTGATAGCAGTTAGAAAAAGTATACATAGACTGATGTTGTAGTAAGCTATTTAGGATGATATCCAAAAAAAATTTATGGGTGATAAAGAGGATTGCTTTAAGAGAAATTGGAAGAGAGAAGTAAAATGGGGTGAATTGTATCACATGAACTGACATGGTGGGGAATCTGTTACTGTGGAGGGGAGGATGAAAGTAGTGATGATGGATAATACTTAAACATTTCCTTCATCACTTTCTTAAGTCTAGACAATCAAATAACAACTAATCAAGTCCTGGCCCCTCAATCAATTCCCATAACATATACTTGTTCTATTATGTAACTTGCTTGTCTCCATCTTTTTCACAACAATAATATGAAAAGCATCATCAAATGTTTATTTAAAGTTGGGTAATCTAAATGTACAAAATTCTTTTAATCAAATAGTTAATTAACAAAGAAGAAAATAAAGGTTAATTTGTGATGATTTGTTCCTTATGAATCTATGCTGAATTTTGTGATCATTACTTCTACCCTAAATTTTCACTAACCTTCAAAATCCCTTTAAAATACTCATTCTAGATTTTTGCTAATAATTGAAGTCAAGCTTCCTGACTTATTGTATATATAACCTATTTTCTTCCTTGTTCTGGAGAGTGAAACAACATTAGCCCTTCTTCCATCTTTGTTACATCTACATGACTTTTTAGAGGTCATTGAAAGCAATATATATATATATATATATATATACATATATATATATGAATATAGAGATACACATGCACATTTGCATATTTACATTTATACCTAAAATATTTACCAGTGCTAAGCACTGGGAAAACAAGTGAAAGCAAATAATACAGATGCTGCTGAGGAAGTAGAAAATTCTAGAGATTGAGTTGACCTGGGAATGAAGTAAAAATGATAGAGGTCCCTCATAAAATGGTGTTCTCAATAAGTGTGAAAAAATCTCTGCAGTGAAAAGACTACTGGCAAAAAAGAAGAGGCCAGAGAGTAAGTAGAATCTGTAGTGTTCTCCATGACCTTTAAGAGATCATTGGATGTAATCACATCCTCCAGTGCTTTTATTACTTATTATCTGGAAGATATCATAAACTCAACATGTCCCAAACTCTACTCATTCTTTATCCTTAGATTACTCCCTTCTTCCCTTCTATTTACTATAGAGGACATCTTCATTCTCTCTGTCCTTTATGGTATATCCTAGGAGTCAGCCTCAATTTCTTACTATCTCTTACTCCAACAGTCCAGTCTATTGGTAACACTTGTCAATTTCATCCTTGTTGCAACTCTCAAATAGGTCTCTTTCTCTCCTCTGACACTGCCACAACTTTGGTACAGGCTCCCATCACCCCACTCCTGAACTATTATAATCTCTTGGTGTCAGGTTTGCCTGACTCAAGGCTCTTTTCATTCTTATCTTCCTTTATTCTGGCACCAAAGTGTTTTTTTTTCCTAACACATGAATCCAGCCATTGTCCCCATCCTCCACTCAACAAATTTCAGGTACTCTTTATTACCACCAGGATCAAAATCAAGATCTTCTTTCTTCTCATACCTTTCATTGTGCCATATATTCTTTGATCCAGTGAAACTGACCATCTTACTGTTCCATGAATAAGACATTCTGCCTCTTAGCTCCAGGTACTTTCTCTGGTGGCCTTCCATGCCTGCAATACTCTCTCTGCTCTGTTCTAATTCCTGACCTCCTAAGCTTCCTTTAATTCCCAACTATATTTCATCTTCTTCAGGATACCTTTCCCAATCTTTGTTAATTCTACTGCATTCCTTCTTTGAATTATTTCCTTTTAATTCTGAAGATAGCTTGTTTCTATGTGTTTGTTTCTTGTTTCTGCCATTACATTGTGACCTCTTAGATGGAAGGATTTATCTTTATCCTCATTTTGCGTGCCCTATGCTTACTACACTTTCCTGGAACATTATTGGATACTTAATAAATGTTTATTGATTTTTTTTGAAGCATGTTGTTCATCTGGACCAGATGATTTAGACTAATCAAGGACATTTAGATGTTCTCTTATATTCTTATATACTTTGGTTGATACAGAGTGATCAGCCCCTTTTTATTCTTTCTTTCCAAAGCCAAAGAAAATTCTTTTTTTTCTCAAAGACAACAGGAGAAAAGGAAAAAAAGAACAACCCTTCTTTCTTTTTTGTCAATCATCTTAACCACATAAAGCAGTTGTCTTAACTGTTTTTAATCCTCTTTTTTCTTTTAATATAGAAAAACATCAAAAGCAGTAGCAATTAATCATCATCATCTCTTTTATTTTTTAAGCTTTTTTCATCATCCTCAAGTAATTCTTTATAATTCTACTTTTCTTATTAGATTGGGTTATTTGTTGTAGTGAAGAGATTAGACTGGGACTCAGGAAGATATTGGTTTAACATGGGAAAGTCACTTAATATTGCTTGGTCTCATTTTCTCACCTGTAAAAAGAAAGAATTAGAGTAAAGAACTTGAAAAGTTCCTTGTAGTTCTAAATATAGGATCCAATGATTGGTTTTAAAGTAAATTGATTGGTGTGTGCACATCAGTTTTTTTAGACGGTTCAATTTTCTTTTCTGAAACCAATTTTTTTTCTCTTTCTGTTATCAGTATTTTATTCTTGAGAGCTTCCCAACTCTCCTGGACTAATATCCCTTGAAGAATATTTTGTTCACTGAAATTCTACACATATTTTACTCTGTATTCTTTGGAATCTGATTTTGGAAAACCAAGCATCTTGTCAGTTTATGCCTAGCTTTCTTCTAAATTCTGTCAATAAACATTTATAAAGTAGTTAATATATACCAAGCCCTACACCATGTGCTGGGAATATAAATAAAAGAAAAAAGACAAACCCTACCTTCAAGGATTTATATTCTAGTGTGGATAAACAGTTCATAAAAGGAGACTGAAAGCTGGAGGTGAGGATGGGGTACAAAATATCTGCTTGGAGGCAATGTAGAAAGTTTAGAGTCAGGAAAGGAGCCAATAGAGTTATGTGCTTTGACTTGCCCAGGCACTTCTTCATATAGAAATTCTAGGCAAGAATTCCCCAGTGGGAGAATGGTATAACCATTACCAGAGTATATGTGTATATATATGAGCACTCCTTTCCATCTTTCATGGTCCTGGCCAAAGGGGCGTTGAAGTCTCCCAGTAGTATCAGCTTGTCATTTGTGGGCACTGAGTGCAGGATGGCACTCAGGTCAGAGTAGAACTGCTCGATGGTCTCCTCTGTGCTGGTCAGTGTTGGGGCATATGCACTGATGATTGTGGCATACCCGTCTTTGCTGAGAGACAAACGGATCTTCATGAGCCTCTCGCTGATGCCCACAGGCAAGTCTGGCAGCTGTTTGAGCAAACTGGTCTTGATAGCCAGGCCAACACCGTAGATTCTGTCTTCATTTGTGGCTCTACCTTTCCAGAAGAAGGTGTATCCAGTGGTGGGTACGCTGAGTGATCCCTCTTCTGGTAAGCGTGTTTCACTTAAGGCTGCTATGTCGATGTTATATTGTGCCAGTTCTTTACCGATTAGAGCTGTTCTTCTCTCAGGTCTTGGGGTATTCTCTCTATCAAGTAATGTTCTGATGTTCCATGTTACTAGTAGGAGTTTCTTTGTATTTTGTTTCTTTTGATTTCGACCACTTAAAGGGATGACCAGCCAGCCGTGGTGTGCTGACTGGGTTTTTGTAGGGCAGGCAATGTTTGGGACACCTTTTCTAGTCCCCTCCCTTGATTAGGGTGAGCACTGCTGTCCTAGAGAGGGTTGCTCAGTCGCCCAGGATTCTGCTGGATGTCTCTGCTGCCCTACAGGGCCGAGCGACCACTGGTCTGTGGGCGGCCTATGTGCAGGATCGTGACTACAACTGCCAGTGGTCACCTCCACCTGTTGCGTCGTCACTCCCCCATTGCCGCAGGTCTTGAAGAGGGTGGATGGGGTTAGGATAGATGAGTGTGCACAAAGATATTTGTGTGTGAAAGAGATTTAAGTGGAAAAGTCGATGCACAGAGACAGTCCCACTCTCTCGGCGTTGGAAGCCTGGGTCCAGTGGCACGAAAAATTGTTACACCTGGAGACTTCCTCAGCTGCATTGGATGGCCGTGTTGTCTTTTGTGCTCCAACATGCCCTAAGCACTCCACAGTGCTTTGCTGCGTTGCCCTCTCAGCTGTTGAACCTTCTTATTGGTTTCTTCCGTCTGTTCAGCCGAAGCAGTCTTCACATGCTGGGTGAGCAAAGCCCGGGTTCACCAGGGGCCAATGACAACCTGATGGCTACCCTCACAAGGTTTAGCCGGCCTGTTGAAGCCGTTGCCCAGGGTGTGGCTGCTGCAGCATGTTAGCAGCTACTGGGAGCCACAGGTGAGAGCTGGATGTCAGGTGAGGGTCAGAGGCTGGAGAGCTGCCCTAGGAGGGCACGACAAGCCCTCCACACCAGAGATACTACCCCTTCCTGAGCACCCCATACACCCCATATATATATACATATATATGTATATATATATATATATATATTTATATAATAACTCTGGAGTAAGAGTATCTTGGTTTAAAGTCTGCATCTTACACTTTGTACCTATGTCAATTTAGGCAAGTGACAGACTCCCTGCCTCAGGTTGCTAATTTTAAAAATTGATTATATGGCTTCTGAGACCCCTTCATATTACACACACATACACACACACACACACACAAACACACATATGCCAGGAGCCATAAAAGACCATGCTGTTTGACATGGTCCACATGGAAACCGGGGACTGCAAAGCAGCCCCCAGGAAGGCTGGAAACATCCATTGAAACCTCCCTAAGCGACTTTAATTATTAATATCCCTTTATTATTGGAATTACCATGATTATTATTCTTACTTAGCCCCAGGAAAAATAGATGAGAGCAACATGCTTGTAGGCTTAATACAGATGTCCCACTCTGTCCCCCCAGGATATTACCAGGAGAGCCCACTTCCAAAATTAAACCTAAGGATTCTTATATGCCCACTTAGATAGCACCATCTTTTCTAGGCATAAAAACTTCTGACAAATCTGTGCTCTGAATTCCCTAACCTATATCTGGGTCATGTTGATTCTACCCACTGATCCTACCCTTAGCAACAATGTTTCATTGACTATCTCCCTAGGCTTCCTGTCTGTTGTTAGGTTCCATGGAAACATGTATGTTGAGAATGAAACTGTATTCTAAGTAGATGTATGATCATGAGGGTATAAAATAAAGCCAGGCCTCAGCCAAGGTGGAACAGTTTGTCCTGTGAAACCTGTACTGTGGGTTGAATATGAAAGCCATGTTCCATCCACCATTTCACTAACACCATCCCACCTCCAAGACCCCATCCTCTGTGTGAGGCTGACCCACCCCACAGCTATTGGTGCCCAAACAGGGACTCTTGTCTAGGTAAACCCCCCTCCCCCAGATATAAGAAGGCCCCCCAGAACAAAAGGCTCCCTCCAATTTTGGATGGTTAGGATCCTACCCAGAGTGCTGCAGACCCCCTGTAAGTGAGTATAGTTAAGGAGGGGTGGGTAAATTCAGAAATTTTGAGAAGTTAAAAAGGAAAGAAGCACAGTGAATCAAAAGAAAGAAAGTTATTTACTGGAAAAATTAAGCACACTCCTCAAAAAAGGGTAGCAAAAGTAAGAAAAGCAAACAAGTGACAGTTAGCTAAGTTCTTGGACTGCATTCAAATTTGTAGTCCTTGGGTTGACTTGCAAACTTGGGAATGAATTGGACTCTTTTTAAAAACCTATTACACTATCAAAGGACCAGACCTACTGACAGTCTGACCTAGTAGATATTTTTCTTATTGTTGCCTCTTCAAATTTTGAGAATTGTGTTTATATTAAAGCAAATAAAGAGATTATTAGTTACTCTATTTTGGGGTCAGAGAATTCCTATAGATTCCTAGGTAATTGAAGCCCCCAAACATTAGTCTATCAATTATCTCATTGGATGAGGGATTCTGTATAATAATATCCTCCAGATGCTCCTCTTTGTAGATGCTAATGTAATGATTACATCACCCCAGAACATAATAGGAGCTCCTTAATGAGATACATGAATATAATTCCTCTATTTGACATTTAAAACCTTTTATGACATGGTTCCAACCTATCACCATTTCAATATGACATTCCTTTTTAATCAATTCTATAATATAGCTAAACTATTCTTCTAACTCTTCCTCATATAGAATTCTACATCTTCTATCTCTGGGCTCTTGCACTGGCTAACTCTAGTATCTGGAATGTATTTCTTTCTCACCTCTGTCTCATAAAACACCTTTCTTCTATTAGAGTATAGTTAAAGCAGTACTGAATAGCTCAAGCCATTCCTGATCCCTCCCAACTAGAAATGCTTCTCTTTATTTACATACATAAATCTCTTAGAATCACTTGCCTCCTACAAAACTTATCTTACATATGGCTTTCTACATGATTTTTCTGACCTTTTCTAAACTTTCTCCCACACAGTGACCACAGCATTGTTTCTGATTATTTCTTATTTATTTTCCATATATGTGCCTAAATATGTTATTTCTCTTGATGGAATATAGGTATCTTGAAGCCAGGTACTGTTTCATTTGGTATTCCCAGAGTCTGGAACAGTGTGTTCCATGTTAATAAATTCTATGGCTTCTATGAGATCTATGATCATTCAAACAATCCAGACCAAAAAACTTAATTAGAGGAAAATACCTCATGTCTCTACTCTGAGAAGCATTCTTGGATGGTACTGAGATCACATATTAGCACATAAGTGGGGCTGTAGATACATAATTAGTTAGTGTTAGAATGGAAAGAGTGAAATAATTTTTTTGTGAAAGGCTTAGGGGGAATTATGTAATTCTTATAATCATCTGAAGGAAATAAGCATCCTCTCAACACACATTTTCCTTTCACTGCTCTTTTGGAATATCTCAAGGATTGCTTTTGAAAGTAACATGAAGGAAAATGGAAAGACAAAGGGAAGTCAAGTAAGTCAAGGTATATGTTATTTGGATGCAAGAAATAATATGAGATATTTTTGAGAAAATGCATGTTCATAAGTGGAGACTGGCCCGTTTCCATCTTAATCATGGCTGCAAGACCTTGTGCTCTAATGCTACCTTTGTAAAAAGTAGAGGAAGTCTTCCAGCATATGGTGCCAAGCCACTTTAGAAAATTGATCAGGATAAAAAGAAATTAGTGCCCAAGGACCATGAAGGATGATCAGGTCTGGCTTCATTGAAATCTGTTTCTAATAGAAGAAATGTTCATAGTGATGAGATCAAAGATCCATATAAGTACATTTTTTAAAAAAAACCTTACCTTCCTTCTTAAAATCAATACTATTTATTAGTTCTAAGGTAGAAGAGTGCTAAGTGCTAGGCAAAAGAGTTAAGGGATTTGCCTACAGTCACACTGCTAGGAAGTGACTGAGGTCAAATTTGAACTTGGGACTCCCCATCTTTAGTCTTGGCTTGCAACTTCCTGAGCCACCTAGTTGCCCTCAATCCATATAAGTATTGAAACATAAGCCATAACTTGGCTTTTGAAAATATTTAATTATATATTATTTTCAACTATCAAGTTTTTATTTTTTCCCTCCCACCCATACTGGGAGAAAAAGAAAAAGAAGAAAGGAGAATAAAAAGTCCTTGTGATGAATATGCATAGTCAAGCAGACAGATTCTTATATTACCCATGATGAAAAATATGTGGCATTTTTCATATTAATTTATCACCTCTCTGGCAAGAGGTAGTTAGGATCCTTGGTCACTGATTCTCTTAAATCATGATTGACCATTGTATCAATTAGAGCTCTTAAGCCCTACAAAATTGTTAAATTTTACAATTTTGATGTTATAGTATAAATTGTTCCCTTGCTTTTGCTCACTTTATTATGCATCAGTTCTCACATTTCTCTGAATCCATAACTTTCTTCATTTCATACTTCATAGTTATGTTGATATATTCCATAATTTCATAAACAATTACACCAATTGATGGATATCTCCCTAATTGATCTCTCTCGACTTCATTTTTTAATATAACTTTTTTATTGATGAATTGTATTTTTTTATATCATCATACTTTATTAGTAATATCTTTCCTTCTTCCCCTCCCTTTCTCGGATTTTTACAATTCATTCCTTTTTCTGTTCCTCTCCTTGCTCTATATACTGAACAGTGATTTCAGTCTTCTAATTGTTCCTTGAACAAAATTTTCACTGACTATTCCTCATGCTTGGAATTCTTCCTCCTCGTTTCTATCTCCCTATTTCTCTGGTTCTTTTCAAGTCACAATTAAAATTATTTCTATAAGAATCCTTGCCTGATATGTTTAAATTTCAGTCCTTTCCCTCTGAAATAATCTATAATTTATACTGTCTATATCTACTTTGTACATAATTGTTTGTATGCTGTCTCCCTCATTAGTCTGTGAAGTCCTTGAGACATTGTCATTACGTCTTTTCTGTCATTCTGTACTCTATTTTTTCATTTAGGGTTTTCTTGGTAAAGAGAATGGAATTGTTCACCATTTCCTCCCCTGGTTCATTTTTCAGAAGAGGAAATTGAGGCAAGCAGGATTAAGTGACTTGTCCAGCCAGGATCACATATCTAAAGAGTGTCTGAAGCTAGATTTGAACTTAGAATTTCCTGACTCCAGGCCTGACACTCTATCCACTGCTACCTCTCTGCCTTCCTTGAGACAAGTGACTATCCATTCCCTTTCTTAATATCCCCTCTGCTTAGCAGATGTCTGCCAATGAGCAGGTACTTAATAAATACTTGCTGAATGACAATGTGACAAGGGAAACACTAGAGGGAGCAACTCAGGTAGGCAATATAATTTGTTTTATGTGTCTATATCTAGGTCAGAGGGACTGATGATGCACATTAGCCCTGCTACAAATCTCTCCTGGAGGTTCCCATATCCTATTTTAAGCCTCCAACATGGCATGGAAGTAGAGCAGCTTCTTGCAGTCTGTGTCAGAGGAATGCAAGTGCTGGCAGATTCTATCAAGCTGCAAATACTTCATTTAGCCCTTGAGACAGATTCTGCATTCTGGGGACCAGCTTATCTGGGGCTTATCACTGATGGGTGCCTACAGAGAGATGAATTCCTTGGCTTTGACAACTGATAAAATAAAGAAAAATACAAATGCACCTCTGCACTGTGCCCCATTTCCGCAACGACTGAAAGAGAAAGGGTGCTAAGGATTACAATGTCAGGGAATGTTAATTTTAACTGAGAATATTCTAAATATTCACTGTTCCTTGGTTTGACATATTTCTGAAATAATTGAACCATATCAACACTCAGTATTAATGAAACGGGAAAGCACAGATTCAGTTAAATGGAAACACATGTTATATAGGTTGTCCTTGGAGAGACAAATAAAGAAGTGGGTGATGTTGACTTTATTATATACTTTAAACTTAATTTGGGAGAGACTTGGTCATCTCACCTGGCAGTTCTCATGTAGAAAAGTAGCAAAATCACCTCCAAAAGTAATGATAGCTAGCATTTATTTAAAGCTTTAACAGTAACAAAATATTTTATGAATAGTATTTCATTTGACCATCACAACAGCCCTTTGGATTAGGTACTACTATTATCCTCATTTTAAATATGAAGAATATAAGGATGAGAGAAATGAAGTGACTTGTCCAGGGTCATAGAGCCAACTGTTAATTTATTTATAGTTAATATCTCAGAAAGGAGTGGAACTTATCTTCCTAATTCCAAATCCAGCGCTCTATCTACTGAACCCATTTAGTTGCATTGAAAATAATGAAATCAGTTTATTAGGAGCAACTGGGTGGCTCAGTGGATTGAGAGCCAGACCTAGATATGGGAGGTCCTAGGTTCAAATCTGGCCTCAGACACTTGCTTGCTGTGTGATCCTGTGCAAGTTGCTTAACCCCCATCACTTAAGACTTACCTTGTTCTGCCTTGGAACCAATACATAGTGTGGAAGGTGGGGTTTAAATAATAATAATAATAATAATAATAATAATAATAAAGAAATGAACTTATGTAATATTAAGCTAGAAGATTTAGAGGCAGAAAATCTAGGTCAATTTTGGCAAGATTTTCCAAACCAAATATATATATATATATACACATTGATAAATTTAAACACCATTTTGGGGTGGTATTTCAATCTCCTGAAGTTAGCACAGAGCACACTAAATGACCTGCTGATGATAATCTGTCACCAAGTTAGTAATATCTGAGACCTTCTCCTTCAATGTTCAACTCTAATGTCATCCCTTCTGTTATAATTATTTTCTTAATACCTCCATGTTAAATACAATTCTCCTTGAATTTCTTATAATATTTCTTGGACCTTTCCTGTGTGTCTATGGTATTATCATTTATAACATCTGTGTAGGCCAAATCTAAGGGACTTTTTCTCATTTGTTATCCTCCTTGACTACTCTGCATCATCTGGCACTGACAATTACTCTCTCCTCCTTGATCTTTCTCTCTGTTTTTACGATCTTTCCACTAGTTTTCTTCCTACTGATCTGACCTCTCCTCAGTTTTCTTTGCCTCATTCAGATCATACCCTCTCACTGTCAATATCCCTTAGGGCCCTGTGCTGTCTCCTTTTTGCTTCCTTTATACTATTTTGCTTGATGATCTCATCAGTTCCCATGAATTTAATTATTTCTTTGATGATTCTCAAATCTCTCTTTCCCTAGGCCCATGATGGTGAACCTATGGCACCATGTGCCAAAAAGGGCATGCAGCACTTTCTCTATGGGCATTCCTGAAGACTCCCACCAGAGTTTGTTGCTAGAAAGCCAGAGGGAGTCAGGAAGGAGCTGTTTCCTTCTCCTTTCTCCCTGCACCTCCGAATATTCCTCACTTCTCCCACTAATCTGCTTAGGAGCTCAATGGTAGTGCTACCTTCTTCCCCTGTTTGGGGCAAGGAGGGGTTGGGGGGCTCACATGCTGCATGAGAGTGTGGTGTACCAGCAGTTATTGAGTCTGTGATGAAGGTGATTCCCATGATGGGGATGGAGAGGAGCTAGGTTTGAGGGGAGAATAGCTCACAGTGTGTCACATAGCTGGAGGGGAGCAGAGTTGGGGGAGAGCAGAGGGCCTAGGCTACTCTCTTCCCCCTCTCAAAGTGGGTCTATCATTACCCACACCCTCCCCTTCCCATCAGCGTAATGGGAGTCCTTCCTCCCTCTTCTGTCTAGGGTAAGGGGTGGTGTGGGTGAAGTGGGGTTTGGGGCATGGCATTCAATCTCTGGGGTGTGGTGGGGTTTGGCACTCAATCTCTTGTGGGGGGCAGGCACAGCACTTGGTCTGTGTGGTGGGGTAGAATTGGCACCCAGAACTCTGTCTCTAAAAAGTTCCCCATCACTACCTTTGTCTCTCTGCTTATCTCCAATCTTATATCTTCAATTGCCTTTTAGACATCAAAGCAAATGTCCAGTAGTTATCTTAAACTCAATACATCCACATCAGAACTTTTCCCCTAAACTCTTCCTTTCTCCTACTTTCTATATTACTGAAGAGGACATTATCTTCTTATTCCATGAGGCTCACAACATAGGAGAGTTGTCTAGGGCTCATTATCTTCCCCTTATCCCAACAGGTCAAATTTGTTGCCATAGTCTGTCAATTCATTTCTTTAAACATCTCTAGAATACAATCTCTAGAATCTTTTCTCCTCTTACAATACTCCACTTTAATGCAGGTCCTTATTGCCTTGCATAATGACTATTGAAATAATTTGCTAGTGGGTCTGCCTGCTTGAAATCTTTCTCCACTCTAATCTATCATCCTACTTAACCAAAAGTTTGCCCCTAAAGATCATATCTGACCATATCCCTACTCAATGTGCTTCAGTGGTTTCCTATCCTTGCTAGGATCAAATACAAAATATTTGATTTGATCTTTAACTGCCTTTATTACCTATTTTCCAGTCTTCTTATGTCTTCTTTACTCCCACATATTCTTTGGTCTATGAACAAGATACTCCATCTCTCAGCTCCAGGCATTTTCTCTGGCTGCCTCTAAGCCTAGAATTCTTTCTTTTTTCTGTTCTCTGACTACTGATGTCTCTGATTTCCTTTAAGTCATTAAAAAAAAAAACTATATCTAACAGGCAGCCTTTCTCAACTTCTCATAATTATAGTGCCTTCCTGCTCTTAACTATTTACATATATACACCTGGGTATATAGATATATACATTATATATACATATATACCATATATACTTTTTTGTCTATATTTATTTGTTTTCCTGTTTTCTCCTCTAGTAGATAGGGAGCACCTTGAGGGCAGAGACTGTCTTTTCTCTCTTTTGTAGACCCATTATTTAACTCAATTGTGGTGCACATAATTGTTTATTGATTAATTGATATTTCTATTATCTTTATGCTAAATACTAAATTCTATGAGGATAAGCATTTGCATATTTTTATTTCCATTACCCATCCCAAGAATAATATTTTGTTTATATTTTGTCTAATTAATGAATTCATCTTTACCAACATATGAATTTACATGTATATATATATATACATATATATATATATATATATACTATAGTTCTTAACTATAGAAAAATAATGGCACTGATAATGTGCATGAAACTGATAAAGGTAAACAATCATAAATATGTCTAATTCTTGTATTGATTTGTCTAAATTAAATACCTTATTTTAAATGTTAGCTCTGAAGCTCATTATCTTTACTGCAAAAATTGAAAGTTGAGAAAGAATTCATTGAATGATGAAAATATGAGCTACTTCCTCTATCAAATAAGAGCCTACTCAAAATTTTCCTTCTGGGAAAAGACTGCACATCTCTTTGGTGAATGCCATTGGAACTCTGATATAAATGAGCTGCTTTACTAGAAGTTATCTGTTATTATAACAGATAGAAATTACATGGCTTCCTAAGAAAATATCCATAATGCTCTGACAAATTTGGGAAAGATTTTAGTGCAACAAAATAAATTTCACCTCATGTATTAGTCCTGATTCAACTGTTAAAGGGCATAGATCTTTCAAAATGCCACTATTGAAATATGTTGACATTATTAGAGCCAAAAGAAGATTATGATGCTTTTGGAAATCTTCATCTTCCATGGTAGAGAATCTAAAATTGAAATCTAGAAGTTATATCAAGGCAAAAACAGTAGAATATTAGCTGTAACTTCTAGAACCTAGTTTCAGCTCTCCATTAACCATCCATGTCACCCAATCAATTTTTCTATTTTTTTCTGGGAAATTTTTTTCTGGGAAAGACATTTAATTTCCCTGGGATGAAGTTTTTTTTTAAAGTAAAATAGTTGTTTGAGCTAAGGTTCCTTTGAATCCTTAAAACTGTAAGATTCTGAATTCTAGTTTATTTAATCTACTTTAAATTACCATTTTATTTTCTTGAAATAAAAAAGTTAAATAATATTTTTCATGTCTATATGGTCATTAGCCTTGATTCTATAAGAAACTTTATTTGACCTTTTAGAAATATTAGGCTTCTTTTGTACACTTTCGCTTTAATAAAAAATGAATCATATTTTTGACCCTTAGTCTTAGGTGCAAGGAAAGTAAAGGATGATCAAATGGCTTGATTCATAATAATATCAACCTTGATCACTAGGCAAGGAAGAGAGGGTAATGTCTAAAATAATCAGTTCTTTTCATGAATGTTAGTTAAATGGCTACAGTGATTCAGTGTTTGACCAAATGATAATGAATTAAAGGTAGGTAATGGTACAGACCATAGTAACACTGTGCCTAAAGCTTATAAATTCCATAATATTCATCTTTGGGAAAGAGACACATTTTTATTAAATGTGCTCAATGTCCTGATAAGCACATTCAAGCTTTTCAAGTACTTAATTACCAGTAAAGCACTTGAATCATGGTATGTAAAGGTGAATTGCAGTACAACCAATAAAATCTGGCATTACTGTTAAGCCACTTGGGCAGTTTTGAACAGTGGATTATAATTTTCCTCAGTATAAGCCAATAATTTCCAGGTACAAGCTGGAGGGAGTTCTTTTTGTTTTTTGATTATGTATTATATAGAATATTTTAATTCAACTTATTTTTTCATATTTGCTAATGAAAAATTTCCATTAGTCTTTGATTTGAAATGAAATAATTTTGAAAAATTATACTTTGACCTTTTCCAAGTAAGTACCAAGTAAAATAATTTACAGTTAACTCAGAGCTTAGAGTATAGATATGTTTGTATCTGTTTGCCTATTCTCCTCTACCTGTAGTTACATATCATAAAACTAGAAACAACTAAAGTAAGTTCATTTCTATTTTGAGAAAGCCATTGGCCATTAAATTGACTATGAACATTAGATTTTACAAAAATAAGGCAAATTTAAAACCAGTCTTCTAAATTTAGTTTCTAAAATTTCCTTTGAATGTATTTCTAGATATGCCACTTATAATTAGAAGAGGTCTGAGTTCAAATCCAGACTCTGACTCTGGTGAGAGGATGAGCAAGTCAATCTTTCATCTAGAAAATTACCTTCTCTATAAAATGAGAATGATCTGTAGTACAAATCTCACATATTTGAGAGTTTCAAATTTCAAATTGCAAAGTTTATAATGTTATACAAACATCAGTTATGGTTACTTTGGAACTTATAGAATACCTTGTGAAGAGTGCAACAAAGAATGTTGATATAAGTAAGAAAAATTTAATGGAGATGAAGGTAAGCTTCTAAAAATATCTGTCTACTTTCTATCCCATGATTTCCCCCCATGTAAGAAGCATTGGAATTGCAGTTGAGACCTATATTTGATTCTTGGCTTTACAGTTTGATCAAATCACTTTAACTCACTGAGCCTTAGCTTCTTCATTTATAAAATAAAGGGAGTGGACCAAATGTTCTTTAAAGTTCCTTCAGGCTGAAAATCTAATAATCATATAACTAAGAAAATGGGTTTTGAGAGTGTGGAATATTTTTTCTTATAGAAATTATTTGCCCAATCTCTTTCTTTTATTATGTTTTCACAATTTGTGACCAGGGTCAAGTTTTGTCCTTGATACAAAATGAAATGATTCTCAGCCTCTGATTGTATATTTAATGGGATGGTCATCAATTAGATAAGTTCTATTGGTTCTTGACCAAAACTGTTTTTGATGTATGTTAAAATAGGGGTTTCCATGAACCCCTTTTTGGAATTATGCTTCTCAATGACTAAATAAAACACATAGGATTACAAAGGAAAACAATTTTGTTATGATGAATTTATTGAAACATTTATAATTAATTTATTGTACCCCATGGACCATTGCCCTAAAAATATCTGGACCTCATAGTTCATTGTGATGAAATACTTTATGGATGTGGTACCATTTTGTAATTAGAATTTGACTCCCCAGAACTTTCTTTCCCAGCTTCCCATGTTCCTTTTCACATTATGTGATAATGTAGGGAGAATATATTTTTGTGTAACTCCTCTCTCTCTCTCTCTCTCTCTCTCTCTCTCTCTCTCTCTCTCTCTCTCTCTCTCTCTCTCTCTCTCCCATAAAAAAGTGTTATGGAGGTTGGGTAAGAGTCAGGCAGGAGAATTTTATCTACATGTTCTTCACTTAGGCTTTTTAATTTTGTTTCTTTTATTTCTTCTACTTCAAGTGATTATTAATAAATATTATAATACTTGGAGTTACCAGATTTTAATTTAAATCTTATACTATAAACCAATAATTGAATGGGAACTCAGAGGTCATATAATACAATCTCTTCATTTGACATAGGTATATATTTTACTTTTTATGAAACCCTTACTTCATATCTTATTATCTCTAAGACAGATGGCTAGGAAGTATCTGAAATCAGATTTGAGCTCAGATTCTCCCCAATCCACTGTGTAATCTAGCTACCCATATTTTACTTTCAAGCACTTGGTTTTGTTAACTTTCTCACCTCATTATCTTCCATGAATATGTCTTCTCCTTAATCCTCTTATATTGAACTCTAGAATTTTTTTATTTTTTTCAGTTTTATAAGTATTAATAAAATTTTATAGGTCATTGTTTTAACCCAACATTATAAACAACACTATATAGATAGGAAAAATTATAATATACATTCATCATCTTTTGTATCCACACAATATATTACCATAAGATATTGTAAAATCATTAAAAGGTATATAGTCCTTGTCTTCCAAGGACTCATCTGTCTGGGAAGATGAATTAATATTAGGTAAATAGTTCTAGTTTTCATAAAGATGGTATATTAATATGAGCAGTAGACTGGAAGTTAAAGATCTGACTATATGAAATTGAATATATTACATAGTCTCTGTGAAAATCAGTAGATTGGATTATATGACCTCTAAATTACTTTAAAATCCTAATTCATTAAATACTTTAGGTCACTGAATATTCATATGATGCAAATAGTGGCTGTAATCTTAGCTCTGCCATTAAGTGGTTGTGTGATCATGCAGAAAACATTTTACTTTTCTGATCACTTGGTAAACTGTAATTCTTCACAAGTAGGGATAGGTATATATTTATTTGCATCCCCAGGACTTAGTAGACTGCTTGTCACAAGTATTAAGTACTTAATAATAAAAATAAAATAATACAACTAACATTTAGTTAGTATATATTATATGTCCGATGATTTACTAAATACCTTATAATTATTATCTCATTTGATTCTTATAACAACCCTGAAAGTAGATGCTATTATTATTCCCATTTTATAGATGAGGAAACTGAGGCAAACTGTTAAGTGACTTTCCCAAGGTCAGACAGCTGGTAAGTGCCAAGAGTCCAAATTTAAACCCAGGTCTTCCTAATTCCCCAGGCAGAACTCTGTGCTACTTAGCTGCTCTTATCACATCAACAACAATGGAACATTGGGCAATAATAAAGTGAAATAAATTCTTTGAAATATTCATTTAAATAACTTTCATGAATAAGAGACTGAATGGAAAGGGAAGAAATGGAAAAAAGAGGCAAAGAAATATTAACTGGTTATTTGGACATCAGTTCTTCCATCTGTAAAATCAGTTTTGATGATCTCATTACAGAATGGAAAACAAAAAGGGAAACATAATGGAAAACATAAAATCAGATTGATTCAGTCAAATCCCTTCATTTTATGGATAGAGAAACTGAGGCCTGGGGCATAGTATATGGCAGAGTTGAGACAAGGACCCAAATTCCTGACTCTATTTACATGTTTTCCCCACTATAATATACTTCCTCTTTGATCATTACTGAAGTGTTTATTTATGAGACTTAATTCTAAGATTTTATTTGCTTAGCCAAGCAATTGGAGATTTCTGAGAAAGTTTATGAAAACAGAAGTGGAGCTTTTTGGGAAAAGGTTCATGAAAAATGATTCTTGAATAGAGTTTTGAAATTAGTTATTCTTTTTAAAAATTAAATGAAGTCCTATTGCATAATTGTTTTGCTTTGGAAGGGTTCACATGATGAGGTGAGAAAAGAGACAAATTCTAATGATTAACCTTCCTTTTTATAAATCTTTTGTTTCATTAAAAAAGGGTATTGAAGCCATGAACCAATTATTCTGTCTTTAAGATAAAATGACTGGATTCTATGAAATAAAACAAAATAAAATATTGTAATAATTTATTTTACTCCCTCTCTTCACTTATTGAAGCATCCACTGAACTGGGATATAGAATATCTCAGGGAAAGAAATAATAAATAAACTCTTTGAAATAATCCTCTAAGGAACTTTCATGGATATATATTCCGTTAGGACCAAGTAAAAAGGGGAAATGGAAAGGAGTACAGAAATTTAGTTCTTAGGCCCTCACTGATTTCTTTCTTGCTTGGCTGGGGCCAGTGCCTATTTTTATGCCCATTTGGAAATTGGTTATAGGGACATCAAAAAATCTTAAGAACTACTCTGTCCGAAATACCACAAAACTCAAGGTCCACAAATACCTAACTTAGGTATAAATAACTTAAATAAGTAAAAATTCTTAGGGATATTCCAGAGATTCTTGTAGGTTCAAGAGATTTTTAATTTAACAAAGCATTTCATACTGGTGACCAAAGGTAAAATGTTGAGCATTAATGCAGATAGGAAAAAGGAAAGAATAAAAGAAAAATATTGTGTATTGTTTTCAGGGGGTTGGTAAAAAAGTTGAGGCAATACAAGAATACTAGGCTTTCTATAGATTAGGCAGTGTTGGAAAAGGGAGAGTCAGGATATATGGAAAATGCAAAGTAATAAAAAGAATAGAGTAGTTGGGTGGATATCCAACTTGCTTTTGAAAGAGGTAGGTAATATGTACGGAAAAGGTTATATAAATGATGTATTAAATTTGAATACACCACTCAGAGGGTAGGCCTGACAGAGCCTGTGTAGGCCAAAATGTTATCTGACTAGTTGAAATTTGGTAAAAACATCAAGGATGAGATTTATTAATATTTATGTAGAAGAGGAAGGGAGGATCAGGAACTAAGGAGTCACTAGCTGTAAACTCTGGATACTTCACCCTCCCATCTCTATGGGTCTCACAAGAGATCATCTTCAAAGATCTTCTGGCTGCCTTTCACTTATTCTATCTATAAAGTCAACACTATCTAGCTTTCAGACCTAACTGGTCCTCCAAAATAATGGTAGACAAGTTAATAGTTCATCAAAATTATGATAGCTTTGAACTCTTGGTGAGTTCACCCTTCTAGGCCCAAGACAAAGATGGCTTCCGATCTTTCACACAGACAGACTTTACTGGGTACTGTTAGTTCTCTATCAGCAGTCAGGAAACACTCAGGACACAGGATCTCATAGGAATCAAGTAGATGAAAATGTGGAAAAAAGGCTGACTCAAGATAACAAGAAAGCAGGAAAGCAGTAACACAGGAAACTTCAGGTTTCTAGGCACAGGTAGGCCAACTCCCAGGAGGCTAAGACAAAAAGAAGCCACAGGAAGTAACCTCTCTGATCCCCTTGAAAGACAGGAACAATAGCTCCCCAACTGTCTCCTTGTGTCCCATTTTATCCTTTCCTGAAACTCTAGAATAGAGTCCATAAAAGTTCTGTGTGTGTGGCAAGACCCTCTTTGCAAACTCTTGCATTGCTATTTCTTTTGCAAAGCCTTTCTTTTTCATACCTTCCACATCACTGCTAAATTAATCTTAAAAAATGAAATGAAACAAAACAAAACAAAAATCCTATTTTCTATTAACAACTCCAAAACAGAAGGGCAAAGGGGCATAAGTGATGTGCCCAGGGTCACACAGCTAGGAAGTATCTGAGGCAACAACTGAATTTAGGCCCTCCCGATTCCAAACCTGGAGCTCTCTCTACTATGCCACTTAGCTCCTTCTGCCAAAGAAATCAAGACAGATTTTTGTCCATGTCACTCTGCTCAAATGTCCTTAATAACTGATTCTTCTAAGGTATGAACTCTACTAACTGTTACTTAAAATCTTCAATAATCTTTGATCTTATTTTCATTCATCTTTCCTATCCCTGCACATTTTTATATCTGCTACATTCTAGTGTGGAAAGGAAACAAGACTGACAGTTGGTGGGGGAAGGGGCACCTGGGAGTGGCAGTTGGGTCTTGTGACTAGCACTTCCTTCCTGCCAAATTTTACTTCCTTCCTGGTGTTGGAGGGGGGAGGAGCTCATTCAGCCCAGTCTGGAGTAGAGTATCTCCACTCTGTTTAGCCTGAAGACACAGGCTTCTGAAAGTTAGAACTGTTCTTGGTTGCTTTCTGTCTACTGCTAAGATTCTGAAATTGACAAAAACTAGCACAGAGGATGGGAGGGGGAGAAACCCTCTGCCAGCCTGTGGGCCCTGGCCTCAGCTCCAAAAGCTGAGACAGACTCCAACCTTATTTAGGGACCTCCCTTGCCCCTCCTTCCTGATATCTCTCCAATCCCAACTAGTTATTAAACTTTATATTATTTGAATCACAATTCAGATAAGTGGACTATCTTTTCTGGGCATAGATGGAGCTGAACATCAGTTCAGTCATTCAACGACAAATAGTCCTTATCGGACCCCTGCTGCTTCCTCTCTGCAGGGGGCATCTCTCTCCTTTGCATCACCGAGCAATATTCCCTCTATCCCCTCAACTCCTCCATACCCTGCTACAAACCTCCTATTATCCCCCATTCTTCATATCCTCCCCATCTTTTCCCAATAAAATATAACACTAGTCAGACTACTAACATTTTTTTTTAAATTTCAGAATTGGCATTCTAAATCAATTCTGCATTTGCACAAACTGCCCCTTAAGAGCCCCCCCCCCATCTCTAGAAGATACACCTTTTCAACTCTGCATCTCAAAACCTTCATTCCTTTCATTCCTTTCAGGCTTAGCTCATCTTCCAACTTCTCCATGAAGTTCCCTCCTTTCTCCTTAATGCAATGATCTTTCTCAATTTGGTTTGCTCTGAATTTACTTGCTCGTGTATGTGTTATATATTACTACCTTCAGAAGGCAGATGGTCTTTTACTTGACTTTGAGTCCCTAATACCTAACACAGTGCTTGGTGTAGGGACTGAGTCATGAACTTTTGTGAGATTGGTTGAATAATTCAGCAGAGTAGTAGGATAAAGGGATGGTTCTGTTTAAAGAACCAGTCAGAATTGAACTTAAGGGAAAGAGCCAGTAGAAAAAGGAAGATTGAAGATATATAAAAGGAAGGAAGGCTATGTTCAATGGAACAAGGTCAAAGAGAGGAATAAGTAGGCAGGGTCAAGAGTTTAGCAAATTGAAGGGTAATCTCTTCCACAGAGATTAGAGGGAAAGAGAAGATATGTAAGAAATCAATAGGGTTAGAGAAGGGGAGTTGTTGGAATTGATGTTGGGTGACTTCAATTTTCTTAGTGATGTAGAAGGTGAGGTGATTTATCCTCAAGTTAAATCTGGGATATTAACGAGAACAGAGAAAGTTTAAACATGAAATAAAGTCAGTCAAAGAGAGTGAAAGGATTGCAATATTAGATTTAACAGAATTTCAGGATTTTATCCAACAGTGCTCAGCAATTTGGGATTAAGAATATATTTCAGGTGGGAATAATTACCCATAGTTGAGCATCAGTAAAGTGGATACTGTGAAAACTCAAGAGGGCAACAGAACCAAGAATGGAGGAAGTAGAATTATCTAAGTGACTAGACTTTTTCTCAAGATAGCAAAGGGAAAAAAATTTGTACATTTTCTTCATGAGGTTTTACCCAATCACTTCAGGTATTAGCACTTCCCCTTTTCCTGGCCCTCAAATTAATTTGTATATTCTTTGCATTCATTTATAAGCATGTCTATAATTTCTGATAACAGAATGTTAGCTTTAGAATGGCAGGGAATGGTTTATTTTTGTCTTTGATTTCTCAGTGCCCAGCATAGGTCCTGTCACATGTTGTTGCTCAGTAGTTCAGGCATGTCTGACTCTTCATGACCCTTTGGGCCATAGTTATCTATGGGGTTTTCTTGGCAAGGATAATGAAGTGGTTTGCTATTTTCTTCCTTAGTGGATTCTTCTGTCAGGCAATCAGAGGCTAAATGACTTGCCCAGAGTTACACAGCTAAGAATATCTGCTGCTAGATTTGACCTCAGGTCTTGCTAACCTCAGGCCCAGCACTCAGTCTATGCCTAGCTATCTCCTGGCACATAGTGAGCAGTAAGTACTTGTTGAATGATTGATTGAAAGTTGGACCAGGATAAAAGTGGCAGAAAGGAAGTACACATTAGAATTGACAAACCTTAATGTCCTGGGAGTAAAATAAAACTGGCAAGAAGGAAGCAGGAGAGGTGGAGGTCAGAGTTTGTGGTCTTGAAAAGGAATTTCATATTTCAGGGTCTTCGATGGGCAACAGTTTCAAATACTAGTGAAGTGTAAGATGGGACCATCTTTTAAGGTGGTTGGGGCAGATATAGATGTCATAAAGGTTGAGATTTTCATACAGGTGCATTGTATGAACTCCATTGCCACTGGAGGTTTCATACTGTTAACATTCTTGTAGGAGAGCAGTTTTAAACTTAAGACCTACAGAGAGACCAGGCTTCCTCCCTGGGGGAGGTGGGGGCACAGAGTCAAGTAAGATGTAAAACTCTCCAGTGCTGACAATCAAAAGAAACTCAAACTGGGGTCTACTTAATTTCTAAGGGTGATTGTTGCTGTCAGATGTGAAAGAGGAATTGGGAAAGCATGCAAAAGGAAGAAACAGTGGCTGAGTGGTGACCTGTCAATCAAACCAAGGTTCCATTTGGAATGTTACTGAGAAAGGCAGTTTGGATCCAAACCCACTGCTGGCTGAACTCTGGACCTGTCTTCTGCTGGTTGTCATATACAGGGAAGGAGGAGCTGATTTATCTTTTGGACTTGGATGATCTCTGTGGCTTGCTTTGTTTATGATAGTGACTGAACTGCCAGACCTATGAATCTTTCCTCTCAATTTCCTTCAATCTAAGGTCAACCTGTAGTATAGGGAGATTCCCGAACCTTTCCTACCTCCATTCTCCATATTTTCCTGTCTTCCCCAAATAAACCCTTACTTAAGACAAAAGAAGATAAAGTATTTTCATTTGAGAAACCACCAACTCACCCTTAATGATTTAGTAGGAAGAAGAAGACAAGGGGGAGGGAAGCTGAAGAGGCTGAAGAGGGAGGAAATGGGAGGAAGGGAGGTATAGAGGGAGGAGGGAAAGACAGAAGAAACAAGATAACTGCTTGATCTGTTAGTGATCTATTAACCATCAAATATACCCTTTCGTTATTTTTATCTGTTACAATGACAAACAGATGACATTGATTGCAGCTTTCAATAACCACTTAAAGTGGGGGAAACATGTTCAGATATGTCTTGAAATGTCTGCAAACTTTGGAACGTGTGATACCTTGAAAAACAGAAAACTTTTAATGAGATATTTTAATTAGCTCTTTTCACCAGAGCTATAAGACTTGATGCCACTTTGATTTCATATAATACAATACAATCACTCTTGCTTTTGAATTTTATTTGACATTATCCTAGGTATTCGAATTTACCTGATTTATCAAGTAATACTATTCACCATTCAGCATCCCTTTAAAGTTTAAAGCTCTGAGACTGATACACTGTGCTACAATCGAATATAATGGACTTCTCTACTATAGCACCAATGCAGTGATCCAGGACAATTCTGAGGGGCATATGAGAAAGAACACTATCCACATCCAGAGGAAGAACTGTGGGAGTGGAAACACAGAAGAAAAACAATTGCTTGATCACATGGGTTGATGGGGCATTATTGGGGATATAGACTCTAAATGATCACCCTAGTGCAAATTTCAGTATGGAAATAGTTCTTGGTCAATGAGACATGTAAAACCCAGTGGAATTATGTGTTGGCTACAGGGGTAGCAGGGAGAGAAGGGGAGAGAAAATACATAAATCATGTAACCATGGAAAAACATTCTAAATTAAGTAGTTAAAATTTTTTTTTCAATAAAAAAGTAAAAAAAGTAAACCTTTGAACCTATAATTTTCTACAAAATAAGGAAAAATATAGATTTAGCCATTGCCCAATTAATAAAAGGTCAAAAGATATGAGCAAGCAATTTTCAGATGAAGAAATCAAAGCTATCAATAATCATATGAAAAAATGTTCTCAGCCACTCTTAATTAGGGAAATGCAAATTAAAACAATGTTGAGATACCACTTCATACCTAAATCAGATTGACCAATATGACAGTAAAAGAAAGTGATCTATGTTGGAGTGGATGTTGCAAAATTGAGACACTATTGCATTATTGATGGAATTATGAACTGATTCAACCATTCTGGTGGGCAATTTGGAATTGTGCCCCAAGGACCATAACATTGAGCATGCCTTTTGATCCTGTAATACCTCTACTAGGTCTCTAACCCAAAGAGATAATTTTAAAAAAGGGGAAAGAATCTACTTGTAAAAAATATTTATACCGGCTCTTTTTGTGGTGTCAAAGAATTGGAAACAGAGGGAATGTCTATCAGTTGGAGAATGACTGTATAAATTATAATCTATGTTGGTGGTACAATACTAATGAGCTTTAAGAAATGATTAGCAAGATGATTTCAGAAAAAAACTGGAAAGATCTGCATTAAATGATGCATAATAAAATAACCAGAACTGGGAGAACATTGTACAAAGTAACAACAATATTTATGTTCAACAGTGAAAACCTCGCTACTCTCAGCAATGCAATGATCTGGGGCGATTCTGAAGGACATATGATGACTAATGCTATCTACCACCAGAGGAAAAAAAAATATTGGATTCAGATAGATGAGGATCAAAGCATATTCTCTTTCATATCAGCACATTTCTGTTTTTATTCTGAAGGTTTGGTTCCCTATGAGTGTGGTCATAGAACAATCATTATTATGTAGGTGTCTTTTGCATGATAATACATTTACAGCCCAGATCAAACTGCTTAGCATCTCTGAATGGTGGGAAAGGAAGGAGGGAGGGAGACAGTTTTGATCTTTTAATTTTGGAAAATGTATATTAAAATTATTATTACATTTCATTGAAGAAGTAAAATATGTTTGAATTAAAATATAGGCTTTGAATGTTATCAAAAGTGACAAGATTAATTTGACATCAGTTCTTACTAGTGTAAAATTTCAATTAATATCCAGTAACTCCAAATATTATATTTTATAGTTTTTTTAATAATCACTTGAAATAGAAGAAGTAAAGGAACAAAAATAAAAACCTGAGTAAAGCCATGTGAGTAAACTTTTCCTGCCAAGCTCTTCCTGCAGCCTCCCCAGCCCGGTTCTGGGAAGAAGTGAGCAAGGGAAGAGCTACACAAAACTTATATCTTCCCTACATTAGTTACCTAACATAGATACACAAATGGGATGCAGGGAAAGAGAGTCCCTGGGGAGCAAAATTCTATACACAAACTAGCATTAGAATGAACTGGCACATATTTAGATCTGGGTTTTAATCCTGGTACAACTGCAATAAATCATATAAAAAATTGGAGCAAGTTATATAATCAGACTCTGAAAAATAAACAAGTCTGACTAGATGTTCTTCAAGTCATATTACAATTCTGATTGTAATTCAATAAAATGATTTAGTGAGCTGTTCATCCATTATAATTTAATGAAAATAGTAACTATAGTTCTGACACTGTGACCAATTTGCTTGTGCCCTGGGACAAACATTTTACCTTTCTTCAATTTTCTACATTATGAAATAAAAATGGTTGCCTTGCTTCTCTACAAGAATTCAGGCACTGAGAATCACAAGTGAATAATCATAGATGCAAAATTAAATGATCATTTTTGCCACTACAAAGAGCACAGCTATAAATATTTTTGTATACTTATTTTTCCTTATTATCTCTTTGGGGTATAAACCCAGTGCGGTATGGCTTGATCAAAGGGTAGGCAGTCTTTTAATACCCTTTGGGCATAGTTCCAAATTAACTTCAAGAATTATTGGATCAATTTGCAACTCCACCAGCAGTGCATTAATGTCCAAATTTCACCACAACCTCTCCAACATTTATTACTTTCCTTTGTTGTCATATTAGCCAATCTGCTAGGTGGGAGGTGATACCTCAGAGTTGTTTTGATTTGCATTTTTCTGATTATTAGATTTAGAATACTTTTTCATGTGCTTATTGATAGTTTTGATTTCTTTATCTGAAAAATCACCTATTTATGTCCCATGCCCATTTATCAATTGGGGAATGGCTTGGATTTTTGTACAATTGATTTAGCTACTTATAGATTTGAATAATTAGAACTTTGTCAGAGGTTTTTTTATAAAGATTTTTTCCCCAATATGTTGCTTCCCTTTTAATTTTGACTACATTGTTTTTGTTTGTATAAAATCATTTTAATTTAATGTAATCAAAATTATTCAATTCATACTTTGTAAAATTCCATATCTCTTGCTTGGTCTTAAAATTTTTCCTTTCCCATAGATCTGACAGGTAAACTATTTTTGTTTGTATAAAACCTTTTTAATTTAATGTAATCAAAATTATTTACTTTACATTTTGTAAATTTCCCTAACTCTTGCTTGGTCTTAAAATCTTTCCTTTCTCAAAGGTCTGACAGGTATACAATTCTGTATTCACCTAATTTACTTATAGTTTCCTTCTTTATATTTAAATCATTCACCCATTCAGAATTTATCTTCATATAGGGACAACCTTCTGAGCTTGTTGTGTCAAAATATGCCAAAAGACCTAGCATGACTCAGGTGGTATGTCACTTATTGTGAAAAGAAACATAATTTCATGATATTTATAGTTTAAATAACAAAAATGTATAATTTTAATATATAACTATTTAATAAACCAAAAACTAATTATTTAACTTACCTTTAGACTTCTTTGTTCATCTGTCACTTGGTTTCCTTTGTTGGTCTTGATTTTACTTGACTTGTGTGGGGTGCTGTGAACTAAGATAAGTGAGGGGGAGTGGGAATTCTTTAACTAACCTGCCTATTAGTGACAATTTTTTTTTTTTTTTTGCTGAATTTCATTGGCTAAATCTTCAGTTGAAGGTTGGTATTTCGTATACTTCAAGTCCAAGCAAACAGTGCTAACTTCATCTGTTAATCTGTTTCTTTTGTTGGTTTTGATATTATTTAATGCTGAGAGTAAGGTCTTACAAAGTACATAGAGGGAAAAATTGTGAGTAAAGCCATTGTTATATTTTTTCAGGGTGCTAAAAATGTCTTGTACTCGGTTTCAGGTACTCCTCCTTTGCACCTAGGCTGGAGTCCTGCCCAGCCTTCTGCCCATCCTGTCCAGCCCTACCCATCCCCTCCCCGGTAGGCTGGCCCGGGAGCATGCCAAGAGCAGTGGCTGCCCATCAGCTTGCCTGCCCACCCTCACTCTTTCTGTGTGCTCAACTCTTCCTCCTCACCCCCATGGGAGCCTCACATACCACAGCCACCTGGCATATGCCTCCCACTGTTTGCCCTCCTCCCCTTGAGGCCAGCGCATAGAGCAGCCCTTGCCCCCTACGTGTGCTGGGGCATGGCCATAGCCATGGCCACTCTGGGAGCCCTTGGCTTCCCTGAGCAGCTCCTGGGCCCTGAGGCATGCTGAGCCTACATGTGGCCCTGTGACATCAAAAATGGTTACATGTGTCAGTGGTGAAATGTGTCATAGGTTCAACATCAGGGATTTAGGGTGCGAGATGTTGGTCTAAACCTAATCTCTCCCCTACCGTTTTCCAATTTTCCCAGCAGTTTTTGTCAAATAGTGGCTTTTTGTCCAAAAACTGGGATCTTGGGGTTTATTATACACTATCTTGATGAGGTCATTTACCCCAAGTCTGTTCTACTGATCCTCCCTTCTGTCTCTTAGCCAGTACCATATTGTTTTGATGACCACTGCTTTATGGTAGAGTTTGAGATCTGGTACTGCTAAGATACCTCCCTTCACATTTTTTTTCATTCCCTTGACATTCTTGATCTTTTGTTTTTCCAAATTAACTTTTTTATAGTTTTTTCTAATTCAATAAAAATGTTTCTTGGTAGTTTGATGGGTATGGCACTAAATAAGTAAATTAGTTTGGGTAGGATTGTCATTTTTATTGTTAGCTTGTTATACTCATGAGCAATTTATGTTTTTTCAATTGTTTAGATCTAGTTTTAATTGTGTGGAAATTGGAAAATGGAGGATGCCCTTCGATTGCAGAATGGCTGAACAAATTGTGGTATCTGTTGGTGATGGAATACTATTGTGCTCAAAGGAATAATAAAGTGGAGGAATTCCATGGAGACTGGAACAACCTCCAGGAAGTGATGCAGAGTGGGAGGAGCAGAACCAGGAGAACATTGTACACAGAGATGGCTACACTGTGGCACAATGGAATGTAATGGACTTCTCTACTAACAGCAACAATTTTGAGGAACTCATGAACAAGAACGCTATCCCCATCCAGAGAAAGAAGTGGGGGAGTAGAAACACAAAAGAAAAGTTACTTGATCACATGGTTTAATGGGGATAAGACATGTGGTATAGACTCTAAATGATGACCCTAGTACAAATATTAATAATATTGAAATAGGTCTTGATCAATGACCCATGTAAAACCCAATGGAATTGCTTGTTGGATATAGGAGGGGGGGAAGTGAGAGAAGAGCAGGGAAAGAACATGATTCATGTAATCATGGAAAAATAGTCTAAATTAATTAATTAAATAAACTTTAAAAAATAAATTACAAAGTACTATGCAAAAATATTTAAATACTTTATTGTTCTTTTGTTTTTGTTTTTATATCACATTGATTTCTGAATATATCTCCATATCTCTACTAGCAAGTTTTTCTTTCTAATAAATATTAAAATAAAAAAGGACCAAAAAAGTCAATTGAACTCACCCAATGGCACCAACAATGTATGAGAATGTATCAATATTATATATTCATTATTTTTCCCCTCTGTAATGAAAACAGTGAGGTCATTTCCCCCAACTATTCCTGGTCTCGGATTAGTCAATACAATTACATAACAAAGCTTCATTTTATCATTCTTTCTATTTGCATAATTGAAGTCATTGGGAATATAGTTTTCCTATCTCTGCTTCTTTCACTTTTAATGGTTTTATGTGTCTTCCTTTGTTTCTATTAATTCTTCATTGTAATTCTACATCATAGTTCAGCAATATTTTACTGTAGTTATATTGGTGTAGTGGGAATAGCACTTTCACTGAACCTGAGTCTAAAGGACTTCTATTACAATCTGGACTCTGTGAGAACTTGGGCTAGTGACTTAACCATCATTAGCCTCAGTTTCCTCATCTCTAAATTTGTACCATTTGAGGTTCCTTACCAGTTCTAGATTTATAATCCTCTACCACACTATTTGAGAAAAGATTCCCCAATGAATGATCACTGAATTTGTTTTTCATTCTCTATTATTACAATAAATATGCAATGAATATTTTGTGGTACATGAGTCATCTATGTCTGCTCTTGACTTCTTTGACATGTATCCATTGCAATGAGATTTGTGGGTCAAAAGGTATGAAAATTTTAGTGAGTTAAAAAAGAAACCCAACATAATTCTTAATTGCTTCACATAATGCTTGGACCATTTCACTACTCAGCCAAAATGGTATTCATTTGAAAGATATAATTATTGTTGCTATACCTCTATTAAAATCCTTCTCTGTTGTTTCAGCTTAGTGTAGGGATGACCCTACATTGATAGACATCATGCTAGTAGAATGACATTTATGTAGGTCCTTCTGAATTGTAAAATTGAGATGCCCTTCTAGTAGCACTGTTTAGAGAAACTCATCATCATAGACTGTGTCCACTTGTTTGTTTTCTTTTTCTTTTTTTTTTTCACAGAAGCTCAGGAAGATACTATACTAAGATATAGAGGAGTGTCATCTTTATTGGTTGGTGATATACCTATATCGAGGACATCATAAATCTGAGGAGGTATTGGGTGAGGAGTATCATTATGAAGCTGAGACTCAGGAATTAGCAAGGCATTTAATCATTTACTCAACAAAGATGTAATAATATAGGTAGTCAGTATATAGTACTTTCAGTCTGACAAAGCATTTTATGTATGTTATCTCACTTGGTGTTCATAATAACCATGGAAAATAGTCACTATGATTATCCAAATGAGGAAAATGAAGTGAAGATTGTCAAGTAACTTATCCAAGATCAAACAGGTAGTGTGAGGAGACTGAATTGAAGTCTTTCTAATTCTTAGCCTAATATCCCATGTAGTATCCCATCTAGCTGTTTCTACAGAGTTTCTGATCTGGGCATACGTCTCTCTGAGACACTGGTGGGAAGAGACAAGAAGGAAGAAGGAATGAAGATAATTTAAATAAGACATGACTCTTGATCATATGAATAATATCACAGCTTTATTGAGGAAAAACATGATCATGAATAACCATAACACAAGATATAACGGATAACTATAACACAAGATATAACATGGTGACTCTTATAGAAAGTTATAGAGTACTTCTGTAACAACTAATGAGCCTCCAGGGCATGTTCAAAGCACAGAACATAGTCTAGGGTGTTTGAAAGTTAGAGATGGCAGAAGGAAGTAATGTGGAACAAATTTGGAAAGTCAGAGTGCTACCAAATTGTACAGGGTTATGAATGCAAAGATATTTGAAATTAATTTGGAAGTAATAGTGAGTTGGGGTAGCTTGAAGGTGCAGTGCATAGAGTGCTAGGCTAGGAGTCAGGAACAATCTTCTTTGGATGAAATCTGGCCTCAGACCCTTTTAACTGTGACTCTTGGCAAGTCACTTAACCTCATTTGCCTCCACTTTCTTATTTGTAAATTGAACTACAGAAGAAAATGGCAAACCACTCAATAACTTTACTGAGAAAACCTCAAATGGAATCACAAAGAGTCGGATATAATTGAAACAACTGAACTAGAAAGATTATTTTAGCAGAAACAGGGACAGTTGATTGGGAAAAGAAAAGAATGGAGGTAGGAATGCCTGTTAGAATATTTAAATAGTCTCGATTGATAATAATGGGACAATAATGAGGGCACTGAGTAGGAAGATTTTTTATTTTAAATTTTTTGGAAAAAATATTAAATGTCAAAGGAATTGCATTGAGAGAAGGGTTTAGGATGGTTTGTTGGCATACTTTTATAGGCATTTTCATGGGTGTTTTCTCTCACATTTTTCATGATTGTCTTTTGGAAACTAAAATTGCTTTTAAGCTGTATTTTCAATTCTGCACCATTGTTATACATATAAAGTATGGTTATATTGCTTTTTTTCAGAGGAAGACGACTAAATGAGGAAGACTTTAGAGAAAATGAAACTCTCCTAATGTGATATGAGTGACCCAGAGGATATTGCCTCAAATTTTGGCTAACTGCCATTGTGTAACCTACATACATTCTCTAAATGCTTTCTCATTTTAAAACACTGAAAAATCACTACATGCTATTTCAAGAATATCTTTCAGTTCTTGCTACTATAGAATAATCATTTGTTAGATTAACAACTGGGGAAGCATTTGATATTATCTTTAAGAAAATCATTGCTTATTTCACATTAAGAGGCATCATGGTGTAGTGGAAAGATTGCCAGATTTGGAATCAGAAGACCAGGGTTTGATTTCTTACTCTGCCACTTATTACCTATGTGACCAGGGGCAAAACATTTAACCCTTCTGTCTTTCAGTTTCCTCATCTGTAAAATGGATCGTGTCCATTAGATAACCACTTCAGTCCCTTCATGTTTCACATCACACATAATCTGCAATGGAAATGTGTGGCCATTGAATGGGTGACATCAAGTATGATTTTCCTATCTTCTTTTTTTTCAAATATGCTTTCCTGCTAAATGACTAACACTGTACTAGCACAAGAACCTGAAATATGTTTTGGTTTTCTTTGGGGACATTTCCAATGTTAGTTTCTGGTTTCCTGAGAGTCCAAGTTCTTTTTGCTGATTCTGTGTCTGAAATGTGGCCAGCATGACTGTGCACTTTTCACTCCTGTAATCTGCTACCCTTAAATGACCATTGAAAAGGGGAAATGGGGCCATTCATCTCTTTGAGTCAGTGCTTACTCTCAGGAACAAATTGGAGATCTGCATTGGAGGAAACTGTGGTGGAGATACACAAGCTGTTTTCTAAAATTCATTGCATTGTTCCTTTAGGCTGGAGCAGGAAGTGCTTAAAAATATAAAGTGACTCTAATTTGGGAATGTATTTAAAAGGTTGTTTTTATATGAGGCTATATAATTCAAATGAAAGAGGGCTATAGATATTTCACAAATCCAATCCAATCCCCTGAAACATTTAGCTTCCTTAAAAAAAAAAAATCAGTCTTTCTGGCAGACTTTGACAGTTAAGCTATAGTGTGCTGAGACAGCAAGATTTAGCACACAGCATCCCCATTCAGCTGCAGATATTAAGCTCTAGTTGTAACCAGGCAATCCCATTTTAAACTCTCATCATATATATGTCAGTTATGGCTCGGCAGATGGCTTGTGCAAATGTTTAAATCTTTATATCTGGGAATTTAATTAAAGTACTGAATTTCAGATTGAAATTCTGGGTTTGATGTTTAGCATCTGCATGCATTTAAAATAATAATAATTGCCAACATTGGTAACATTGGCCATCTTCCTTTGATTTACTAAATTTAAAATTAAAATATATTGATATTAATGTGAAAATTTGGCCTTAGAAAATCATGCAATATTCAGTAGTGCAGAACCCTGATTAGCTCAATGGATCCCAGCTGACTACCCCTAGGTCACAATGTAGACTGGTGAAAGCCTGGCTCAGAACAAATTCACATCTTATCCTGCCTAGATACAGAATAGCAAGCTGAATCTAGGCTACTTGTTGGCTTGGTATCAGCTTCTAAAATGTTTCCAGGCCTTTTGTGATGTTTTTTTTGGTTGAGCTATATGGTGTTTATTTACATAATAGCTCAGTGGAATAGCTAGTACCAAGTGACTTTTACTAAGTTGTTTGTTATATGTAGGTACTATAACAAATGGGTTCCTAGTGAAAACTTTAGAGACCCTTTGAAGACATTTGAAGAGAGAGAAATTGAGGAAAGAGGTAGTAATTGAATTATCTCAATATCATAGAGCCAGAATTTTTCAGTATTTTGTTTCCTCTTTTACCATTCTAGTGATATTTTTTCTTGCTTCACTTTTTTTCTTTCCCAAATTTTTCCTCAATCACTCATCACTTTCTTTAACTGTTCTGGAAATTCTTACTGGACTTGTGTCCAATTAGCATTTTTTTTTGAGATTTTGCTTATCCCTGTTTTTACATTAACATTTTCTTCTAAGTTTTTTGAAACTGCAGAAGCTTTTAATTGTCAAGTTCTTTTTTTTTTTGGTTGTTTATTGTTTGCTCATTTTTCTAGCATATTTCTTGACTTTGAAATTTTTGTCAAAATTGGACTCTGCTCACCTGGCATGGGAGGAGGCACTGTGTCAAACTTCAGGCTTTTTTGTGCCTGTGGGATCTGGAAATTTCTGGGTTTCCACAGTGGCTGTCATTGCTCTCCTGGTCTGCACTCTGGTATTTACACAGGAAGGGTCCTGCTCCCCTGTAAATACAAATACCACTGCTCTTGTCCCTGGAACTATGTTGAAGTCCCTTGCTTTCTTGCAGCTGCAAATGTAAGTGCTCTTCTCTCCATGGAACTGCAACCCAGAACTTTTATGGGCAAGAGAGTTTCCAATTAGCATAAGCTCCATTCAGTGCCAACAAAATATTCCCTGTAATCTCTTTCTAACCAGTTTTCTGACTACTTACCATCTCTGGGTTGATAGCTCCTATAGCTGCTGCTGTCCTTACTCTTGAGATTGTCACTTGTTTCCCAACCACAATTCAGGCCTGGTGTCACAGATCTCTCCCATGGACCTCCTAAGTTGTTGGGCTAGAAAGACCTTGTGGTATGGGATTGAGATGGAATGTTATTGCTCTATAATAAATGATGAGGAGGATGGTTTCAGAAAAATCCAGGAAGACTTATATGAACTGATTCAAATTGAAGTCAACAGAACCAGGATAACATTGTTCACAATAACAGCAATATTATAATGATGATCAACTGGGAAAACCTTAGTTAATCTTCTCAATACAATAATCCAAGCAATTACAAAAGACCCATAATGAAAAATGTTTTCTATAGAAATAGAACTTATGAACTCTGACTGCAAAATGATACATAGTTTTTTCCAGTCTATTCTTTGTGCTTTTTTTTGCATCATAGCTAATGTAGAAATATGTTTTGCATGATGTCACGAGTAAAATATTAAAAAGAAACTTACCTTCTGTCTTAGAATAAATACTGTGTATTAGTTCCAAAGCAGAAGAATGGTATAGGCTAGGTAATGGGGGCTAAGTGACTTGCCCAGGGTCACATAGCTTGGAAATGTCTGAGGTCACATTTGAACCCAGGAATCTCTCATCTCTAGGTTTGATGCTCTAACCACTGAACAATCTAGCTGTCCCCTATTTCACATGTATAATTGCTATCCATTGCTTGCCTTCTCAATGGGTATAAGATGAGGACCAGGTAGAGGGAGGATTTGTAACTTAAAATGTATGTGTATATATATAGTAGTAGTAGTCGTCTCTCAGTAACTGAGGATGACAATTGTCTTTGTGCGTTTTTGTGCACAAAGACACCTGTGCATGAAGATTTAAGTGGAAAAGTCGATGCACAGAGACAGTCCCACTCTCGGCATTGGAAGCCTGGGTCCATTGGCACGAAAAGTCGTTACACCTGGAGACTTCCTCAGCTCCATTGGATGGCTATGTTGTCTTTTGTGCTCCAACATACCCTGAGTACTCCACAGTGCTTTGCTGCGTCGCCCTCTCAGCCGTTGAACCTTCTTATTGGTTTCTTCCTTCTGTTCAGCTGAAGCAGTCTTCACATGCTGGGTGAGCAAAGCCCTGGTTCACCAGGGGTTGACAACCCGATGGCTACCCTCACAAGGTTTAGCTGACCTGTGGAAGCCATTGCCGGGGGTGTGGCCGCTGCTGCATGCTAGCAGGTACTAGGAGCCACAAGTGAGAGCTGGGTGTCAGGTGAGGGTCAGAGGCTGGAGAGCTGCCCTAGGAGGACACGGCAAGTCCTCCATACCAAAGATATTATTCCTCCCTGAACTCCCCATACACCCCTGTGTATCTATCTATCTATCTATCTATCTATCTATCTATCTATCTATCTATATCTATATATATCTATATATCTATGTGGAGATATATATATATATATATATGGAGATATATCTATGTGGATATATATATATATATATATATATATATATATATATATATATGGAGATATATGGAGAGAGAAAGAGGGATGGGGGAGTGAGAGAGAGAGAGAGAGAGAGAGAGAGAGAGAGAGAGAGAGAGAGAGAGAGAGAGAGAGAGAGAGAGAGAGGAGAGAGAGGAGAGAGAGAGAGAGGGAGAGAGAGAGAGAGAGAAAGAGAGAGTGAGTGAGAGAGAGAGAGAGAGAGAGAGAGAGAGAGAGAGAGAGAATGGGAAGGAGAGAGGAAGAGAAATACTTTATATGCCAGAAGATTTTAGATTTGATATTCTTTAAGTTAATTGGGAGTTTTTGAAGTTTAATGGGGAGTAGGGGGAGGGAAATGACCAACTTATTTTTTGTTAGGCTAGAAGAAAAAAAGGCCCTCTGGAATCTTTAAGTGAGTTTAAAAAAACGAAATGTCTTTTGAGGAGGTTAAAATGAGCAATATCCTTGTAGAGAAAGGAAGAAGAAGGGGAGTGAAATTTGCTCTTTCTCATAACTGGGTTATATGATAAGAGGAATTTACCACCCATTGATTATCTTTATATATTTCTTACTTGCATATTGCCTTCTCTATTGGAATATAAGCTCTTTTTAAGGCAACGGTTATTTTGCTTTTATCTCTATTTTTTGCCCCAAACCCCAAATGACACCTAGATATTTAAGAAATTCTTGATTAATTAATTGAAAAAACACCTAGGAAATGACATTGTCCTGCCTTCTGTTTTCCAACCTTTCATACTTTCTCCTATATAGTCATTTAATTTACTCACAAGTAGGTATTTCACCTTGAATGTCTTGTCCCCAGATAAACTTGGAATTAGATTTCATGCCACTATATGATAGAATCCTGGTAGCAATTTCAGACACATTTCTCTAGGCCTTGGGAAAGCACAATGATCTGATGTACAGTGAAACTGGTTGTCCTGTGGGTACTTTCCAGACTTTGTGTGATTTAAGATGTGTTCTCTTCTCCAAATTTTTCTTCATGAAGGACTGATAGAGATTGGTGAACAGGTATTCCAAGGTCCCCTAAAGAGTTAAATGGAAGAGCTGAGGCCTCAATCTCAATCCCTTTACACCCCGTCCAGGGTTTTTGCCAATACACCATACTGCCTCAGAAAAGTACAGCTTGTATTGAAATGTCTCTTGACAGCTTCAAAGCCTTATGTGACTCCTGCTCCTTTTCTTTTCTTTTCTTTTCTTTTCTTTTCTTTTCTTTTCTTTTCTTTTCTTTTCTTTTCTTTTCTTTTCTTTTCTTTTCTTTTCTTTTCTTTTCTTTTCTTTTCTTTTCTTTTCTTTTCTTTTCTTTTCTTTTCCTTTAAGAGTGTTCTTGTGTCTTCTAGTTGAGGTACAGAGTGTTATTGCTACAGTACACAGACTCCTCCAAATATTAGTACAGAACATTTCAACATTTCAGATTTAGGATTACCCAGAACAGCTGAGCAGGTGCTCAACACTCCCTATAAATATGTCTCACAATTGCGGTATTGGGATTTCTGAAAAGGGGAGGTTAGTTACTATATTAGAAAGGTAGAAGAATAATTAGTGAATTGATTTACAGAATTTCAGAGGTGTTTTATCTTCATTTCTAATTGACTTTTAATTGGCAATACCTGATAACACCCATACTTCTTTTTTTTTCTTCCCTTTGACACACATTATTTTTCTTTGGATATTAAAAGATATGAGAGGAAACACAGTCGAGTGAAAAGCTGATTTCAAATTCTGCTTCAGATACATATAGGTTTTATGAAAACAGAAAAACTGTTTAACAACCAATGAATTTTCTAATGCTAAAAATTTAGATGTTATTCTGCATTGGTGAAGGACATTCCTACTTTCAGTTCCCTATACTAATGAAAGCAATCTGGTTAAAAAAGAGACAAAAGCTGAAAATCAAAGAAAGAGGAAATTGTCCCATAAGTAGAAAAATGCTTCATGTCAGATGTTTTTGCAAATTAAAGGAAAAATCCTGGGAGGGAATATACATCAATTGGAGAATGACTAAACAAAGTGTGGTATATAAATATAATGGAATATTAGAGTTCCATAGAGACATTTAGTAATATTGAAGCCATTTAGGAAATAAATTCAGTGGAACCTGGGGAGACATGTATAAACTGATGCAGAGTGAAATGAAGGAAGAAAAAAATAGAACTTTGGAAATCATTTTTTACTGTTACAATAGCATTGTAAAAATGAGCAAGTTTGAAAAACTTAAGGACTGTGATTAAATTAGTGATGAATTATGATTCTAGAGGACCAGTGTTGACAAATGCGATCTATCACCAGTCAAAGAATTGATGGACTAAATACGTACAATAAGCTACATATCTTTGAACATGGCCAATGCGGAAATGTGTTTTGCTTGACTGTATTTATTAAAAGACTAAAAAATTTCACCATGATTTTGTGTGTGTGTTTGTGTGTGTGTCTGTGTGTGTGAGTGAGAGAGAGAGAGAGAGAGAGAGAGAGAGAGAGAGAGAGATGGAGGAATTAAGGAGATGCAGAATAAATGCTTATTTATTTTAAAAATGAATTTTTATTCTAATTTGGAAAATGCCTCTACTGATAAAAATTGGAAATTTATCTTCAATTTATTGTCTTAGAGAGTTGAGTTGCCTTGGGCCCTGAGAGATTAAATGATTTGCCAGTGTTACCAAACAAGCATATGTGAGAATCAGGGCTTACAACTAGGTCTTCCTGACTCAAATATTAACATTTTATCCAGAGAACCACACCACCTCTTAGTTACTATATGGTAATTGATTAAATGCAAATGTGCCCATTCTTAAAAAAATATCATGACATTTTAGTTCATAAGCTATTTCAGTCTCTCAGACTAACATGTCTGTCTCCCTGAGTGAGTCTAGCTCTTCCCTCAGGCCTTTAGGAAGTAACATTCCAGAGATATCATTTTACTTATGTTCCTCAGAATATTGATTACCAGTTTTTATTTCTCTGATTTTATTTCTCTAATAATTGCAAGAAGAGCCAAGTAGTCTCTTCTTAGTATCAATTAATATAATTTAGCCTTTAAAAAGAAATCTTTACTGAAAATATAAGCAAGACCCTGAGTACAAAAATACCCCCTTGAACTGGGACATTTCCTCCCTCTGTTCAACATCCTGGTGCTTGGGAGGAGGGGACTCAGACTTAAAATGAGGATTACCATCCATGTTCCCCACCAAGTTCACTTCTCAATATGTCATTCCTCGCTCCTTGCAAGACAAAATCTGGACCCTTATTCTTGAATAACTGCTTTCTTCTGACATTTTGAAGCTCATAATGTCTTTACCTGGTCTAGTTTGTCTCTAATACAATTCATCTAATATCTGAAAAATAATAAACAAAACAGATAGACTAATAGAGTTTGTAGCTACATAATGATTAGATAAGAAAGAGGGCTCAAGGTCCTCCCCAACAAAGAGGTCCCCAAGTTTATTTTGCATTATTCACTATCAGGGAAAAAGAGAGATTTTTGCCAGTTGGGATTTTGTATACATTCAGTTCTGCCTCCAAATCCAATTGAAAGGTTTTTCAGTATATTGCAATGATCTGATAGGAAACAGATGATGTCTGTTTATTCTCTGAACAGGGAAATAGTCTCTTCATTACAAATTTCTGGAAGTAGATTCTTATAATTTTTTTGTAGTCTCTATGTGGATTGATACTAAGCAATGCATATTATGAATGCTCTAATTATTAGGCCCTCATTGATCAGTCTTCCTAATTTAATATACCAATTTATAAACCAGATAGTCAGGGGACAGTAGTTATACTAACTAATATATTTCATTTTATACGTAGGCCAGTAGAGGTCATTTTATTTTACCTTATTTGAGTACCAAATGTAGGAATCATGATCTCAGATAATACTACAGCAAAAACTGATCTGTTAGGAGAGAGAAGGCAACAACATTATTTTGATGTCTGCCACAGTTAATATAATTATCTATACAAGTACTAAATTAAATAGGACCAAAATAATTAAAGGGAAAGTTAAACAGCCCAAAAGACCAAAGTAGATCATTTCAGTGTGCCTCTTTTAAACTCAGATAAATCTTGCTTATATATAAATAATAAAATAATAAAAATAATAATGTAAACAATAAAATAAAAATAAAATATGTAAATAGTGGATCTACTTATGATCAGAATTCTGTACAAACTAGGTAAACAATAGTTTGAGGGACTGTTGGAAATCTTATTTATTTTTTCAGCATTACATGACTCCTTTAGATGTTAGAACTTATAAAAAACCTAAATTAATAGACAAGTTCAAAAGTTAAAACATAGAATAATGTAATAAAATTGCATATATTAAATAAAATATTAATCAAAGGAATTACAAAGTGAGACTAGATATTGCTATTCCAAAGAATAACTGGGTCAAAGAGCAATTCATAAAACAATGAATATTTGTGATAAACAAAATTATAACAAAATATATAAAACATATACAACAATCTATAAACAAAAATATGACAATGAACTTGTATATTAAACTTTTTTGGTATGAATGAAAGCAGAATTACGAGGGTATTTTATGACTTTGGACACAGAGCAACAAAAGATATGGGAAGACTAATGAATTAGACATGTAAGTAAAAATAACCAAATAAGTCAACAAATAAATTACTCAAACCAAGCACAAAATAGAAACCTTAAAAATCAAATAACAAATAAGCAAAATTGAAAATAAAAAACCAAAGAAATCAGTAAGTCATTTAATTTAAAAGAGATGAAAGCCAAATTCACAATATTAAAAATGAGAAATATATAGCATGCAAGTAGGTATTAAAAATTGTAAGAAATTAAGAAATATCTAGGTGATATAGTGAATAGATTGCCTGATTCTGAAATTTAGTCCTATATCAAATACCTACCAGCTGAGTGATTCTGGGCAAGTCACTTCATTTCTCTTTAGTTTTCTCATCTGCAAAATGGGGATACTAGTGGTACCTAACTCTCCAGTATTAAAGGATAAAATATGAGGACAAAATAATATAATAAATGTAAAATGCTTTGAATACTTTGAAGTGTTATATAGATGTTATTATTATCTACCAATAAAAATGAAAATATAATTATTATAGGTGAAAATATATACATTATAAAAATGTTCAAATTAACCTAATACAAACTATTGAATCTAAACCTCATAATTTTGGAAAATTGGAGCAATGTAATTCCAAAGGAGAGTGGAGAGACACACAGGCAAAATCTTCCATGCCCAGAGGGATTTACAAGTGAATTATATTTCATACTTCATGAACTATAGCAACAACAAAAACCCTAGCGACTCATGATGAGAAAAAAAATTATCCACCACTATAGAAGAAATTGACAGGGTATGAATCTAGATTGAAGCATGACATTCTTCATTTTATTTCCTCCAGGAGTTTTTCTCTAGAATAAGCAATATATGTCTTCTTTTCCAACATGATGAACATAGAAAAACTATTGTATAAAAACACATATATATATACTACTCTTAGCATACACTTTTAATTCAATATGAAATTGGAAATCAATGTTTAGTACTGATCCATTTTTCTCTTTCCTTAAGTTGAAACTTTAAATGTTTCAAAATCACCTTTTCAGGATCTTTCGTTTACTCTCATCATCCTTTAATTTGTACTAATTTTTTTCCCCTAAATGTCCTGTTGCTTGCTGCATCAACCAATATACTGTAAATCATTAAAGATACCCTTTTCGCACTCTTTGTTTCTAATTTCTGAAACCAAATATAGACTCTCACATAAATAAATGCTTAAGAAACCTTTGCCAAATGTACCCTGTAGATTCAAACATTTAAATATTGGTCCTGTGTGGTGCAATGGAAAGGGTAGTGTAAGTTGGAATCACAGATCCTGAGTACAAATTACTCCTTTGCTACTTACTAAGTTTATCACTTCAACAATGTACTTGAACTCTCTGGGCTAAATTGTTTCCTGGGAAAAATGTGGGACTAGACGATATTATCTCTAATATTCTTTAATAACTATACCTCTCTTTACATACTGTCTATTGTAGCATATATTGTTCTGATTCTTTGGTGCATAGGGCTCACATTTAAAAGTCTTATTTGGAGGGCAATTTGGAACTATGCCCAAAGGGCACTAAAAGACTGTCTGGCCTTTAATCCAGCTAAAGCACTGCTGGGTTTGTACCCCGAAGAGATAATTAGGAAAAACACATGTACAAGAATATACATAGCTGTGCTCTTTGTAGTGGCAAAAAAATTGGAAATTGAGGGGATGCCCTTCAATAGGGGAATAGCTGAACAAATTGTGGTATTTGTTGCTGATGGAATACTATTGTGCTAAAAGGAATAATAAAGTGGAGGAATTCCATGGGAACTGGAACAACCTCCAGGAATTGACACAGAGTGAGAGGAGCAGAACCAGGAAAACATTGTACACAGAGATGGATACACTGTGGTACAATCGAATGTGATGGACTTCTCCATTAGTGGCCATGCAGTGATCCAAAACAACCCAGAGGGATGTATGAGAAAGAAGACTATCCACATTCAGAGGAAACACTGTGGGAGTAGAAACACCGAAGAAAAACAACTGCTTGACTACATGGGGTGATGGAGATATGGTTGGAGATATAGACTCTAAATGAACATGCTAATGCAAACATCAACAACATGGAAATAGGGTCTGATCAAGGACACATGTAAACCCCAGTGGAATTGCGTGATGGCTACATGAAGGATGGGGGAGTGGATGAGGGAAAGAATATGATTCTTGTAACCAAGTAATAATGTTCCAAACTGACTAAATAATAAAAAAAATAAAATGAAAAAAAAGTCTTATTTGGTTTTGGGAGGGGAAATTTTTTTGAACTGAAAAGAACTGAGGAAAGATATAAGAAAAAAGGAAGAGAACCAGTGTAGCTTTGAAGATTGAGAAATAAAAGAGCTGTTGAGATGAAGAAGCAAAAATAAGAGAAATCATGTACATTGGCTTTAAAAGATACTTCTGACAGTTTCGTCAACTTTTTATAAAAGACTCTGGTATGTCCTTTAAAAAAAAAAGGTTTTTTTTTTACTTCTTTATTTTCTCCTAGCAAATGACTACAGTATAAAAGGTGCATACAGGATTAGTAAGTTTATATCACAGCAGAGCTTTCAAAATAGCTTCAAAATTTATAAAACTAAATATGATTTTCATATTATTATTATCTTTTATTAAGAATATGTCAGAATAAAAGAAAATAGTTCTTAAAAAACCTTTTACCTTTCATATTAGAATTAACACTGTGTCTTGGTTCTAAGGCAGAAGAATTGTGAAGGTGAGGCAATGGGGGTACAGTGACTTGCCCAGGGTCACACAGCAAGGATGTGCCTGTGACCAAATTTGAACCCCAAACCTCCCATCTCTCAATCCACTGAATCACCTAGCTGTCCTAAAAAATGAGTAATTCAAGGATCAATCTACCTATCTAATACATATCTATTGCATAAATCAATATTATGAAAAGTACATTGTGGTGCCTACCCTTAGAATCTTATAATTTAGTTCTAATGACAAATATCTTTCTACACATGAAAATAAGAGGGTGTATTTTGCAGTGATTGAGAACTATATACAATTGGTTTTGGGAGATGAATCTTATCTTGAACATATAGTGAGTTCTTGTCTATTCATGTTATTCTGGAACAAACTTGCTGTTCCTCTTTCCTGAACCCTTTCCAGTGCCAGGGCTCCATTGGCCCTCTCCACTCCCAGTCCCAAACCTTTTCAATCTTTCATTTGTATAGCTATGAAAAGCAATCTTCCCAAAGCACAGGTGTGTCTCAGTTCAAGAAACTTAAGGGTTCCTCTAAGATGAAATATAAACTTCTCAATTGGCATTTAAAGCTCATCACAGCCTACTTTTTGGATTCATTTAATATTATGTCCTTTCAAGTATTCCTAGCCTTCTAAAATGAGCTATTGACTGTATCTCATTTTGTCATTTTCTTTCTTTCTTCTTTGTCTTTGCATTGACTGCCCTATCTACTTGAATTACACTCATACTCATACTCAATACTCAAGAGAGTTAATGGTTTTAAAACACTGTGAAAACATTAAAACACTGTACTTGTTTGGTCATTGCAGTCTTAGTAATCTCATTTCGAGTTTTTTGAGCAAAAATACTAGTTTTCCATTTTCTTCTCCAGCTCAATTTATAGATAAGGAAACTGAGGCAAATAGGATTAAGTGACTTGCCTAGGGTCACATAGCTAGCAAGTGTCTGATCCCAGGTTTAAACTCAGGAAGATGAGTGTTCCTGAATTCAAGTCTGCCACTCTATCCACTGCTTCAAAAATCACTAAGGCCTCTAGTCACTGTCTGAAGTCTGATGATATCTTTATACTCTTCCTTTATACTCCTGCTGAACTCAAGCAATATTTATAGATCAATAAAGGGACATAATAGTAAATATTTAATAAGGGGAAAGGGAAGGGAGAAATGTATGCACATAAATCTGCATTATTAACACTTAAGCCTATGGAATTGAGGAAACAATAAATATTATTTTATACCAGTTGCCAATTTCTAAGGTATAAATATTCACTCTGAAAATTTAACTCTGGATCTGGCTTAGAGGTGGCTCCACTACACCCCTGCCCCTGGCCATTAGAATCTTAAGTACATTCAACTCATGTCACTTCCTATAGGGAATCTTTCTTGAAGCTTCTAGTTGTCAGTGCTCACTCCCTCCTCAAATTGTATTGTATTTATTTTTCAGTTTAAATATTATAATATCCACAATAGAAGGTAAGCTTCTTCAGAGTAGTTACATCTTTCCTTTTAGCCTTTATATCTTTGTTTTCTAGAGTAATCTTTTCTTTCTTGATGAACTGAATTAAAGTACCTCTGTTTAACCCACACAGATATAAAAGGTTTTCAGTCACTAGCAAATTCTTGCTGCTGAACTGGGTTGGAGATATATAGAAATGCTGATGACTTATGTGGGTTTATTGTGTATCCTGCAACTTTGCTAAAGTTGTTGATTATTTTGATTAGCTTTTTGGTTGATTCCCTGGGATTCTTTAAGTAAATCATCTATCATCCACAAACAGTGACAGCTTGGTCTCTTCATTGCCAATTTTAATACCTTCAATTTCTTTTTCTTCTCTAATTGCTACTGCTAGTGTTTCTAGTACAATATTAAATAATAAAGGTGATAATGGGCATCCTTGTTTGACTCCTGATATTATTGGGAAGGCTTTGAGTTTTTCCCCATTGCAGATGATGTTTGCTGGTGATTTTAGGTATATAGTGTTTATTATATTTAGGAAAGGTACTTCCTTTCTTCCTATACTTTCTAGTGTTTTCAATAGGTATGGGTGTTGTATTTTTTCAAAGGCTTTTTCTACATCTATTGAAATAATCATGTGATTTTTGTTGGTTTGCTTGTTTATATGGTCAATTATGTGGATGGTTTTCCTAATATTGAACCATCCTTGCATTCCTGGAATGAATCCTACCTGATCATGGTGGATAACCCTTGTGATGACTTGCTGGAGTCTTTTTGCTAGTATCCTATTTAAGATTTTTCCATCTATATTCATTAGGGAGATTGGCCTATAGTTTTCTTTCTCTGTTTTTAACCTGCCTGGCTTTGGGATCAGTACCATGTTTGTGTCGTAAAAAGAATTTGGTAGAACCCCTTCTTGGATTATTCTGTCAAATAGTTTGTATAGTATTGGCGTTAGTTGTTCTTTGGATGTTTTGATAGAATTCATTTGTGAATCCGTCTGGACCTGGGGATTTTTTCTTAGGGAGTTCTTCGATGGCTTGTTCAATTTCTTTTTCTGATATGGGGTTGTTTAGGTAATTTATTTCTTCTTCTTTTAGTCTAGGCAATTTATATTTTTGTAGGTATTCATCCATATCACTTAGATTACTATATTTTTGCCATTTAATTGGGCATAGTAATTTTTAATGATTGCCTTGATTTCCTCTTCATTAGAGGTGAGGTCTCCCTTTTCATCTTGGATACTGTCAATTTGGTCTTTTTCTTTCCTTTTTTTAATTAGACTGACTAGTACTTTGTCTATTTTATTTGTTTTTTCAAAGTACCAGCTTCTAGTCTTATTTATTAAATCACTAGTTCTTTGACTTTCAATTTTATTAATTTCTCCTTCTATTTTTATGTTCTCTAATTTAGTCTTCATCTGAGAATTTTTAATTTGTTCACTTTCTAGTTTTTTAATTTGCATGCCCAATTCATTGACCTCTGCCCTTCTCAAGGATATAAATTTCCCCCTGAGTACTGCTTTGGCTGCATCCCATAGGTTTTGAAAGGATGTCTCACCATTGTCATTTTCTTCAATGATGTTATTAATTGTTTCTATGATTTGTTCTTTAACTAGCTGGTTTTGGAGAATCATATTGTTTAATTTCCAATTAATTTTTGATTTATCTATCCATGTACCCTTACTAATTATTATTTTTATTGCACTGTGGTCTGAGAATGTTGCATTTATTATTTCTGCCCTTTTGCACTTGTTTGCTATGATTTTGGGCCCTAGTACATGGTCAATTTTTTTGAATGTACCATGTACTGCTGAATAGAAGGTGTATTCCTTTTTGTCCCTATTTATTTTTCTCCATATGTCTACTAACTCTAATTTTTCTAATATTTCATTTGCTTCTCTCACCTCTTTCTGATTTATTTTTTGATTTGATTTATCTAGTTCAGATAGGGGAAGGTTCAGATCTCCCACTAGTATAGTTTTTCTATCTATTTCATCCTTGAGCTCCTCTAGTTTCTCCTTTAAGAATTTGGTTGCTCTGTTATTTGGTGCATACATATTGAGTACAGATATTTCCTCTTTGTCTCTACTGCCTTTTATCAGGATGTAATTACCGTCCCTATCTCTTTTAACTAGATCTAATTTTACTTTGGCTGTGTCAGATATCATGATTGCCACTCCTGCTTTCTTTTTAATATTTAATGCCCAAAAGGTTTGGCTCCATCCTCTTACTTTCACCCTATGCGTATCTACCTTCCTCATGTGTGTTTCTTGCAGACAGCATATGGTAGGGTTTTGGATTCTAATCCACTCTGCTATTTGCTTGTGTTTTATGGGTGAGTTCAATCCATTCACATTCAGAGTTGTGATTACTAGCTGTGTATTTCCTAGCATTTTGTTTTCTACTCCTGGTCCTGCCTTTTCTTCTTTCACTATTTCCTTTTATACTAATGTTTGTTTATAGTCAGCCACCCCCCCCCCGTTCCCTCCCTTATTTTACTTCCCTTTCTACCCCCCTCACTTCTTATTCCCTCCCTTATTTTCCCCTGTAGTCTTTTTAAAATTCCCCCCCACCCTCTCCCTCCTTTGTACTGCTGCCCTCCCCACCAGTCCAGTTTTTACCCTTCTACTCCTCTATAGGGCTCAAATCTATTCTCTTCCCCAATGGATTGGGTTGTTCTTCCCTCTTTGGGTCAGTTTCAAAGTACATAAGAGTTGAGTGTTTCCTGTCTCCAACCTCTTTACCCTTCCAGTGTATCAATGTTCTCCCCACTCCAGCCATGAGCTTCTTTGTGACATATAAATTTACACCCATTTGTTTCTTTTCCCATTTCTTTTAGTCATAACCTCTTTACTTTTTTAGCTCTAGTCATGTATATATACACATATATACATACACATGTATATGTATTTATGTATGCATATATCTATATACCTATTTATGTCTTGTCCTTTCATCCTATACAGTTTGTCACTGTTCCCTCTGAGTGTAATTCTTCTAGCTGCTCGGGTGATAGCAACAGTTTTTAAGAGTTACCAATGACCTCTTTTCTTATGGGGATACATATCATTTTAACTTATTGAGTCTCTTAAAAAATTTTTGTTGTTGTTTTGTTTGTTTGTTTTCCCCCCCTCTTTTTAAATTACCTTTTGATGATTTTCTTGAGTTCTGTGGTTGGACATCAAATTTTCTGTTCTGGTCTCGTCTTTTATTTATGAATGCTTGGAACTCTTCTGTTGTGTTGAATGACCATACTTTCCCCTGTAAGAATATAGTCAGTTTTGATGGGTATTTTATTCTTGGTTGTAGACCTAGTTCCCTTGCTTTTTGGAATATCGTATTCCATGCCTTTCGGTCCTTCAGTGTGGATGCAGCCAGATCCTGTGTTAACCTCACCGTGTTTCCATGGTATCTGAATGGCTTCTTCTTGGCAGCTTGTAATATCTTTTCTTTCATCTGATTGTTTTTGAGTTTGGCTATAACATTTCTTGGTGTTGTCAGTTGGGGATTAAATACAGGGGGTGATCTGTGGATTCTTTCAATCTCCACTTTCCCCTCTTTTCTAGGATCTCAGGACAGTTTTCCTGGATAATTTCCTCTAGTATTATGTCCAGGCTTTTTCTTTTGTTGTGGTCTTCTGGTAGTCCAATTATTCTTAAATTGTCTCTTCTTGAACGATTTTCTAAATCATCTATTTTGTGAATGAGATGCTTCACATTTTCCTCAATTTTTTCATTCTTTTTGTTTTGTTTTATAGTGTCCTGCTGCCTTGTGAGGTCACTTGATTCTAGTTGTTGTATTCTGGTTCTTAAAGATTGGATTTCATCTCTGGCTTTTTGGTAGTCTTTTTCCTTCTGGTCTGATTTTTTTTGAAGATCATCTTTCATCCTCTTTACCTCATCTTTCATCCCCTTTGCCTCATCTTTCATTTACTTTGCCTCATCTTTCATCTCCTTTGCCTCATTTTCCAGCTGGTTAATTTTGGCTTTCAAGATACTATTTTCTTATTTTAGTTCAAGTGTCTCTGTTTCCAGATGACTTATCTTACTTTTTAAGTTCTTTTCCCAATTGTCTTCAGCCTCTCTTAGTTTGTGTTTTGAGTTCTTCCACAGCCTGTATCCAATTCACTGGGATTTCTGGTTTATCATTTGCTGATCTCTCCCCCTCTGTTCCATTTGCTGAGTAGTAGCTGCCTATTGTTGTTTCTTTCTTCTTTTTCTGTTGTTTGCTCACATTCACCCCTTCTTTATTCCCTGTATAGTCTGTGCTCATGTTCCTCTCCTTTTCTTTGTTTTTTTGGGGACTTCTATCAGTCTCCCCTCTTGGAGCTTTAAGATATACCATAAGAAGATCTCTTGGTATAGTCTCTGGGGGAGGGTTGTTGGGGGTTTGAACTTCCTTGTCCTCTGGAGGCTTTTGATTAGCTTAAAGTCCAGCAGTCAATGAGGATGGGTGGGGATCCTGGGCTTCCCTGCATTCTGGAGACTTTTGATGGGGTTATATTCAGCTGGTTCTTTCAGAAGACTCTGCTCTCTAAGGGGGGAGGGGTTGTGGCCTCCCTGGGCTCTGAGGGCTCCTGATGGGATTATGTTCAGCTGGTTTGGACTGAATGCGCCCTAAAGCAAAAAACCTCCTCATCCACAATCTGTGTTGAATGCCCAGAGACTGGCCCAGGTTGCTTTCACGGTAAGCCCTTTGCTGGCCCTGTTTCTGTTCTTTCAGAAGCTCTGAGGGCTCCTGATGGGATTGGGTTCAGCTGGTGCCCTAAAGCTGGGACCTCCCATGAGATTCAGTTGGAAGGACCCAGCCAGGGGGCTACAGGCTTCCCCCTTTTCTCTATGTTTCCCTGTGTTGAGCTTCCCAGAGACTGGCTCAGGTTGCTTTCAAGGTGAGTCCTTCAAAATAGCCAGCCCTGGGGCCCTTTTGCCGGTCCTGAAGTTCCTGCTGTCCGTGGGCTCAGCACTCTGGGTTGGGGAGGATGGGTCCTGGGACCTTCCTTCTGCCTGCCCCTTAGATCTGAGTGATCTAGGGTTTTGCCTATGGGGGGGCATACCTTTTGATCTAAGTCAGGGAGGAGGGTTCCCCGAGTCTGTCCTGTTGTTCAGCTTGAATTTCGGTGTCCTAGGAGCACTCATTTTGCTATTGGTAAGACCCTGAGTATCTTTTAATAATTATTTCCCCCAATTTAGGATTCCTTATACTAGAGTCCCAAAGAGCACTTCATCAGATATGTGAGGTAGAGGTGGAATTGTACAAATGGGAGCCTAATCTTTTATGGAAGAGACCAGAAGCCCCAGAGCAATAAATCTGGGGCAAACTTCCAAGGCAGGATAAGAGTAAGGGTTGATGAAGGTCACTAGCTCTTGTGGCCTCAGCCAAGCTATGTCTGTCTGGATGCTATGTAAGAAAAAGCAATCTCAGAGAAAAGATAGCAAAAGATTGAGGGTTGTATCTTGAGGATAGTCCAGATTTGGGATTGGGAAATGGACAAGGAACTTGGGAGGCAACAGAGAAGAGGTAGTCAAAAAGTTTGTAGGACAACTAGGAGAGTGTAATGTTTCTGAAATTAAAAAAGTAGGGATTTTTAAGAATTTGTGGGAAGTCCATATTCTGAAATCCTGCAGAGCAGTCAAGAGAAATGAATGAATGATTAATTCATTGATAATCTTTGAGAGAATAGAATTATAATCAATGGCAAAATAGATTTCAGAGGATCAGTAGTAGTCTCTCGGTAACCGAGGATGACAATTGTCTTTGTGTGCTTTCATCTGTGATGTAGATGAGTGTGCACAAAAACACTTGTGCGTGAAAGAGATTTAAGTGGAAAAAGTCAATGCACAGAGACAGTCCCACTCTCTTGGCGTTGGAAGCCTGGGTCCAGTGGCATGAAAATTCGTTACACCTGGAGACTTCCTCAGCTCCATTGGATGGCCGTGTTGTCTTTTGTGCTCAGACATGCCCTAAGCACTCCACAGTGCTTTGCTGCATCGCCATCTCAGCCTTTGAACCTTCTTATTGGTTTCTTCCATCTGTTCAGCTGAAGCAATCTTCACATGCTGGGTGAGCAAAGCCTTAGTTTTAGTCTATGACCTGATGGCTACTCTCACAAGGTTTAGCTGGCCTATTGAAGTCGTTGGCCGGGGTGTGGCCGCTGCCGCATGCTAGCAGCTACTGGGAGCCACAAGTGAGAGTTGGGTGTCAGATGAGGGTCAGAGGCTGGAGAGCTGCCCTAGGAGGGCATGATCAGATGATCACAATTTGAGTTAATGGAATGTAGATGAAAGTAGAAAGATTATACTGTTTGTTCTAGAAAATGAAGGATTTCTTTAGGCTATCTAAGCTTTCATTTCAGATTGAGAAATTGCTTTAAAGCTCTTCTTTATTTATTAAAATTAAAACAGTCATGGCAATGGGGTGATTTTGTGAACTTCCTGTAAAAGGATAAGGTAAATACAACCCAGTCCGAGAGGAGCAAAACATTTGGTTAAATTTTTGGAATTTTTAATGTAATATTATACATACAGATGAGAACTGGAAAAATAATAATTTATTTTCATTGTCCTAATTGCATTACTTATAACATATATGAATATTTTAATAAAATTTCAAAATCACATTGAGAAAAATGAGGTTGTTCCCATACCTCATAACATACATGTAATAAAAGACAGAGTAGAGAAAGTAATAACAATAATCTGGCCTCATAGAGAATATAATGGTTATGCCATCAACTATTAAGCATTTGTAAGGCTCTTTTTCTTCCTCTCTCTTTGTAAGACCTCAGAAGTAGGGAAGGAAAAGAAAGTCTTGATACATTAAGAGGATCTTTTCTTCCATTGCATCATGTAATCAACTTTAAAAAAAATGAATTTTTCAATTAAAACAACCATATTTATTTTAACATGCATGACACATGCCAGTATGATAATGAGGGAGTGACTTCTAAACAGGCTCTTGTAATATTTTTGAGCACTGCACAAGTCACTGAAAGAGCACTAAATCCCTGAGCTATAAGCACCACAGTCCGAATACCAAACTCTTCCTTCTCCCTTAATCCTATTTGCAATGTCCACTTAAGGATCAGAGAATCCCAGAGATTTTAGTCAGAACACACTTAGCTGAATGTTCAAGACACATTGAACATGTGCATACATGTAGCTTACTTTGGAAATTCTGGCTTTAAAAATAACAGTTTAAAGAAGTAGCCACACCAAGCCATCGAAATGCTAAATATTAGAATCTGCTCAGCCTCATGAACTCATGGACACCTTCATAGGCTCCATAGGTTGATTTGAAGGAGCTACACTTCCTAATACAATTAGGAGTCCATTAAAATAATAATGATAATAAAGTTTAAGGAGCTTTAGAAAAAAAGAATTTAGTCAACTGGGTTCAGGCTTTAGTGTGACAAGTGCTTATATTACAGCACATTGATTAAATGTCTATTTAAATGGCCAATGAGTGAAAGAGATTGATTTTTGTGATATAACTAAGGTTTTCAACATATTTACTACAAGAAGAAAATTCAGTGGCTTTTGGTAAAGTCACTAGAGTGAATCTCTGGGAAAAACAAGGATGTTTATCTTACTTGTGCTTACTTATATAGATGCTGAGGGATCCCTTGAGACTCATTAAATTTTAAAAGATATAAAAGTGCTTTCCCCCGTGTGTTTGCAGTTCATTTCTAAAGCTATATCTCTAGTTAAAGGCTATTCAATGCTTTCAGCAGAAGTCAAAATCTAGCTAGATTTCTCAGTGTAGAGGATTTTTAGTGTAAAATGAAATGTTCTACATAGTATCCTTACATTTCCTTGTCATATATATTGTAGCTGATTGTAGGCATCAATTTTAATAAAAATACCCAAGGTACCTTAGACACGAGTGTGTACATAGCCTATGCAAACTATAATATTTGAAATTTGTGTTTCTGTTTTACATTTATGACTGCTAAAATATTTTAAAATTCTACTTCCCCAATTTATATATTTATCTTTGTGTCATGTATATGTCATTTGTAAATATATTGGGATTATATTTTAAGATTTATGCATAAAGAGAAAATGAATAACAAATCTCTGTTATTCAGTTGCATTTAAATGTCAAAATTTTATTCCAATAAAATTCAGTACTTTTAAAAATATCGAAAAATTCTTGCATCTTGTGGATTACAGTAGCCCAGCCTGGTTAATTATATCTTCAATTTATTTTAAAAGCTAGATTTAATGCATATAGCTTCATATTTTTTTCAATTTCAATTTTTGGTTTTTACAGATACTGTACAAAGTACATTAGAGAGTCATGCAACTTATATAGAAGATTCTTCAAATAGCTCCAGTTTTCAATTAAGCAATTTTTAATTGTTGTGATACAAGGAAGGTTTGGAGTTAGAGGTTTTGGACCAACTCCTTCCTTTGCACAGTTAGTATAAACTTCATGGGTCTTGGATTTCTTCTTTCCCAAGTCCATTATAACTCTATATTTTTATAAGCTAGGTGGGAGAGATTGGACCAGCTACTAGGGCAATTGCAGTTGTTGTGGTTAGGGGAGTTCCATGGTCCTGACCAATTACTAAGATCATTTCTGCATCTTTGTATACTTGGTATGTTGAATTAGAAGGTGGTTAAAAAAAGGAGGAAGAAGGGAAGTCTTCTTGAGTTCCATTTGTAAGTAGGTCACTTCTTTGAATTCTGTCTGATAATTGGGAAGATGAGTTTGATTTTGACATCTTTATTCTTGGATTATGTTGCTTTAATGTTTAATTATTAAAGCAGTTTTTAACTGTTCACAACTGCCTGTTGAATTTTAAAATGCATAATATATGCTTGATCAAGACAAATTTAGGCTTAGTCTACAATAACTTATGATTAAGTCAATTTAAGAGACATTTTTTCAACCTACATTCATAGAAAGAAGAAAAACAGAGGGAGGCCTGTCATTTGAGGCAGAGGGGTGATGCCAGTAAATAATAGACACAAAGTAGGATTACTGATCAATTTTGTTTCTGTCTTCTCCTGTCAAAAATGATTTAAAATGGGAAGTATTGTATAAAATGGCTAGATGGAAATCAAACTCAAGATGAAGGAGACACACTTTTTCAGTCAAGTACATTCAGGGCTCTAGTCACAGACAAGTTACATTATAGTGTACTAGAAGAATTTTTAAGGCAGCTAAGTGTCCCAGGGGATAGAGAACTGGACCTGTAGTCAGAGAGTCCCAAGTTTAAATCCAGGCTCAGATACTTACTAGCTATGTGACCCTGGGCAATTCACTTAACCTCTTTTTGTCTTTAACTACTGGAGGGGAAAAGGGCAAACTACTCCAGTATTCTTGTAAAGAAAATCTCACAGACTGGAGGATCTATGGTGTCACAAAGAGACAGACATCATTCAACAAGACTTTTAACATGAAATGTGATCATGAAAAAACTCTCTAGTCTTTAAGAAATGATGAATATTGCGAAAGATAGTAAAAAACTGAAATAGGAAATGCACATTTAAATATATATATATATATATGAGAATCTATAGATTGGTCAATTTGATATCAGTTCCTATAAAAATTCTATCTTGGACTAATTGTTACATAGATAGATAGTTTATGATGTCTTCAAAACTAAAGCATCATTAGAATACAGTATGTAGGAAAAGGAATCTTCAAGTAACCTTATTTCTTTTTAAAATATACTGGAAGATCTGGAAATTTTTACAAGCACTGTACCTTTTGATATGTACCAAACATGTGATTGATTTAAGTAAATGATAAAATGTAAATTAAATTATAAGATGCCCAGTCAATCAATTCATTTATATAACTTAAACTTAATGAAGAAATAACATTGACTTAGAATGACATAGCACAAGATTGTGTTTAGGTGGCCCAAGGAAATTTGATCAAACTTGGTTATACTTTAGGGATAATCTATAACTTATCAAAAGAGCTAGAAATGGATTCATTTTAGAAAATGGAACATACATAATCTTCTAGCATACCCCTAAAGAATGAAGATAGAACTGACCTGTGGCAAAAAAGGGAGATATTGCAGAGATTCATCAGCTGTCTAGGCAACTTAGCAGAAGACTGAGACTAAAGAAAGTCCAAATTCTCACCCCCTCACCCCTGTTCTTATCTATCCAAAGACACTATCATACATGATATTGCAGAAATCTTAGTGCAGATTTAGACTTCAATAACTTTAGAGGAATAAATTCTAAAAACTTATAAAAACAATATTTGAAAATCATCATTTGTAATTTAAAATTGTTGATAAGTTAATTTTCTTCTGTCTTATGCTACTATACTTTGCTCTAGTTTATTTTTCTGTATCTAATTAAACAAACTTTCATTTGCCTCAGTCCCATTACTGAAAAGATTGCATTTACCATTCTAGTTTTAAGGTCTTAAACCCTAAGGGGCACTGAGCTAAAACCTTAAAATTATATATATATATGCATATATACATGTATGTATATATATATACATATATATAAAACCTATAAAATTATAATTTATAAAACTGAATCAGTGTAAAATCAATTTAAATAAGTTTCTAATCTAAGCAATATCTTTCATATATTTGTAGCAGTTATACATCTTAAGTTATTCAAGCTTAAAACTTAACAGATAATTTTGAGACATGATGCATAATCAGCTTTTCATTATCCTAATATTTATAACTGAAACCAAATTGAATCTTACCTTAAAATCAAAGGGCTCAGGGGTTAAATAGTTATTTATATAGTGGTGAGATGATGCCATTTTATACCATTTCAAAAAGGCCCAATTGTTAAATTTTTAGTAAGAGCTGTAGCATCTCAGAAGTTGGCAAACACTACAAATTAAGACTTATTGTTTTGCTGGTTGCCTAGACTTAAGAAACAATGGAGTTAGTAATGATGATTAACTTTTAAAATTGTATTGTGTATACATCTTCACTTGTTTGCCCCCCAAATTAGTTGTTTAATATTTAAGTACATTGATTTAAATATAAGTTTTAACATGCCTTACAAAATTTTAACTATAAAATTATACAGAAACTCCACTATTCCTTATATTCAAGAATTTTTCTGAGTAGGCTTTGGTGTTATTACACCTTACCTCATAACTTTTGGTATAAAATTAATGACTCAATCAGGAGAATATTATATGCAGACTGATACATAATGGCACTATTGAATGTAATAGACTTTTCTACTAGCAAAAGTGCAATGACTCAAGACAATCCAGAGGAATTTATAAGAAAGAACACAATCCACATCCAGAAAAAGAACTGTGGGAGCAGAAATGCAGAAGAAAACATATGATCAATCACAGGGATCAATAGGGGTTTTGATGTTAAAAGACCTCTCTACTGCAAATATGAATAACATGAAAATAGGTTTTAAACAATAATATATGTATAACCCAGTGGAATTGCTTGTCAGCTCCAAGATGGGTGAGGGAAGGGGGGGGGGGGGAATCATGAAGCATGTAACCATGGAAAAATATTCTAAACAAAGAAGTAGAAATAAAATAAAATTAACGTCTCAAAGCTGAGGAGAAAAAAGTCACATGAACCTCAGGGATCATCATATTTCCTTTTGGCTTAAACCAAGTCAATTATTATAATAGATTCTAAGGTTAATAAAGCATTGGATAATCTGGTATGGATGAACCTGTGCTTTTATTGAAAAAAATGAATAAAAGTAGGCTGAATATAAAAATCGATAATTAGACTTGTACCTAAGAAGCATTTATTAATGTGTCCTCAAAAAATGGACCTATGTCTAATGGAATACCGTAGGATTCTATTTTGCTCAACTTTTTAATCTATAGAATAGATGAAATTATAGTAGACATAGTTATCAATTTTCAGGTAACATATCTTAAAAACATAGCTAATTCCCACAAAATATTTAAATTTGCTTAAAACATAGGTTAAAGCTAATAAGGGAAAAAATTAATAGGGATATATATATATAATATATAATGATAACTGAACAACAGAATTTCATAAGAAAATCTGTTGTTCAGTCATTTTCAGTAACATCTTACTATGATCTCATTTGGGGTTTTCTTCACAAAAATGCTGGAGTGGTTTCCCATTTCCTTCTACAGTTCATTTTACAGATGAGAAAGCACAAATATCAATTTCAGAAGTACAGAATGGGGGAATAAAGCTTAAAAACATTTCTTCTGAAAGTCTTATGGAATTTAGTTGACTACAAGTTCAATATCCAGCAACATGAGGCAGATGCTTGAAAAGTTAACATAACCTTAGGCTGTATTAAAAGAAATATAAAGTTTACATCAAGGAAAATGATTAGAAAATACTTCTGAGAAAATTCTTGAAACAGATGGGAAATTGTGTTTAATTACTTATAAGGTATATTCTTTTGGGGGCAACTTTTTCTCATTGCTTTTGGTTGTAACTTGGTTATCTGTTGTATTACAAAAATCCTTAATTTTTTGTTGTTATCTACTCATTTTTTTGGTTGTTGTTGGGGCTTTACAGTTTAATTTTTAATTTTTCCCTGTTTGGGAGATTAAACCTAGTTGAGGATCTTTTCTTTGCCCCCTCTCTTTTTTTAGGACAAATTTTCCCTTTCCTTGGATTTCAACCAGTTGCATTACCTTCACCATTGACATAAAAATTCTCTTTCTGTGTGATTGACACTAGTTGAAGCCCTTTCCCTACTATGGATGAAGAGAGGAGAGATATTTTCTTTAATCTGCAGTTAAAACTAAGTTTACTTTCTTTTGGTGGAATAGACTTAGTTAAGGATGAATGAAGGGATGGCTTTTTCCCCTTTATTTACTTTCTACATTAGTTATAATTGATTTACTGGTGTTTCTAAGTAAAAATTAAAAAAGAATAGTATAGCCTCCTAAAAATAATGGCAGAAAGGCTAAATCCACAAATGAGTTCAGGCTTTAAATCAGGTGTATGCTGGTAAATATTTAACAACCAGCTCCATGAAAAGCATGATACACCTAAAAAACAAACAAACAAAAAAAAACAACTCTTAGTTTCTGTTTTAGTAGTAATTCTAAGACATAAGTGCAAGGGTTAGGCAAACAAAATTAAGTGACTTGTTCAGTGTCACAAAGTTAGGAAGTGTCTGAGTTCAGAATTGAGCCTAGGTCTGTCTGACTCCAGTCCTGGTACTCTATTTGCTGCTCCACTTAGCTACCTCCATGATACACTTTAAAAGTTTAATATGCAAAAATATTTACATCACTCTTTAGATAATGAAACAAAAGTAAATAAAGCCCTGAGATCTAGCATTTGAGGATTTTTGAAAAGTAAATGCTCATACTGACAGTTTAACAAGAGGCTGATCTCTACAGTACATACCTTGACTTCAATCATACTGTGAGCTGTATATGCACATAAAAGCTTTTTCTTATTATGTTGACTACAAGAAAAAGAAGGCTAGGATACATACAATTATTGTCTGAGGAATGAATGAAGATAATAAAGATAGACTACATAGTTCTCTACATTTTTGAATCTTCGATATTTTACACTGTGCTTTGCATATCTATTTCACAAGTGAAATTATTTGTTTCTCTATCTTGACCTATCATTTTAGACATTCATCACTTCATACTGGCTAACACCCATGTTTGATTATACACATTACCCGCAATGTACCTCTGCCTCATCTGCACTGGGAATGTTTGTTGAATTCATGTGAATGTCCATATTGGTCAGCAAAGCTTAATAGAGCACTGAGTCTGAAGTCAGACATGTCTCAGCTCAAATCCATCTTCAGACTTGTTATGCAACCCTGGGCAAGATGATTTACTTCTGTTTGTTTCAATTTCCTTAATCTACCTTCCAGGATGGTCATGAGGATCACAGGGTATTGTGAAGACCAAATGAGACAATAATTACAAAATGATTAGCACTATATGACCCTATACACAATAGGTGCTATATAAATGCTTTTTCCCTCCCCCACTCATTTCCTTTCCTATCACATGGGGACCATAAAAATAGAACTCAGCTGTATCAGATGTAGACACTTGGATTACCAACAACAAATATTTAATTTCATAATATTTTGACAGTCTTAGAACATATGACTTTGCTTACTTTCTTAGAACACAAAAGGGGTTTGGAGGGAGAAGCTGAATCATCATGTGATGATATAAATATAAGCTACTATTTTTTAAAAAGCTTTCCAGAAATGAGGGGCTGCCCTTCAATTGGGGAATGGCTGAAGAAATTGTGGTATATGTAGGTGATGGAATACTATTGTGCTCAAAGGAATAATAAAGTGGAGGAATTCCATGGGGACTGGAACAACCTCCAGGAAGTGATGCAGAGTGAGAGGATCAGAACCAGGATAACATTGTACACAAACTGATACACTGTGGTACAATCGAATGTAATGAACTCCATTAGTGGCAATGCAGTGATTCTGAACAACTTGGAGGGATCTAGGAGAAAAAAAAAACACTATACACAAGCAGAGTAAACACACCAAAGAAAAGCAACTGCTTGAATACATGGGTTGAAGGCATATTGTTGGAGATGTAGACTCTAAATGAACATCCTAGTGTAAACAACAACATGGAAATAAGTTCTGATCAAGGACACATGTAATACCCAATGAAATTGCGTGTTGGCTGCGGGAAGAGTGGGTAGAGGGGAAGGAGGGAAATAATGTGATTATTGTAACCAAGGAATAATGTTCTAAATTGACTAAATAAACTTATTCAAATGGAAAAAAAAAAGCTTTCCAGGGATACTACAGATGATACTTTTTTCTTTCTTATATGAAGAAGAATCTGCTTTATGGACTCCCCTGTACTCCAAAAATAAACATTGCCAGAAAAAAACACATTGACATTTATATACCTCTCTAAGACTATCAATAATAATATCTAGAGTAGAAGAATATCTTGAATCTAATTGATCTAAATTTCTGATCTTCACTTTGTAATAAGTACATTCTTAAAAGTGAACAGAAAGGGGGCAGATAGGCAGCTCAGTGGATTGAGAATTAGACCTAGAGATGGGAGATCCTAGTTTTGAATCTGGCCTCAGATACATTCTAGCTGTATGAACCTGAGCAAGTCACTTGACCCCCATTGCCCAGCCCTTACCTCTCCCCTGTCTTGGAACCAGTACACAGTATTGATTCTAAGATCAAAGGTAAAAGTTTAAAAAAAAATAAGCGAACCCAAAGTCATAGAAAGGGTCCCACCATCTAAGGGATGCTCTAGAAGAGAAGAGGGGGGTTTATAGGCTAAAACAGGGGTCTCCAAACTATGGCCCATGGGTCACATGCGGCCTTCTGAGGCCATTTATCTGGCCCCCACAGCACTTCCAGAAGGAGCACCTCTTTAATTGGTTGTCAGTGAGAGGAGCACTGTATGTGGTGGTGCTGCAAAGCATGGCATCACTCACGCACAGTACTACTTCCGAAGACACAATCCTTTGTGTGGTGCCTCCAGGTAAAGGATTATGTGGCTGCACAATGGAAGATGTCAGCATGGTGAGCAATGATCTGGGGGAGGGGATTCTGCACTGTGTATACTGCTGCTTGGTATAGTGGTGGCGGTGATGGACCTGTGCAAAGTGTGACAAGCTGATCCCAGCCAGTGCTGTAGCCTCCGCTATCCCAGACAGCGGTATACAGATTTGTTCATAGTTTTTTTTTTTAATAGTATGGCCCTCCAATGGTCTGAGAGACAATGAACTGGCCCCCTGTGGAAAACAGTTTGGGGACCCCTGGCCGCTAAATCATCTGTATATCATTTCTTTGCTCTTTTCTGTTTTTAAACCACAGATAAAATACCCACTTCTCCTTTCTGAGAGTGAATGCATATTGACAGCTCTTATGTGACAGTTTCACCTAGGACTCACTTTTTTTGTTCAGTTGTTTTCAGATATGTTAGATTTCTCATGAGCTTATTTAGGGTATGCTTGGCAATTTTTTTTTCCATTTCCTTCTCTGGCTCATTTTACAAATGGGGAAACTGAAGTAAACAGGGTAAAGTGACTTGTCCAGGGACATGCAGCTACCAAGTGTCTAAGGCCATATTTTAACTCAGGAAGAGGGCTCTTTTATTCCAGACTCACTGTGCCACCTAGCTGCTCTTAGTACTACAAGAAAGTTAAAGGTTTGGGGAATCAGAAAGCAGGAAAGTACTTATTAGGCATCTGACACATCTCATGCATTATGCTGGGTGTAGGTCAAATGAATATGAAATGAAGAGAGTCCTTGCCCTTAGGAAATTTCTAGTGTAGCTAAGGGAGATAATATAAATCTAATGTGAATGAAGGAGATTTGGACCTCTCATTATGAAGCCTACAATGTCCCAATAACCATATGAACATCCAGGGTGAGGAGATGTATCAAATAGGGAACCAGCCTAGTGAGAATTTTAAGATGTGGGGAAGAAAACAAGGCTAATTTGGAGAAAGTATAGAAAAATGAGGTCGTAAAATGGAGCAAGGAGAGTGATGATAGGAACACATGGATTCAAGACATGAACATAAGGAGTTAACAATTGCTTCAGTGATGTCAGGATGTCAGTTTGACAATATTCCTTCTTTGCATTTTTGGGGGGTGATGAAATCAATTGCAGTAGAAGAGCATTGCTCTTATCACTGAATGAAACCGTCCCCCTATTGGGACAGCTTTTATTTTTTAGAAAAAGTTTAAATTGAAAAACTTATTTAATTAACTAATTTAGAATATTTTCCATGGTTACATGATTCATGCTCTTTCCCTCACCTCTACCCCATAGCCAACATGCAATTCCACAGGGTTCTACATGTATCATTGATCAAGACCTATTTCCCTATTATTGATCACCAGGCTGATCATTTAGAGTCTATATCCCCAATCATATCCCTATCGACCCACGTGATCAAGTGTTTTTCTTCTGTGTTTCTACTCCCACAGTTCTTTCTCTGAATGTGGATAGTGTTCTTCCTCATAAATTACTCTGGATTATTCCTGGATCATTGCATTGCAGCTAGTTGAGAAGTCTATTACATTCAATTGTGCCACAGTGTATCAGTCTCTGTGTATAATGTTCTCCTGGTTCTGCTCCTTTCACTCTGCATCAAATCCTGGAGGTCGTTTCAGTTCACATGGAATTCCTCCAGTTCATTATTCCTTTGAGCACAATAGTATTCCATCACCAACATATACCACAATTTGTTCAGCCATTCCCCAATTGAAGGGCATTCCCTCATTTTCCAATTTTTTGTCACCAGAAAGAGCACGACTAAATATTTTTTGGTACAAACCCAGCAGTGCTGTGGCTGGATCACAGGTCAGTCTTTTAGTGCCCTTTGGATATAGTTCCAAATTGCCCTCCAGGATGGTTGGACCAATTCACAACTCCACCAGCAATGCATTAATGTGGGACAGCTTTTAAAATGGGATCTGAAAAGAGACACATTGGGACTCATTGACAATGAATTAGCCAAAACATCATTCCATTGGTTACAATTGCTGTTGGTCTGATTCTGTATCATGTATCCTTGATTTTGCATTCGTTGACAATTTTCAACAAAAGTAAAATTAACTTTATTATTATATATGAGATGGTTGAAGGTCATTGGTGCTGTTTCACTAGGTAATAAAACAAATATATACAAATATATGTTCATTAAACATAATTTAATCAATGGGGTAGTTAATTATGAAGTGTTGAAAAAAGAATACTTAAAATGGGAAAATATTGTTTTTAGTTTGTTTTATAAATTAGTTTGTAAGGAAATGGATAAATTGTTTCACTGATGGTGCATTTGAGAGAAGAGGATCATTTATATCAAAGAGTCACAGGGACAGGTAACTATCTCTAACCCCTCATTTTATAGATGAGGAAGCTAAGGCCTAGGGAAGTTAAATTACTTCCCTAAGATTATGCAGGCAATAGACATCAGATAAGAGAGATTCTTGTTCAAATCCTCTGGCATCAGAGCTAGTGTTCTTTCCACTAATTTTATTTTATATTTTGTAACATATTTGTATCATTTCATTAGCAGATCCAGAACTGATCATAGAACATACAATATACATATATGAGAAATATTTCAACTTCAGGATTTTAACATTTATTTGTGCTAAATTAAAAAAAAAATATAAGAATATTGTCACTATTAGTGACATTAGTCTATACTCCTTGAGGGTATAGACTATTTTTCAAACTTCCCACATCATCCCCTTCCCCAACCTCTGACATGCTACAAAAGATAAGAGAAATGATAAATTTGTTATTTGTGTTTAGTCAATGTCAGTCAATTCCAACTCTGTGTGACCCCATTTGGGATTTTCCTGGCAGTGATACTGGGATGGTTTGCCATTTCCTTCTCCAGCTCATTTTATAGTTAAAGAAATTGAAAGAAACATGGTAAAATGATTTGTCCAGCATCACACAGCTAGTAAGCATTGGAGGCCGTATCTGACCTATCTTTCTGGCTCCAGCCTGGTGCTTTATCCTGTAAACTGCCTAGCTGCCCTCAGGAATTATCAAACCCTCCTATGAAGCACATTCTATTCTTCGTAGTAGAGTTTCAATGTAATCTAATGAAATTTGATTTAAAAAGTAATTGGTCATTTAAGAGGATACTTTGCCAAAATTTTTCATTTTGGGGGGACCTATTTGATCATTTTGGTGATGCTGAATTTTGGAATAGTTTAGATTTCCATGCAGAAGATTCTGGGATAGTTGACACATATTCTTTTATAAAAATTTTTCTGATTTTAATAACACAATTCCACATGAATTTTCTGAAATTATATAACTCAAATTGTCTCCCTCTATTCCTCCCTCTGCACTCCCAGAGCTGATAAGCAATTCAATCTGGATTATAGTATTATTTCAGAAAACATGTTTGCATATTTTTAATTTTTGTTAGTGAGTAGTCTTTTGAAACCAAAACCCTAAAACATATATCCAAATAAATAAGCTGTAATAGTTGACTCGTATTTTAAGATTGACGCATATAAGATAACACATATGAGGTGAATGTTGGAAAAGACTCATTTTTGAAACTGAATTGGATGTAAACAACTTTCAAAGTCTCTAGCAAAAAGAAATAGGCTACAGCGCATGTGAAGAGATTGACTTCAAAAATTGCTTTACATATGTTTAAATAATATTTATCATATAATTCTTTAATGAATAATTGAAAGTTAAATTTATTATACAATTTCATTTGATTAACTCAAATTTATAAATGATAATGGAAAAAGAATAGAGAAAATATAAATTATTCTGGCCATTTTATAGTATTTCAAGATGTCTATTTGGGGGTCAGGAAGACATGGAATAAAATCTTGCCATGGGTACTAAACATATGACCTTGGGCAAATCACCTTATGCATTCTCAGTCTTAGTTTCTTCATCTAAAAAATGATTAACAACATCACATACCTCTGAGGATGATTTTCAGAATCAAATAAGAATTTATGCACATTGTCAAGAGGTACATAAATGTGAGCTACTAGTATAAACGAGTTAATGTATATTAGTAAAGGGTGGTATAAAGTTTAAGTTCATTTTATTGCTGTTATTACTGTTGCCATCAATGTTGTTGCCTAAACAGATGGTTTGGGAGATGATTTGGAATAGTGCCTGAATGAAATTATCCCTAATAAAGGATAATGTGGTTATGAAAGCAGATTGATTTATGAGAATGATAACCTCTATCGTATCAAATGAAATAAGTTCCATACATGTAGTATTGTGTAGAATTGCTTATTATAACATTTAGAGATCATAGTTCCGAGGTTTCATACCCCTCCTTTAACCAGAAGATGTGTTTTGGAAAATGTATATAGATTTTATATGCATACAAAAATATATTTTATATATATAATACACACATATATAAATACATATATGTACATATACAAATATGTATGTAGAATATATTACATATAATATATAATATATTTTTAAACAAATATGATGGAGCTCTTAATATAATATAACAATTTAAATATATCAAGAGACATAGATAATAGAATATTGAACTTGGAATCAAGAGGGCTTGAGTCTGAAGAATATCTCTTACTTTCATTAGCTATGTGACCTTAAGCAAATTCTTTTATCCATCTGTGCCTTAATTTCTGTATCTATAAAATGGTGTTAATAGTTATGGCATTTTGTTGTTAACCATTATTTTTTTCAGTCACGTCTGACTCTCAAAGATCCCATTTGAGGTCCTTTTGGCAAAGACACTAGAGTAATTTGCCATTCCCATCTTGAAATCCTTTAAAAATTGATGAAACTGAGGCAAAAAGAGACAGATTTGAATTCAGAAAGATGAGTCTTCCTAACTCCAGTTTTGTAATCCATTATTTCATGTAAGGTTCAGTTGTGACAATGACCACAGAGTTATTGTGATGATCTATAAGATTATAAGCATAAAAAATTGCAGAATAGGATGACTTAGGCTTTAATCTTGCAATCCTAGCCTCTGAGACCAACCTTTATATTATCATAACCAAAATAAATCTCTAAAATTAATTTAGGGGATATTCCTATATCATGGTGATACACTATTCCATTCCACCACATGTTATGTGGTATCTTTCTATAATAGAATGTAAGTTCTTTGGGTGCATGAAGAGCCTTGCTTGCTTGCTTGTGATTATGTTCCTAGATGTTAGCACAATAATAAGCACGGAGTAAACACTGAATTATTTTTTTAAATTCAAAGATACTTTCTTTTCCCAATTACATGTAATAATAATTTTCAACATGTTTTCCAAATTATGAGATCCAAACTGTCTCCCTCCTTTTCTTACTTCCCCCCACTTGGGCATGGTAAGAAACTTAATCTGGGGTATGTATGTATGTGTATATATATATATATGTATATATATATGTATATATATATACATATATATATATATTATCATTCAAAGTACAATCCCATATTGGACATTGGTGTAAAAGCACACTCATACAAAACCAAAACTTTAAAATAAAACTGAAACAAAATTATAAGAAAGATAGTATGCTTTGATCTGAATCCTACTCCAATAGTTCTTTCTCTGGAGCTGGATAGCATTTCTTATCATAAGCCCTTCTTAATTGACCCAGATCATTGTGATGCTGAGAATAGCCAGGTTTTCATAGTTGATCAGCATACAATAATGCCATTACTGTATACAATGTTCTTCTGGTTCTGCTTATATTGCACTATACCAGTGAATGTAGATCTTTCCAGCTTTTTTCTGAAATCATCCTGCTAACCATTTCCTACAGCTCAATAGAATTCTGTCACCACCATATATTATAATTTATTCAATCATTCTTCAACTAATGGACATTCCCTCAGTTACCAATTCTTTTCCATCACAAAACCCCCAAAACTGGTGTAAATATTTTTGTACCAGTAGGTCCTTTTCAATTTTTTATTTTCTCTTGGGGATACAGTCCCAAGAGTGGCATTACAGGATCAAAGAGTATACTCAATTTTATGGTCCTTTGGACATAGTTCCAAATTCCCCTCCAGAATGGTGGGATCAATTCACAATTTCACCAGTAATGCATTAACACTTATCATTTTCCTTTATGGTCATATTAGCTGATCTGATAGATGTGAGGTGGTACCTCAGCATTGTTTAAATTTGCATTTCTCTAATTAAGAGTGATTTAGAATAATTTTTTCACATGATTATTGATAACTTTGACCATTTGTCATTGGGGAATGACATATTCTTATGAATTTGACTTAGTTCTCTGTAGAATGAAAAAAATACACTTCTATCAGAAAAATTTATCATTATATTCTCCCATTTTATTGTTTTTAATCTTGGTAATGCTGGTTTTGTTTGTACCAAAGCTTTTTAACTTAATATAATCACAATTATCTATTGTATATCTTATAATGCTCTCTATCTCTTGTTTGGTCAAAAGTTCTTCTCTTTATAGATCTGCCAAACTATTAAATGTTCCCCTAATTAAGTTCTGTTATAACTTTATATTTAAATCATATATCCATTTTGACCCAATTTTTGTATAGAGTATGAGATATTGATCTATACCTAATTTCTGCCATACTGCTTTCCAATTTTCACAGGAGTTTTTGTTAAATAGTGAATTCTAATCCCCAAAGCTAGGGTCTTATGTTAATCAAACACTAGGTTACTAAGGCTATTTATCCCTGTGTATTAGGTATCTAATCTATTCCATTGATACATCATTCTACTTCTTAGCCAGTACCATACTGTTTTTATATTACTGCTTTATAGTACACTTTGAGATCTGGTACTGCTGGCCACCTTTCTTCATATTTTTTTTTCATGAATTACCTTGATTTTCTTTACCTTCTGTTCTTCCAGATGAATTTTGTTAATAGTTTTTCTAGGTCTATAAAATAATTGCTTGATGCTTGTATTGGTATGGCACTGAATAAATAAATTAATTTAAATAGAATTATCATTTTTATTATATTAGATTGGTATATCCAAGAGTAATTATTAATACTTTTCTAGTTGTTTAGATATGAATTTGTGTGAAAAATATTTTGTAATTGTGTTTATGTAAGTTCTGTCTTTTTCTTGGCTACTAGATTCCCAGGTATTTTATATTGTCTAGAGTTATTGTAAATGAATTTTCTATAGAAATGCTGATAATTTATGTGGATTTATTTTGTATCCTTCAATTTTATCAAAGTTATTTGCTGTTTGACCATGTAAGACTTATTATTTTAAATTGTCCAATTGAATTTGCATATCAGCCTGAATTTCAGCTTTAATTTTTCATATATTAGCATTTCTTGTCACAACATTAGGAACAGAAAAAGAAAATTACCTAAGAACATAAGGAATAGGAGGCATTCTGAAACTTCAAAGGTTCCTAAATGGCCAAAATCCAGAATGCTTTCATTTAGTGTGGCATCCATTTAAATATATATAAAATATGATATATAATAAAATATGATATATATATAATATAATATAATATAATATATATGCTTTATTAAATTGCTTGTACTTTTTGGTTTTTGTCAGGAGATGGTGCTACTGGCTAGGGGTTAAATTCAGAGTGTGAAAATTAAAGGTAAGGGTGTGGTCCCTTTAAGGATATCATACCTTGATTTGATTAACTCCTTGGTTGGAGGGTGAGAAAGGAAACCTTTTGTTGGAGGCTAAGTAAAGGAGGGGAAACAGGAGGCAGCTGACTTCCCCCTCAGTGTAAAACGCTAATACTATGTTTCAACCATGTGTTTTTACCATGTGTTTCCAGGAAGCAGCTTCCTGGACACTTTATTTTTTTGTATTGACTGGGGGAAAAAAGGTTTTACTAATTTATTTTTTACCTTATTTGCTCTGTAAAAGCCTCTTAGGGTAAAAAGGACCAGTTTTTGTTTTGTTGTTGTTGTAACTTTAATGTTGCTCTCCCTGACTGATCTCCCCAGGTTTTACTTCTCACTTAACTCTAGAGACACCTGGGGTTTGGAAAAAAGAAAGTAGATTTTCAGGAGTTAATAAAAGGTTAAAACTTTGTTAATTTTAGCTTAATAATCACTCCCTCTAATTAAAAAAAATCAACTGCAATTTTATTTTGTTTAGTTTTGTTTTCTTGGAGATTTTAGACTGTGAGATGAAATTCTGTTGGGGCAGAACAGGACTACTTTCACCCTTGAGAGGGAGTGAAAGCTTTTCCCCAGGTTTTGCCTTCACAGCTGGTTAAGAAACAGCTTATTTGCTGTTGATAAAGTAAACTGGCCAGTTCACTGCAGGCAAAGTGCCTGAAAGATAGAATCCTCCTCAGCTGAAAACCTTAGGGTCAGGCTAATTGGGTTGTTGGCGAGAGAAGTGGGGGTTTGGGAAAAGTTTCTCCAGGTGGGGCCTCAGGATCCTGCTGCTAAGATTAAAAATGGCTGTGTTATATTTATTTTTAAGGGGAAAAAGAAAATAAAAGTAATTGAACTTACCTTTCTCAGCTGTGAAATGTAGACAAAAAAAGGCTATTAAAAGCTGACTTAGGGATAGTAACAAAAGTAAAGAAAAAGTCAAGAAAAGTTAGGAAGATTGAGGATAGAAATTTGAGGGGTTTTTATAAAAGATTGGACTGGATTATTTAAGAATATGGTCACCAGGAATTTTAATTAATTCTAAGAGATTCATTTAAGAATTTATTTATAAAATATAGAAAGGGTGAAAGCAAGAAAATGAGAGAGGGAATTGGGTAAGATATCTAGCCTAAGCACAAAATATTTTGCTCTGACCCTTGGCTCAAAAACTGACATAGAAGTTTAGTCCTTACCCGGAGAAGTCTTAGCTTTGAGCCGAGGACCTGGGGATACAGGGAGCCTCTTTCAAGAGGATAGGTTGCTCCTGAGGCTAGTCTCTTCAGAAAATCCAGGAAAGGAGTCAGCTCTTTCATTCACCATGTGTCAGTCCAAAGGGAGAGATTCAAGGACAGTCTCATCAAGTCTAAGGTCTCAGATGCAGTCAGTAGAATCTTCATCAACCTCCAACTCCAACTCAGAACTCCAAAGAATGAGAGCACTTAGAAGTCCTAAGCACAAAGAACTATCCAGAAGAAGTGGTAACTCCTTTTTAAAGACCCTTCTTTTGCATCACTACCTGGGTTTTCCTCCACTTTTATGTCTACCAATTACAGCTAAAGCTTTACTTAGGACTGCCCAGGGGGCAGTCAGTTGATTCTGATATGTCACTCACTATTGCACAAGCGTGTCACAGACCTCTCACACTCAATTGTGAGTGGGGTGTTTACAATTTTAGTGATTAAATCTAAAAATGGGCAGGAAGAGTTAATTTAGATCTTCACAAATCTGCTAAGTCTTGTGTAATTCTGACTATAGCTCCATGTTATTTGAATTGTTTCTTTCTGTTAGCTTACAGATTTTTCTCCTTGCCTTTGGAGCTCTTGAATTTATCAATAATATTCCTGGGCATTGTCATTTTGTGATATTTTCCTGGATGTAATCTGTGTTTTGTTCCAATTTCTATTTTGCCCTCTTCTTCAAGAATATCAAGGTAGTTTTCTTTGATAATTTCTTGTATTATGATATCTAAGCTTTTTATAATAGTTTTTGTGTAATCCAATAATTCTTAAATTGCCTGTCTTGGTTCTATTTTCCAGGTCATTTTTTTTTCTACTAAGATATTTCATGTTTTCTTTTTTTCATTGTTTTTATTTGGTTTTATTGTTTCTTGATGTCTCATGAAGTCAGTTAAAGAGCATTAGCTTCTAGTGGCCCAATTATAATTTTTAAGGACTTACTTTCTTCCATGAGCTTTTGAATCTCCTCCATTTGGACAATTCTGTTTTTATAGCTGATTTAGTCTTCTTTCATTACTTTTATTTCACTATTCCATTTTTCCTTTTCCTCTCAAATGATTTTTGAAAAATCCTTTTTTAGCTCTTCAAAGTGTGAGACCAATTCATATTTGTTTTTTGAAGCTTTGTGTGTATTTGTTTTCTTTTCACTGGCCACTTTTTTTATCTATGCCTTGCTATTCTTTGTCTCTGTAAACATTTTTTCTATGGTTAGATGATTTTTTATGTTTGCTCATTTCCCCAGTCTTTTTCTTGACTTTCACTTTTATCTTAAAGTTGGACTCTGTTCTAAGGGTAGAGAGGGTACTCTTAAACTTCAGTTTTTCCTTCCTGCAACCCGTAACTCTATTTCTGGGTTTCTGCAAGTTTCAGTTCTTCTAAGGTGGTATGATTATCTGTGGAATGGGAGCCTTGGAAACCACCTCTCACTGTTGATTCAATCATCCCCTAAGATTGCTGGTGGCTTGCAGAGCTCAGAGCCACTCTGATCTACCTTGTGCTATGGATCAGAGTCTTTCCTCAGGTGAAACACACTGTGTACTACTGCCTTGCCGTGGGCCTTGCAACTTTGTTTTGAGCTTGAGCAAAGACTCAAGAGCTTATTCTTGGGCTTGAACCATCTCTGTGCCTTGTAGACTGCCTTGTACTAGGGCTTGTGGCCTTGGTTTGGACTCATACAGAGGTTTAGAGACTCTCTCTTGGATTGCACCAGTCAGGTACACTGTGGACTTTCCTGAGCTAGAACTTGGGGCCTCACTTCAGGTTTGCATTGCTCTTGTCTTAGACATGGTCACAGAGCCTGGAAGTTGGCTTGGGTCCAGGTTCAGAACATGCAACAGTAGACTTGGGGTGGGAGGAGGCTTGCTTCAGTTCTCCTTCATGTAGCTATGCTCCCCTCTCACCCAAATGAACCAGATCCTCTCTGCCTACCTTTCAAATTTTTCTCTGTATGAAAGTTGATTCATTCCATCTCCTTGTTGTTTCTTTCACTTTGGTATTCATTTTGAATTGTTATTTTAAGGTTGATTGGAAAGGATTCTAATAGTGGTTTCAGATTTCCAGGCTTCTACTATGCCATCTTAGCTCTATACCCAGAAGTCTACACCAAACTAAATATTAATTAATTAATTAACTAATTAATTCTTTCACTGATAATTATGGAGAATTATAAATTCTCAAAATACTCAAATGGACCTGTAATACTATTGACATGGATGCTCCTTCCAAAGATTGTGATTGCAGCCCATCCAAGCCTGTCTATCCTTTTTTATTCTTTCTTTTTTCTCCTATTCAGTCCATTCATTCAAGTCAAGCCATGAAAGGGAGAGTGATACAGAATAGTTATTAGCAGAGACAGCAAATTAACTTTTTATTTATTTGTTTGTTTGTTTGTTTGTTCATTTGTTTATTTTTAGGACGAGAGATACAAGGGCATATTTATAGGAAGCATATTCACATCCCACTGACAGAGAGAGATCAAAGAATAAATGAGAATTATAGAGGGGCTAATTGCCGGGAGATGACAGTATGGCATGAGATCAAGGGTACATTTAGAAAGGATTACTTTTGCAAGGAAAAGGGTCACCTCTTCCTGTGAGGTGGTCTGAAGGTGATGTATAAAGAAGACATTTGAGTAATAAGAGATAAAGAGAACAGGAGTAGAAAGAACTCTTCACAAATGACCACCAATTTTTAATTGAAATTTGAATTGAAGCAAATTAAAATATGAAGCAAAGTTCTCAGTTGAGAGGGAGAGTGTGTCATGAGAGATTTAAAGAGGGATAAAAAAACTTAAAATGTCCTTGGGGGGTGGTTTAGTGAATCCATTAGGGAGGTGTAAAAGTATTGGCTTGTTGCCATGGGAGAGGTACCAGTTGAAATTATGTAACATAAATTTGTAGTCAACCCAGACAGAATTATTTCGAAATTTTTCTTAGTTTAGTTCTGCAGCATACGAATAAAAATGGAGTTTGGAAGAGAAGAGAATAAGCTTTCATATAGTGCAAATATCCATATATAGGTCAAGCACTATGTTAAGCATATGAATGCATCTGATATTAAGAGTAATATATGATTGGCATTTGGTGAGGTATGATCAGCAATATCATAAGGGAGCTAAGGACTTAAATATAGATGAAACCACTGTCCATCTCTCTCCACACAGATCTCCAATACTGAGGCAAAAACCTGAAGGATGAAGCCAACATGATATGAATGATTAACCAGTAAATGTTTCCTAAACAAAAAGTAACAAATTGCTACATTAGGGCTTTAATGAGACACTAAAACTCTACATGTAGATATTTTATCATTGATGGAAACAAAAATTGGACATAGTAGCTGTCACTTAGAATATAGTGGGGTAAAGGAATTTGGATCTCAATGTGCATTATTCAGATGATATGAGTTTGAAGACTGGCACCAAAAATCCCGGCATAAATTTATTTTGATCCAAATTGTGCAAATGGGAAAGGGTGGATAACATTTTACACTGCACTGTCCTATGGATTTGTGGTCTCACTGCAGCAATAGAAGCACTGCAAATGCAAAAGAACACCAAGTTGATTTTTTTTCTGTGTCCCAAAACTAATTGCTTGTATGCAATTTTCTTTAAATATGATATTTCTGATGAGGACATGATTGGGGATGTAGACTCTAAATGATCACCCTAATGCAAAAATCAATAATAGGGAAATAGGCCTTGATCAATGGCACATGTAAAACCCAGTGGAATTGTGTGTTGGCTGTGAAAGGGGGGTTCAGTAGGGGAGGGAAAGAATATGAATCATGTAACCATGGAAGAATATTCTAAATTAATTAAATAAAAGTTTCAAAAAAATAAATATGCTAAGATTCTTAAGAATAATTTCTTCTTTTATTACTGATTCATTTGTAAAAAGCAAGCAATGTCTATTAAAAACACGATTGTGTTTTTTTTTTCTATTAATGATGAACTAATTTGCAATAGTAGATGGTTAGAAAATTTTGCTCTCTGAGCTACGGATCAGTTTCCTATGGTATCAGTGAACAATGGGCTCAAATATATATTTACATTAGCACAAAATGAGTTGACTATGTTATTTAAAACTATATTAAGAGGTGTTTAGATACTGATAAATCATTGCAAAATCATTGCAACAGAAATATGTCATCTTAAACAAATGCCATGTAACAAAGGTAAATATGCTCACTTGTACTTGATCCATGGATTGAGATGAGGAAAAAAAAAATTGTGCATTACCTACTGACCAGCCTTCTGCTTTAAAATGTCTTTATTTAACTAAGCTTGTTATGTAGTCAGAGGACGTAAGAGTTAGGAAAAGCCTTCGAGGTTTAGTCCTTTCATTTTGGATATGAGAAAACTTCATCATGGAGAAGTTAACTTATTTATCCAAGGTCATGCAGATAGTAAGGAACCACGTCAAAATGTGAAATCGCATCATCTTATTCCAAAAAAGAATGCCACTTTTCCTTTGCCACAATGTATCCCTAGATAGAAAGTAATATGTTGATTTATTATAACTTATTCTAAAGAATCATATTTTTCTTTCTAAAAGCCTGAACTGTAAACCCTCATAGTAATGTGGAAAATATATCATGTCACCACTATAGAGGGCTATAATCCCATGGACTGTCAAAAAAGGGATTTTTCCAGTGATTACACACTTGCCAATGTAAAATGGATGGTGAAACTAAGGAAATCATATATGGCTAAAGAGCAAATATTGAATAATAGTAGCCTGAACAGCACAATGATTCATCAGGACTTGGGTGACCTGACTTTCAAACCAGAGAAAACTGACATTTTCCTGTCCTTGGGGCTAGCCACAGACTTTCTTTTGATGTGTGCAGAATTGGAATCAGAGAAACATAAAAATGCAGAGTTTTAAGGAAACTTCGATATTTTCTATGCCAGTACTTTCATTTTAAAAATGAGTTCATGACTGATCACAGTCTTCTGAGACCACACTCTATTTTTCCTACTACCATCTACCACATTTTTTACTGCTCTGGCTTCATTTATAGCAAAAATAACACAAGATATATGAACAAATTATCAAAATATTTGACATTGGACTCTAGGAATTATTTTCTTGGATTTTGCTATGGATACAGCTTTAACTAGCAATTTTAGCTTATGTGCAAACTTTACAAAATGTACCCAGGACAAGTAGCAGGAAACACAGATCAACTTTAAAAAAATATTTGGAGGCAATTGTAGGGAGGGAGTCCAAGACTTCAAAACATAGTGAGTAGAAGGGAGACTAGAGTGATCATGTTTTGTGTGAGGATTTTAATTAAATTTTTGCTGTAAAGAATTACAAGTGCTATCAATAACTTCTAAATTCACACTTTTGGACAAAAACCCAGTTGCTCTGCCCAACTTTTGACTCTAAATTGAATTAAATACGTAGTTCAATTGGTGTGATTCAAGGTTTTTGCAAGTATGGCAACAGTTTATTATGTACTTATTGTGCGTTAGTCACCAGGACATTTAAAATTTAGTTGTGCCATGGACCCTTATCAAGGAGCTTATTATTCTGATGTGTATGTGTGGGATATATGTGAAAGAGATATATCACAGGTACAGTTAGCCGTACAGAAAGAAATGTGTACTGTGTCTGTAATCTTTCTAGCAGATACACTTATTGAGTAAAGCGTTCTGACTGCCTCTGTGATATAAATCAACATCTTTCTGTGAAATACCAGATAAAGGGAAGAACTAATTCCTGTTCAAGTTTCTGATATATGGAAATTAGTCTCACAAAATGCCTCAGTCATATGCTTTGTGCTGCAGCAAGTAGAAATTCCTCCTTTGGGGATATTTATCTTAGGCAGTCAAGCTTACTTTTTAAACCTTTTTTTATTGATATACTTTATTTTTACATAATCTTCATTTTCAAAATACTACTTTCCCCTCACCCTTTCCATTAAGTTATCCCCTATAGCAAGGCATAACAAAGAAGAAAATAGTTGAATCAAATAAACTAAAACATAAAGGAAAGGCAATAACCCATTCCTATGGTTGCCTCTGCCTGTGTAAGTAGCCAGGTGGTACTTGTGAGCTAAGCAGGCTGAACCATCAGTAATCCGCTGATGCAGAAATGCTGCTACTGAGCTTCCTGTAAAATTCATTCTCTCTTTCTTTTTTTGTGGAGGAAGGAGGGAAGATGTGACCTGCTTCCAAAGTCAGGCTCAGCAAAGGGCTAGAGCAAGTCATCAATGATAAAAAGTGAACATCCTTGGTTTGCTTCCTTAATCTCTTGGAGAGCTTGTTTAGGAGGAATCTAGCTCTGAATATCATTATCTTTCTTCTAATGAGATGTAATTAAAACTATGCCTTGAACCACCAGTCAGTTTAAAGTGACAAAATCCATTTTGGATCGATGAAACTTTAATATTTTAAATCGGCTTTTCTTCCAGGTAGCTTTTTTTTCTTCTCAATCTTACCAGTAGAATGTAAACAATCTCAATCGACCCATATTTGAATAACTAAGTGGATTTTAATATGATATCACATAATACAGTTTATAATAGCTTTAAAAAATATTGGCTACACATACTCTTTGTGATGGCAAAAACTTGGAACATGAGGGGATGCCCTCCAATTGGGGAATGGCTGAACAAATTGTGGTATATGTTGGTGATGGAATACTATTGTGCTCAAAGGAATAATGAACTGGAGGAATTCTATGGGAACTGGAACAACCTCCAGGAATTGATGCAGAGTGAAAGAAGCAGAAGCAGGAGAACATTGTACACAGAGACTGATACACTGTGGCACAATCAAATGTAATGGACTTCTCTACTAGTAGCAATGATCCAGGACAATCCAGAGGAACTTATGAGGAAGAACACTATCCACTTTCAGAGAAAGAACTGTGGGAGTAGAAACACAGAAGTAAAACAAAGACTTTGATCACATGGGTCGATGGGGATATGATTGGGGATATAGGCTCTAAACGATCAGCCTGGTGATCAATAATAGGGAAAATAGGTCTTGATCAATGATGCATGTAAAACCCAGTGGAATTGCTCATTGATTATGGGGGGGGGGAAGGAGGGAAATAACATGAATCTTGTAACCATAGAAAAATATTCAAAATTAATTAATCAAATAAATAAATAAATAAATAAAGAGCAAAAACAAAATATTGGCTGAAGTCTGTAGTTTCCAGAGATAGGAAATCAACAAGGTAAATTGCTTATCCTAGACTGGAACATCCTTATAGGATTTGTCCCAGAAATAAGCCATGCTTTCATTATTATCTATGTCTTGTGTCAGAATTATCCCTAATTATACCTGCCCTCCTATCTGTTTGCTGTTACATCTGCTTTTACCTCTCCACTTACTTTTTATCTTCTGCTTAACTTGATTTCCATTTTTCTTTTCCATCATATAACATTTCTATAAAGGGTGTGGGGGGCTGGCCCACAGCTCTCCCACAAAAGGAAAGATAGAAGGTTGACCTTGGGGAAGGACTGAAGCCAAGGAGATGGATAAGAAGCAGGCAGATACACACGTAATATTTAACAAATGAGCTTCACAGAACAAGCCCAGCTACATAACCCTCAGGAGGACCTGAGACCCTTAAGTAGCTCTGAATTAACAACAGGTGGTTACAGGAGTATAGAGACTAGCTGACAGGAAAACCAGGTCCTTTAGAGTAAATACTCTAAACCCAGATGATAATAAGAAAAGGTCTTTAGAGAAAGAAAGAGAGATAGGGAGAGGAAGTTAAAGATAAGCTTGGCCAGAGGCTAAGCTCCAGGAAAGACAGAGACAGGTGAGAGGTAATGCAGAAAGAAGGCTGGGTCTCTATGGAGCTCCTATTTATTATTATTGAGATGAAAATGTACACAATGCATAGGGATAAGTATATAGTGGATTGTCATTGGGTAATTGTAAATTATGACAAGGTATAGGTGTGGTTTGTCTCAGCCAGGTGGGCACAAAGAAACCTAATTTCTAGCCTAAAGCTGGGGGAAGCTGGGATCAAGGGTTAAAGGCTTTACTTGCCATGCACAAGACTGAGCATGCTCTCTCCTGAGACAATCCCTAAACTCCAACTATTTCCCTTACCCATAGATAGGTGTGGACTGCTACAATTTCCAAGGCAAGTGTCAAAGACTCCCTTGGTTGTTAGGCTTAAGATAATATCTGAAATTGCCATGAAGCTTAGAGAAAGGAAGAGGACTCCCTCCATATTGTGTTCTTACTCTTACCTATCCTTGATCCCCATTTAAACTCCTAACTTGACCTGCAAGAGGTAACATCTGTATAGAAATAAGTTCAATGCTTTGTTTTAATCAACTACTGAAAATTTATTAAGCACCGACTATATACTAAGCACTGTGATAAACACTAGAGATACAAAGTCAGGAATATTTAAAGGTCCTAAAAAGGAATTCACATAATTTACATGTAGATGAATTAATCTAAAAATCATCTAGTTTAACTTGGTATTAAAGTTTCCTTTTATGTGTTCTGATCAATATTAACTCCATAAGGTTACTTATAGTCTGACATTTTGATTAAGCATTTATAAGGAAAGGATTATACATTACATAGCACAGCAGTTACTCCTTACTCTGTTACTTTGTCCTCCAGTTATAATAGTAAATTCTTAATTAGATTATATTTATTTAGGGTGGATTTTCATTTTGTGTTGATTTAGAAATTCTGTATCTTTCTGTAATTTTCAAAGAGAAAAGGGAAATTCTGGCCAAATTGACTTCAAGAATTTTTTATTTTTCATAAGAATGTATGATCAACAATATTGTCAAATGTCATCTATCAAATCTAACAAAGAAAGTAAATATGAATCTTCCATTTCTAATTAGAACAGAATTCAAACACTTATCTGTTATTGATCATATATTTCACACAGTATTTGAATAATTTTTATGATATAAACTTTTCAACTTTTGGGGGAGAAAACTTCCTTGAAAAATCAAGGAGGATTAAAGATTTGGTAAAAGATATAAAATAATGCCACGGAATCCTGATTATATTCAAGCCATAATACTAATTATGTTAGTCCTTATAAACCCAAGAAATAGATGGAACATATAAAAGTTACATGCAGACCTTCAGAACTTTTTCAGTGAGAAGCTTGATCTGTTATTTTGAATTTTAGGACAGGGGAAAGGAAGATTATACACAAGGGAGGAATCACATATAAATAAAATGAATTTATTAACAAAGAAGGGAAAGGTAAGGAAGAATAAAGGGAAGAATTTGCATCTGACTTATCCCAGCTATTAAACCTACTATTTAACAACCCTAAACTAAATAAATAAGTTTCCTAAAGGTAAGTCCAGCAGGGAACCAGATTTCTCACACACAGAGTCCTTGGTGGGTCAGGTACAGGAATCCAACTGAGTCCTTAGATATCCCAGGAAAGAGGTTCCTCCAAGTTTCCACTCTGTCCACCAGACAGTATGGAGAATTTCCTCTCAGCCTTATTTGATGGTATTCAAAGAGGCTGCTTGCAAGCTGTCCAGGATAGTCCAGGAGAGATCAGATCTTCACCTTTTAGGCTTCATTTTCAGCTCCAGACTGACAGTTGGAAACCTGCTCCTTTCTACAGCTTAGAATCCTGATCCAGTGACTCTTGGAATCTAGGCTTATCAATCATACTCTTCCTACTTTTACCTTCTCTTGCTACAGATCTGAGCATGTTGTAGCATATAGCATCTTTGTGATCATGTGCCACAAGAGGGCAAAATACAGTTATAAGGAAACCAAAATGAAACAAAAATAATCCTATGTACTGAATATGTTTTTTTGCAAACCATGCTGACCATTAAATTGGGAAATCATTGATGTGTCTGTATTGACTGAAGATTTAAATGCTCTTATTATTTATCACTATTTCATAATAACAGAATTAGAAACTGATTCCACTAGTTCTAGATGAAAACTCAAGCATTTATTAAATGATTGATTTTTCTCATTTCTAAATTATATAACAATATATTATAGATAAAAATATATTGTGATTATAAAAATAACTTTACCCCTAAGCCCAGATAATGTGAAATTAGAAAGAAAATTTGGAGTTTTCTTAATTCTAAAGACAGAAGAGTTGTGGAATCTTTCAGAAATGAATATTTACTCTTTATTCAAATTCACATAAATGTTAGCAAATTAAAGAGTAATTAATTGAGAAATTAATTACTTAAGAAATTATGCTACCAAAGTAAGAAATAGGAAATAAAGACAATACCAATATTTCTGATTACTTTGAAGCAGAGATAGATAGATTTAAAATAGAATAAGTATATCTGAAGAAAGGGGAAAACATTTTAAACTTACAATGGACTAACTGTATCCATTACCATAGTAAAGGCCATAGAAGAAAAATGTTGCACTAAGGATACTGCTAAGTACAGGCTTTAAGTACTGACATATCAGAAGCAGTTTGGGAAAACCATTGAAGATATGTGGCACAACTCCCCCCACTATATATGTATATATCTTTACATATATAATATATATGAGGCTAAATTAATATATCAATATATACTTGATTTATGTAATAGAAAAGTCAAGTACCACATGACCTAAATAAGGGCAACTAAAAAAGAAACATGCAGAGCATAATATGAAAAACAAAAGCATGTCTGAAGTTGCTGTTAACCTGAATCAACAATTGAAAGTGGAAGCTAAAAGTTGAAGGTGACACAAGAACTTGAAAGCATTATAAGAATAATACATAATTCATCCCCCATCAATAAGTATATTTTTGAGGCTCAAAATTCAAAGAAATTAAAGGAATTTTAAGGGAAAAAGAGATTTTTACCCAAGAGAAATGATGTGGATGAATTCTATTCATTTATATGGTCAAAGAAATTGAAAATATTGAAGGCACAATTTAGATCAAATGTGGAATGAAGCTTGTAATCAGTTTGTTAAGTATTAAATCTTACTATGGGTTTAGTACTCTGCTAAGCATGAAAGATACAAAAGGAGATTAAAAAAACCCTCTGTTCTTATGAAGCATATAATAAATGAATACTTGTGACAACAGAGAGGTTATAGAAAGTTAGTTTCTTTGCACAATTGACATAGGAAAATTAGAAAGTGGCAAGTCTGAAATCATAATTTTTCATTCAAGTACTTCAAAATGGTATGAAACAATTATCTCTAGGAAGGAATCTTAAATTATCTTAACAGAGGCATCATATATTTATTACCTAAAGATGAGAACATCTGGAACCCTTTAATTATAAACCAACTATGTACACATGTTTTTTCACAAAGCATTCATGGTTGATATCACTCAAAAAATCTATATAAATCCACAAACTTGCATTACATTTGAGTTGGTGATTATTAAACAAACAACCAGAAAGGAAAGTAACAATTATTACATCTTTTTTATTTTTTCAAGATTATATTTTTATATAATTTTAATAGCTATTTTGCAATAATTTTTCTTCCCTCCCTCCCTTTCACCCATTTTTCCTCCTTGCCAAGATGGCAGGTAACTTGCTATAGGATATACATGTATTGTCATGCAATACATATTTCCATCATTATATGAAATATGTATATATATATATACATAATATTCAGTAGAAGAAAATTTATGGAGGAAATAAAGTGAAGAATGGCATGGTACAATCTGCATTCAGACTCCATCAATTTCTTCTAAAATAGGAGATAGATTTTTTCATCATGAGTCCCTTAGAATTGTCCTGGATTTTTGCATTGCCAATAAAAATAATTGTCATTCACAATTAATAATCAAATATTATTGCTGTTATTGTGTGGTGTTCTCCTGGTTCTGCTCATTTCATTTTGTATCACTTTATTTAAATCTTTCTAGAATTTTTTTTGTGATGATCTTATTTGTCATTTTTTATGGCATAATAGTATTCCATTACAATTATATTCCACAACTTGTTGAGCCATTCCCCAATTGTGGGCAACCTGGAAGTTCCCAATTCTTTATCACTATGAAAAGAGATGCTATAAATATTTTTTACCAGTTGATCCTTTCCCAATATATTTGATCTTTTTGTGATACAGATCTAGTAGTGATATTACTGAGTCACATCGTTGTAGTAAGGGCTAGGCAATGGGGATTAAGTGATTTGCCCACGGTCACCCAGCCAGGGAGTATCTGAAGCTAGATTTTATCTCAGAACCTCCAACCATCTCCAGGCTTGGCTCTCAATATTTTGAACCAACTTGTTGCCTCCATGTTGTTTGCCTTTTAATGGTGGTTGTGTTGCCTTTGTTAGTGCAAAATGTATAACTTAATGTAGTCAAACTATCTATTTTTCATCTCATAATGTCGTGTTTGAACAGAAATTCTTCACTTATAAATAAATCCCAAAGGTAAACTATTTCATGCCCCTCTATTTTTATGGTATCTCCATTTATTTCTAAAACACATAACCATTTAGATTTAACATTGGTATATGGTGCAAGGTGTTATTCTGTGCCTAGTTTCTGATATAGTGTTTTCCAGTTTTCCCAGAAGTTTTTGTCAAATACAAAATTCCTTTTCCAAATGCTTGGATCATGGTTTTGTCAAATTGTCAAAGGTTGTTTGGGGCAATTGCTACTATATTTTCAGTGCCTAAATTATTCCATTGATCTATTTGTTAGCTATTAACATTTACTATTATTTTCTTATTTGATCCTCATAACAATATTGAGAAGTAGGTGCTAACATTATCCTCATTTTTCACTTGAGGAAACTGAGCCAGGTTGAAGTTAGATGAGTTGTCCATTGTCATATAGTTAAAGGGAATCTTATGTGTATCTCATGAAGGCAAGGAAATGATTTTCAATAACCATGAGCTGTGAGTTGTCCTTTGGCTGAATGTGCTCTCTAGGAATTAAACCCCTTTCACTTTGACTCAGAATGTAGTGGTTGGGAAGTATTTCACAGGCTTTTTAAACTTTGGAATATTGTTTTAGCAGCTTTTCATACTTTATTACCATAGTAAGTACTCTTTAAAAAAGATAATTGTCAGAATGAATAATAGTATCAACTAATAATCTTGTGAAGAAGGGAATATAAGTTTAAACCAATAATATAAGAAAGACAAATTTATCACCACTACTACCACCACTTCCTCTGACTACTTCTAGAAACCTGAAGGGATGTAATAGTTATAATCTGAGACCAGAACTCTTCACTGTGAAAAGATATTCAGATAGTTGCTCCAGATGTTATGCTACACTAGAAACATAAAACCAAGATATTGGTGTATAATTGAGTTAAACTAAACAGATAGTATATCACACAAAAGGTCAATTTAAACAATTGGGGGAAAAACATTAATTGCTCATGGGTAGGCCAAGCCAACATAATAAAAATGACAATTCTATTTAAATTGTTTTTCTATTCAGTAATTGAACTACCCAAAATTATTGCATAGAGCTAGAAAAAAATAATGAAATTCATTTGGAAGAAAAAAAGGCCAAAAATATCAAGAGTAGTAATTTTTAAATATGAAGGAAGTTGACTTGGATGTACCAGATCTCAAACTGTATTATAAGGTGACAACCACCAAAACAGTCTGGTACTGGCTAAGTGATAGAGAAGTGGAATAATGGAAAAGATCAGGCATTCAATACACAATAGTAAATGACCTTTGTAACTTTTAGTGTTTAAAAATCCAAAGATACCAGTTTTTTTTAAGAATTCATTATTCAACAAAAACTTCTAGGAAAAATAGAAAACAGCATGGCAGAAACTAGGCACAACTAATACCTTATGCCATATACCAAAATAAAATCAAAATAGATATATGATTTAGAAAAAAAAGAGGGATACCAAAAGAAATAAGAAGAACATGAAATAGTTTACCTGTCAGATCTATGGATAAAAGGATAATTTATGTCTAAGTAACACAGATAATATTTCAAGATATAAAAAAATAATGTTGATTACATTAAATCAAAAAAGGTTTTACAAAAAGAAAGACAATGAAACCAAGATCAGAAAGGGGAAAAAAGCAACCTGGGAATAATTTTATAGCAATTGTCTCTAACAAAGTCTTCATCACTCAAATGTATGGAGGAGTGAGTCAAATTTATAATACAAAGCATTCCTAAATTGACAAATGGTCAAAGGAAAGGAAAAGGCAATTCTCACATGAAGATCTTGAGACTATCTTTAGATACAAGATAAAAATGCTCCAAATCACCATTAGAGAAATGAAAAATAAAGGCAACTTTGAAGTACCAAAAACCTCACACCTATCAGACTAGCTAATATGATTAAAAGGGAAAATGATAAATGTTGAAAGAAATGTGGAAAAACTGGAGAACTAATTGATGAAACTATGAACTGACAATCATTTTGGAGAGCAAATTGGAACCATATTCAAAGGACCCCCAAACTGTGTATACTCGGTAATATGACTACTAGGTACGTATACAAAAGAAAGCAAAAAGAGGAGAAATGTACAAAAACCTTTGTAGTAGTTCTTTCTGTGGTGTCAAAGAACTGGAAATTGAAGAGATGTCCATCAATTAGAGAGTAGCTCGACAAGTTATGGTATATGATTGTAATGGAATACTGTTCTTCCATAAGAAATGATGAACAAAATGATAATAAAAGAACACCTGGAAAATTTTATATGAAGTGATGCAAAATGAATTGAGCAGAACCACAAAAAGGTTGTACACAGTAACAACAGTCTAGGATGATCAACTGTGAATGACTTAACTTGTACCAATAATGAAAGGACTGAGATCAACTCATGGTAAAAAAGCTATCCACTACCACAGAAGGAATTGATACAGTCCAAATGTAGATTGAAGCACACCATTCTTCATTTTGTTTTCTCCATACATTTGCCTATAGTGTAAATGATATGTGTCATCTTTCATAAGACAACAAACTTGGAAATAAATATTGAATGAAAGTATGTGTACAATATATATTATATTATCTACCAGATTGGGAAAATGGGAGACATAGGAAGGTTAGAGAGAACATGAATCAAAAAATATTAGAAAAGCATTGTTGAAAATTGTTTGGGCATGTATTCTGAAAAAAATTAAATTAAAAATATTAATTCTCTCAGAATAATACCTAGGAGGTTATTAGAACTACATATTTTTGTTATTTTTATTGTTAACATAAATATTGAACTTTCTGAGGATGATGGCAGGTTATTGTAAGTAGAAGACTATTATTAATTTGGTAATGAAGTCATTGACAAAGTTGGGAGAATTTATATGAAGACTGTTAACAATAAGATAGTAATAATCAGGTAGTACAATTGCACTGAGCAGGCTTTGAATGAGGAAACATCTCCAGAGGATATTAATAGAGAAATGATATGGAAAAACTAGCAGGGAACAAGAAGTCTACCCATCCTGCTCCCTAAACCTTTCATTACAGAATCTTGTAGGAAATGCCTTTCTTACCCAATTATAAGGCTTTTTGGTTCCTTCAGGGATCACTTTATTTTCACTAAAGTGAGCAAGTAGAAGGTACAGTGTTTGGGAAATTTGAAAATTCAATGGATTTGTTGACAAATGACTCTGGATTTTATAGAGCATGGTAGAATGGTCTAGGTGATGAATTAATTATGTTAGAGTGGTGATTATCTTTTGTATTTGAAGAAGACCAAACTAAAAAGACATCACTATTCTGAGGACAATGTACCATGTGTCTGACTATGGCTGATTAGATCAATATAAGCTCAGAAGGCTCTACTATGAGTCAGACAAAAATAACCCATATAAACATATGAAATAGTCATTTTTATAAGTTTATAGATCTCAAGTTTCTTTTGAACTATTGTAATTCTTCTTTGCTCATAGAGCACAGCTCCTTTGATGCAGGCATGCCATGTTGGACAGTCCTCTCTGCCAATATCTCTCATGTCTCACAATAGATATCAAAGTTCTTCAAACATTTCTTGAGAATGTTCTTTTGCTTCTTCTGACCTTCATATGAATGCATGCCTTGTGTGAGCTCCCTGTAGATTATTCTTTTAGGCAAATGGCTGGTTGGCATTTGAAAATTATAGCTATTCCATTAAAGTTTCAATCTCTGAAATAGAATTTAAATTCTTGGCAGGTCAACTGGAGAAAGGACCTCAGTGTCTGGTGCTTTATCTTTCGAGCTGATCTTCAGAATTTTCCTAAGACAATTCAAATGGAAGAGACTCAACTTCCTAACATGGCACTGGTATGCTGTACAGGTTTCACAGTCACATAACAATAAGATACAGTGGTAATTTAGAAGAAATTATATTCTCATGTATTCTCATGTAAATTCTCATATAAATAAATGTATAATTTAATATATAGAGAGAACTTTGTCAAATATATAAGAATATGAGCTATTCCCCAGTTGATAAGTGATCAAAAGATATGAGCAGTTTTTGGATGAAGAAATTAAAGCTATATATGATGACTTTGAAAAAGAGCTCTAAATCATTATTAATTAGAGATATGCAAATCAAACATCCCTAGGATATCATCTCACATCTATAAGATTGATTAAAATGAGAAAAAGGCAAAATGCCAATTGTTAGAGCAGATGTTGAAAAATTGGGGCATTAATACACTGTTGGTAAAACTATTAACATTTTAGAAAGCAACTTGGAATTAGGCCCAAAGATTTATAAAACTATGAATACTTTTTGACCAAGCAACACTGTTATATTAGGTTCATTTCCTAAGGTAATGAAGGAAAAAGGAAAAGAACCTTTATGTCCTAAAATATTTATGGTAGCTCTCATTGTGCAGCCAAAGAACTGTAAACTGAAGGGATGCCCATCAATTGGGGAATGGCTAAACAAGTTTTGGCATACAATAGTGATGGAATAATTCTGCACTAAAGGAAATAATTTTTAATTAAAAAAAAAACAGGGAAAGACCTACATGAAATTATGACGAGAAAATGTTCAGAAATAAGAAATTCTTAATTACAGCAACAGAGATATTGTTCGAAGAATACTTTGTGCATGTCCATCTCCAGAGAAAGAATTAATAAATAGAAATAAGTAAGCCATAATTATATATATGTATATAATATATATTTTTATTTTATTCTTTTTTCAAATGATGCCTTCTGTAATGGGAGGAGGTGAAGACAGGAGGGAGTTACCTGAGTAATTTAATGTAACAAACAAAAATTGAATAAATTCAAGTGAAAAAAACAATGAGTTCAGTACAATGGCTTTGTAGACTTTCAGTTTGGTAGGGAGCCTAATACTTCTCTTACACACTTCCTTTGGAGCCTCTCAAACACTGAGATAACTCTGGTCATATATGTGTTAACTGCATCATCCATGTCTTCATCCCTAGGAAGTATACTGCCAAGGTGAATGAACTTCTCCACCTCATTTAGAATTGCTCCATTTTCTGTAAGTAATGGTTCTATGCATGGATGGTACAGTACTGGCTGGTGGATAACCTCTGTTTTCTTGGTTTTGTCAGGACAAAATTAGAACAAGTGGCAGGGAATTGATACATGTTCTTTTGCATATCAATCTCAGAGCCTGCACTGAGTGTACAATGATCTGTGAACAGAAAGTTCTATACCATCTCTCCCTCTGCTTTCTTCTTGGCTCATAACCTATTAAAGTTAAATAATTAAATGTCTCTGTGGTAGCTGACCTTGATGCCATTTTTATTCCCATTGGAGACATTCAGGGTCACTGAAAACAATGCTAAAAAGCAAGAGAACAAACACACAGAGACCTGCTTCACTCTGTTGGTGACTGGAAAAGAACAAGAGCATTGTTCATTATCCAGAATCTGTGCAAGCATGATGCCAGGGAGCTGGCATGCAATGCTGATGTACTTCTCTAGCATCCAAATTTTGACATGATCTTCCAAAAGTTAAAGTATGTGGGATATGGCTGGGTTGAAGTAGGGGTGATTAGATGAGAGGAATGAGTTTGAAAGTATGTAAAAGGAATCATAAGAACTACAGAGGGATATCCAATGAATTTCAAGCATTATTCTAGTGATATTCCTATTGGTGTCAATAGCAGATCTACTAAAGTAAGACTATCATCTCAATATTTAATGAATTTAATGAATAAGAGCATGAATTTCAGATGAGTAACTGGAGCTGGGCTGAAAGAGACACATTTCAAAAGGCGATTGCTAACTGATTTTTAGGGCATCTGTGAAATTCAGCTGTGTGGTGTAACTAATATGGAACTAAATTCTTTAACCGCTTGCAAGAGTATAGGGCACCAACCATTTGCTTGTGTGTCTCTCTCCCCTCACCTGCCCTTCATATATAGTCAGGTCTTAGTTCTCAGAGAAGGATCGATCATGAAGACACAGTTCCTCTCAAACACTGTGAAGGGCAGTCATAGGAATGCCACATTTGTTAGGAACTATTATTCTCTTATGCACCACTATTGTTCTTGTACTCCCATCAAGAAGTTTATTTACATAAAAATAAGTACTCACAATAAGACCATCATATCCCAAACAAAGTGTTATAATGTTGTAGGTATATTGGTTCCTCATAATTTAGAGAATTAGGAATTCCTCATCCAGCTACTTCTCTTTAGGAAATGCCAAGATACAATAAGCTATTTAAGTATTGGGATTTCTGACTTCCAGTCTATCAGTAAATCATTTGCAAAGCCTCTTTGCCTCCCTTCTATATCTCCTTCTTATATCAGAATGAAAAGCAGATGGCAACAGATTTATCTGAGGTTTCATCTTGCCTCCTGTGTAGATGGCAGTAAAGGGCAATGCAGACATCATTCCATGAGAATCAGCCTTTTCCCACACAATGAGGAATTAATAGCTAAAGCTTTCTTTTAAGCCTATTCACCTCCTAATTCTGGTTGCTTCACACAACTCAATTATAGCTGGATTTTCCAACCCAACTTTAGTCTTCTTCACTCTGTTGTTACCTAAACAATTCCTAACCATTCCAGTGAGATTTTTCACTCTTTTTAATGACTCAAATCAAAGTCTCTTGACTTTCAGGGTATTATCTTTCTGTCATTAGGTACAAAGTTCTCTTTTTCATTAGTTATTAAATCAAAAGTATTTATTCAATCACATCATAGTTTCCAAACAATTATCTAATTCATAATTCTGTGAGTTGTAATCTCTTAAGCCTAAATTAATTATATTCAAATGAGTAAGGAACCATAATGCCCTGCTGTCAAACATTCTGTAGCTTTTAAAGATATGTTAACAGTCCTTGTGTTCAGAATCTAATTTTTAAACTTGCATTTTACAAGTTTTTAATAAAAGTTGTTTATCACTTTATATCCTTTTCAAAGTGGTTTAAACCTCATTATTTATGCAAAACATTTTCTGTTCTTTTTGACAACCAAATTGCTCATATCTTATCTGGTAGTTGTGTTTTCTTACACTTGAATTTTAGTAATTTTGGGCTATTTTTTAGTTTTTCTCTCTGCCCCTCTCATCCACCAAACTGTCCACTTTTGAGAACAAGATTTCCTTAAATCCTTCACAAGCTGATTTCTTTATTTGCTGTTAAACATGGGAATATTTTTTCTATACATTTCAGCAGATAAACTAACTTTTTAAATTGGCATACAGCCCAGGAGAATATAGATTCTTATTGCAGTATAGAAATCTCTCCATCTAGCTCTTATTTTCACTCCATATCACGCCTCAAAGATGGTAGCTCATGTATAGAAGTGGAGGAAAAAGAAAGTAAGAATTACCTGGGTTAGACAGAAATGACAAAAACTAAAAGTTAGGGGTTCAAAGGAAAGCAACAAGGACTTATTGAAGTAGTAAACAACAGGGAATTATTGAAATGGATGACCCAAAGTCAAGAGAATGCATAAAGTATCATTAGCACATGATACAGTTGAGAGATAAAGAAAATAGAAAGGAATCTACCTTCTAGGCTAATCTGACATATTTTAATTTTCTCAAAATTGGTACTCCATTGCCTTTGTGCCTTTCCATATGTTATCTTCAATGCCTTGGACATATTATTTTCTTACCTCAGTCTCCTACAAACTTATGAGCCACCCTCTACAAAGAATTCATTTCTGATCCTTTCTTTTTCCACTTTATACCTTTCTAAAATTTTGCATATATTCTTTATATATGTGCATTAGAATGTATATATATATACACATATGAAAAGAAATAGGTCAATATCTATGTGTATATATATACATATATATGTATATATATACACATATATACATTTTATGTGTATTTATGTTATCTTACGAATTAGAATGTAAGGTCCTTGACATGGATAATTTCTATCTTGACTTTGTATACCTGGAATTCAGTACAGTGTCTGCCACTTCAAAAGCGCTTCATAATTTGTTTCTACTTTCTAGATTCTTTAGTTTTTGGTGGTTTCTCCCTCTACAAATTGTCAAATATGGACCTGGGGTTACCTGACTTCTGCTGGTTGTCATATACCAGGGAAGGAGGAGCTGATTTATCTCTTCGACTTGGAATAATATCTCTGACTTGCTCTTTTGGTTATAGTGACTGAAAGCCAGACCTATCAATCATTCCTCTCAAGTTGAACTCTATCCCAATATCCCCCAACCTAAGGCCAGCCTGTAGTCTAGGGAAATCCTTAACCCTCTTACCTCCATTCTCCATCTTTTCCTGTCTTCCCCAAATAAACCCTTACTTAAGATAAAAGAAGATAAGTATTTTCATTTGAGACACCACCAACTCACCCTGAATGATTTAGTAAGGCAGAAGAAGACAAAGGGGAGGGAAGCTGAACAGACGGAAGAGGGAGACTGGGAGATAGGGAGGAAAGGAGAGGAAGGGAAGTATGGAGGGAGGAGGGGAAGACAGAAGAAATAGGATAACTGCCTGATTTTTAATCATCAAATAATAACCAAATATAGCCCCTATATTATTATCTATTACAGTATGTGCTTGTTCACATGCCATAGTCCTATAGTATAATATAAACTCCTTGAAGGAATTGACTTTTTTTCTTTTTATTCTGTAACAGAGTAAAACTCATAGTAGTCCTTGTTGAATTTGATTGGATGGAGATATGGGGGAAATCTGAAGTCCCTGGCACCAGAGAGAAACAAGTGTCAGAAGAATGAGAGATGGATGACCAAGAAAACTGGGCAGAAAAGGAAACCAACAATTGCCAACATTGTAGGAGTCTAGTATTCTGGCTGTAGACAAAATAACTAATATTTCTGACCCACAACTGCCAGAGATTTAACACCATAGAAATAAAAAAAATAAATAAATTTTACAAAAGCAGTGCTTAGGGTCAAAGGGCATCCTTATAAGGACACTGAGCTTAAAAAGTCAAGATGAGGAGTAATTATTGGGAACAATTAATTCTGATTTATCCTCTCCTTTTACATATCCTTAACATCTGTATACTCAGGTATTCTGACATTTAATTCTTAATGTTCCTATTATTTGGTAAAATCATTGCCTCCTTACCATCTTCTTTAAACCTTAATTTCCTCCATGTAAACTATAAATGACTGCCATTTTTGTCTATCATGTTGTCATATAGCTTCATAATATATTGTGCATAGAATTTATAATCGATCTACATGAGGATTACAAGGAATTCAAATGTTGTTATGATATAAATTGCTCTTACCCTTTGAAGAAACATGAAATGTAAATACTTCCAAAAGGGCAAAAGAAAGTTTAATTAGTTCCTGTACTGAATAAATACTGACTCACACTTTTATAATAAGTAAGATAATGATTCTAGAAGTTTGACTGACTACAGGAAAAAACCTGAAGATTGTAGATTCCTTGTCATTTAAAACCAAGGTATTTACACAGAATAAATGCTTATTATACAAAGTTATGCCAAGATGTTCAAATTGAGGGAACAGCAAGCAGAAAAAACAAAAATGAGAGATTTGGGCATTGCTTGTCATGTCAAAATCTGGCTGTTTGCTCCTAATTCTTCTACTTTGTATTATTTTCTGGTGGAATGGTGTTAATTGTTGATAGTTTTATTTTTCAAACAGTAATGGTGAAATAAAGGAACAACAGGTTATCAAAGCTAATGTTAACTTCAGAGATCAGAAACATAGGAGGATTCCATGATATAGTGTGGGAACTATAAATATCATTAAAGAATGGGCACAGTGTAGTAAAAATAGGATTACAAGGGGAAAGGAACAAGTTTTGTGCCAGACCTGAGAAACCCAGGCTTGGGAAAAATAATGAACATATAAACTAAAGAATGATTGTAAAAGTCCAAATGTTTGCAATAATTAGCCAGGTGTGATGTGGTGAATGTTACCTACCAAAATGTCTGTAGAACAGAGTCATAAAATTTGCAGAGGATTCTAATTTTAATAGCATGGATAATAAATGAAGATAAAATGTAAATAAGAACTGGGAAAAACTAATTCTCTCACAAAGCCTATTTGTGGTCTGCCTTTCAAATGAAATCCTATCTTATTTGCCAATCAAATATTTCTCTCAGTTTCCTGTAGGCATAGAATACTATGACTATCATTTCATATGTGTGGTGATTAAAATTCATCCTGGTCTCTACAGAACAAAGGATCTTTATGTTTGATTTCTAATTCTTCCAGTCTTTTAGAGAACATATTCAAGTAAATAGCAAAATGATGCATTGTTTCTGAAGAGCTTGAGAGTTTCATTCTATGGCTATTCACAAGTGTAAACTGTCCATCACTCTATTACCCTACATGCAGATAGGAAAATATGCCTACTCGCCTGCCTGCACTTCTGCCATTAATTTATGGTAACATCCCTTTACTATTTTTATTACAGAATAATGCATCCACCAGCGACAAACTGAACTTTTTGTCATGAATATGTAACAATGAAAATAAAAAAGAAGTTATTTTCTCATCATCCATATTTCCCTTCTGGTTCCCAAAGCTTTTTGTTTCACAAAAGATAAATACTTGAAAAATATGAATAATATAAAGGGAATTTTTTATTGAAAGAGATAACTGGACCATTTTCTCACTAATATAATATTTTATCAAGTAATTGATTGTTCCATTTCGTAAATGTATTCTCTATATATGTCAAAGATGTAATTGCTAGATATGGAGATACGTAAGTAATTTTTTTGGATCCACACATACTATGTTGAATTTTTTAAAAAAATTCTCATAATTCATGTAATGTAGGAAAATTGCTATAACCCATTCAGAAGACAGCATGGTTTTAATATAAAGCTTGTCATGTTGGTAGAGTGTAAGACTTGTAGTCAGAACATGGAAATTAGTTTTGAACAATGGTACATGGAACTCCTTGTCAGCTCCAGCAGGGGAGGAGGAAAAAGTGGGAAAAAATGGAGGAAATCACATAACCATGGAAAAATATTCTAAAGAAAAAAAAGGAAAAAAAAGACATGTAGTCAGGAAAATCTGGATTCAAATCTTACCTCAGATACTTACTGTGTAATTGTGAAATTTAAACATAGTCTGAGTTTCCTTATGTGTGTAATGGGGATGATAATAATACCTCACAGAGAATGAGGAAATTATGTAACAGTAATTTCAAACCTTAAAACATAAAAATATCAAATAATTATGTTATTTCTTATTCTAAGCTTTTCAAATAAGTTCAGGTAGAAACAATTCTGGTAAGTAAGTAGTCCACTATCATACTTTGAAATTTGATGCTCTACTAACTGTTGTGCAAGTGGATACAATAACCTTTTTAGATTAAAAAATATGATTTAAATTAATCTTTCATTATTTAACTTCAAACATCCTTGGTACAGCTGAATTAGCATATAGGAAGAAACAATGATATTTATTTCATTAATTTACCACATATCTTCTGTATTCTTTACTAGTCTATATATTTTCAAAGTTTTTCTTTCTCTGTTGTTTGGAGAATATGAAATGGATTGAATGCATTGTTCTTAGTGTTTTTGTAGATCAGTGTTAAAGTGAACAATTCTGGATAAATGTTCAATCTAATATAATGATACAATTCTAAAACAGCTTATTGATTGAATTCGGGAGAAGAATATTCCAAGCTCCATATCTGTAGTATGAGAATTTGTCATTTCTCAATCTGTGAAAAACAGTGAGCAATTGATATAAAATTCTAGCCATCACATAATCGCTTATTAGGGATTAAATAGATGTTAATTTTATACAATTTGTTTTGATGTATCATCTGTGTTTACCATTTTCTTTTATAATCTACATAGATCAAGAAGTCCTAGATGTTTAAAGATTACTCTTCAATAATTTTTGTCAGTGTACTACTAAAAAACAATGATAACCCTTCCATTTCCATAAGTAAACTTACATGACTTTGGCATTTGTTAAATGTTTATTAACACTTTATTGGTTTGAGTTTATATGAATGTTGCCTTGGAGATCGTTTTGACTTTATTCTTGGAACTTAGCCCTGCCATGAACTAGAGTTAATAGACTTTTAGTTAATTTGACAATCTGATGACATACTTTCTTTTAAAAAAATTTATATAAGTATTTTTCCATGGTTACATGATTCATATTCTTTTCCTGCCCTTTTCCCTCCCCTCCCTCCCCAGAGCTGACAAGAAATTCTACTGGATTATACATGCATTATTACCCAATATCTATTTCCATATTATTCATTTTTGTAATAATCTTTTTAAAACCAAAATCCCACATCCAATATACATATAAACATGAGAAGAATCAAATATTTTCCTTCTGCATTTCTGCTCCCACAGTTCTTTCTATTAATATGGGTAGCATTCTTTCTCATAAGTCCCTTGGTATTGTCCTTGACCATTGCATTGCTATCAATATCAAAGGTGCAGATGATCGTCCCACAATACTTCAGTCTCTGTGTACAATGATCTCCTGGTTCTGCTCATTTCACTCTGCATCAGTTCATGGAAGTCTTTCATTCCTTATTGCACAGTAGTATTCCATCACCATCATATACCACAACTTATTCAGCCATTTGCCAATTGAGGGACACTACCCCTTTTTCCAAATTTTTGCTACCCAAAAGGGAGGTTATAAATACTTTTCTACAAATATTTTCCTGATTATCTCTTTGGGGTACAAACCTAATAGTGGTATTGCTGGATCAAGGGGTATGCGTTCTTTTAAAGCCATTTGGGTATAATTCCAAATTGCCTTCTAGAATGGTTGGATCAATTCACCACTACAAAAGCATTGTATTAATGTCCCAATTTTGCCATATCCCTTTCAACATTTATTATTTTCCTTTACTTTCTTATTGGACAAATTGCTAGATGTGAAGTGGTAGCTCAGAGTAGTTTTGATTTGCATTTCTCTAGTTGGGAGAGATTTAGAATACATTTTCATATGATTATTGATAGTTTCAATTTCTTCATCTGAAAATTCCCTATTCATATCTTTTGACTTGACTTAGTTCCTTATATATTTGAAAAATTAGACATTTGTCAGAGAATTTTTTTATAAAAATTTTGTTCCAGTTTGTTGCTCCACTTCTAGTTTTGGTTATGTTAATTTTCTTTGTATAAAAACTTATAAATTTGACATAATCAAAGACATTCATTTTACATTTTGTAATATTCTCTATCTTTTGATTGGTCTTAAATTCCTTACTTTCCCATAGATCTGACAGGTATGTGATTCTATGTCCACCAAATTTATTTATGATTTCACTCTATATTTAGGTCATTTACTCATTTTGAATTTATCTTGGCATAGGGTATAAGATGTTGGTCTAAACCCAATTTTTTTCCATACTATTTTCTAATTCTCAAATAATGAGTTCTTGTTTCAAAAACTGGGATCTTTGGGTTTATTAAACCCTAGCTTACTGAGGTCATTTACCTACTAGTCTATTCCACTGATCAATCATCATTGCTTTTTAGTATACTTTAAGATCTGGAACTTCTAGGCCCCCCCATTCCTTCATATTTTTCCATGAGTTCCCTTGATATTCTTGATCATTTGTTCTTCCAGATGAACTTTGTTATAATTTTTTTCTGATTCTATAAAAAAAGTTTTCTGTTAGTTTGATAGGTATGGCATTGAATAAATAAATTAGGTTGTGTAGGGTTATCATTTTTTAATATTAGATCATCCTATCCATGAACAATGAATATTTTTCCAATTATTTAGATCTAGTTTTATTTGTGTGAAAAATATTTTGTAGTTGTGTTCATGTAGTTCCTGAATTTGTCTTGGCAGATAGATTCCCAAATATTTGATTTTGTCTAGAGTGATTTTAAATGGAGTTTCTCTTTCTAACTCCTGATGCTAATTTTTGTTGGAAATATATAAAAATGCTGATGGTTTATGTGGGTGTATTCTGTATCCTGCAACTTTGTTGAAATTATTAATTTATTTCTACTAGAATTTTAGCTGATTTTCTAGGATTATTTAAGTAGACCATCATGTCATCTGCAAAGAGTGATAGTTTAGTTTCCTCACTGCCTATTTTAATCCCTTCAATTTCTTTTTCTTCTCTAATTCTCTAATATTACTGCTAAGATTTTTAGTAAAATGTTAAGGTGATAATGGGCATACTTGCTTCACTCATAATCTTATTGGGAAGGCTTCTAACTTGTCCCAAATTGTAGCTGATACTTGCTAAATACAGTTTATTATTTTGAGGAAAGGCCTCAAAATATAGTTTACTATTTTGAGGAAAGGCCCTTATAATCCAATACTTTCTAGGGGTTTTAATATGAATGGGTGTTGTATTTTGTAAAAGCTTTTTTCTGCATCTACTGAGATAATCATAGATTTCTGTTAGTTTGGTTATCGATATGGTCAATTATGTAGATGACTTTCCTAATATTAAACCGTCCTTATATTCCTGGCATAAATCCCAGCTGGTCATAGTGAATAATCCTTGTGATGACTTGCTGTAGTGTCTTTGCCAGAATTTTATTTAAGATTTTTTGTGTCTATGTTCATTAAAGAGAGTGGACTGTAATTTTTTTTTTCTCTATTTTTGGTCTTCATGGCTTGGAAATCAGTACCGCATTTGTGTCATAAATAGAATTTGGTTAAGACTCCTTCTTTGCCCATTTTGTCAAATAGTTTGTATAGTTTTGGGATTAGTTCTTTGAATGTTTGCTTAGAATTCATTTGTGAATCCGTCTGGCCCTGGGGTCCTTCCTTAGTGATTTCCTTTATGGCTTGTTCAATTTCTTCTTCTGAGATAGGACTTTGTAAGTATTATATTTCCTCTTTTGTTAATTTAAGCAATTTATATATTTTAAAAAATATTTGACCATTTCACCTTGAATATCTTATTTATAGTCATGTAATTGGGAAAAATAGTTCTTAATAATTACTTTAATTTCCTCTTTATTAGAAGTGAGATCTCCCTTTTAATTTTTAATATTGTTAGTGTCTCTTCTTTCTTTTTTTGATTTACCAGTACTTTTTCATTTTATGTTTTTTTCAAAGTACCAACTCCTAGTATTTTTTTTATTTATTAGTTCAATAGTTCTTTTACTTTTAATTTTATTAATTTCTCCTTTGAATTTTAGGATTTAACAGTTTAAAAATATTTTTTAAAATGTATTTAAAATATTTTTCCATGGTTATATGGCATGATTTTCCCCATCCCTCTTCCCTCCCCCCACTGTAATAGTTAAAATAGATGAGGCCATAAACCGTGGCAGTTAAAATAGTGGAAGACATAAATTGTAGTAGATAAAGAGTGGATGAGTAAATTGTGACTGCAGAAATATATTTTTTATATTAAAAATAAAGTGGTCGCCAGGGAAATATTCCCAATTATGAAATATACCCAAGTCAACTGGGTTTTATAGAGATTTTAATTAATTAATACAATGAGGAATTAAAGAAGGAGAGAATAAAAGAGGAATAAGTATGAAGGGCCTTAGCCAACATGGTCTAGACCTGAGTCTTAAGAGAGAGATCAGTCAGTCTTTAATCACTCACCACAAGATCTGTCCAAGCAAGGATTCTAGTGATCAGAGAGGCACCAGCTGCAATTCAGACTTCCCAGCTGACTGTCCCAAGAGAGACCCGGGAGAGACAGAGTCTCCTTAGAGGGAGTTCCAGTCAGAGTCCTCCCCAAAGGGAGTTCCAGCCAGAGACTGTCCTTCAACAGACTGCTCTTCTTCTTATAAAGGGAATTTTCTCCTATGTAACCTCCCCTAAGTTCTCCCATCTACCAATCACAGTAGACGTTTTTCAAAGGACAGACCATTCTTAGTTCACACCTGAGTAGACTAATCTTTTGAGTAATTCACACCTGAGTAGACTAGAATCTCTGAGTCAGTTTTCACCTCTTTGCTCCTTGTAAATTCACAAGTTGCTTGACCTTTATAGGCACTTCTCCCCCTTTTGTATTAGTCCTAAAATACTCATGGCTTAAAGAACTTTTTGTCTTACTTTAAGTATGGGTTTAAGTACTTTTCATTGTTCAGCAAAGAGTTTACAACTTTACCTTCCCCTAGGGCAGACTTAAGTAGAGGTGGAGTAGAGTTCTCATATTCCTGACCTAAGTACCTTCACTGCCCAAATGGGGAATGATCCCAATGGGGAATGGTCTTAACCCAACCTTATGAAGTAGAGTCTGTGAAATTTTTAAGGTTCACACCACCCATAGCTCACAAGTAATTCCACTGTGTTTATACATGTATCATTGTTCAAAACTGATTTCCATGTTATTCATATTTGCAGTAATCTTTTAAAATCAAAATCCCAATCATATCCCCATTGCACTATGTGATTGATCCTATGTTTTTCTTCTGTGTTGCTGTTCCCACAGTTCTTTCTCTGGATATGGATAGTGTGAAGATTGGATTTAGCTATCTCCTGATTGTGACAATGAAGGTACTTAGCTCTTCCTTTATTGGGAAGATTCAATTGAAATCCCCTATCTATTTTTAGATCTTAATCCCTAAAAGTGTTAACTCAGTATTTAAAGTAGATCTACCCATTTTAACTACAAAAAGATGTTAACTAACCAAAAAAAGGCTTAACTAACTACAATAGGTGTCAACACCCATTTCATACATTGAAGGGGAAATCCTGGAAAGGAGCGTCTGCTGTGATTGATAGACATAAAATTTAGGGGAGATGACACAAGAGAAAAAGATCTTTAAATAGAGGGAACAGAAACACACAAGGATATAGATAGAAGGATCAGTTACTTGGAGTTGGACTGTATAGAACAGTCATTTGAAATTGGAGTTAAGAGAGACACTTGAGGAGAGACTGGAAGACAGATAGTCAGACTTGGAGTGAAGACAGTTGACTATGGAACTGGACCTCTGGAGGAGCTCATGCAGGAGACCTCAGACTGCTTTACCTTTAGATAGTCTCTGTGGTGAGTTTAAGGCTGACTTAGTTTCCTTGCCTTTTTGGATGTGTGAACCTCTGAGAAAGACCCATCATCCTGAGACTCCCTTCCTCTGGTTGAGGCTTAGAATTTCTACCTGTCTCTGAGGAAGCCAGAGCTGTCTCTCCCTCTCTCTCTCTCTCCCCTTTTCTCTCTTCCTTAATATCTTCCCTCTATTGTAAAATAAACTACCATAAATTCCATTTGACTTTAGTAATTCATTTGTGAATTTAGAAATTAAATCCCTGGTGACCACCAATTAATATTAAGTCCAAACTTAAGAAATTTAACAATAGCATTCTTTCTACTAAATTCCTCTTGATTGTCCTGGATCATTTCATTGCTGTTAGTAGAAAAGTCTATTACATTTGATTGTGGTATAATGTATCAGACTCTGTGTACTATATTCTCCTGGTTCTCTACTACTTTTTCCTCTGCATCAATTCCTGAAAGTCTGTCCAGTTCACATAGGAGTTTTCTAGTTCAATTATTCCTTTCAGCACAATAGTATTCCATCACCATCAGATATCACAATTTGTTCAGCCATTCCCCAATTGATGGAAGCTCCTTCACTTCCCAATCTTTTACTACCACAAAGAGCATGGCTATAAATATTTTGGTACAACTATTTCTCCTTATTATCAACTACAGCATCAACAATCAAGCTCTAGAAGGTATATCTGGTGAAGAGTGATTGTACTATTCTGACTATAGGGAGCAGGACTAGTATCAGCGAATGGAAATTGCAAGGAAAGACATATTGCCTGGATGAAAGGAGGTAGATGAAACTTCTTAAAATTGTCCAAAAATGGAGTGTCCTATCTCAATATTTGGTAATCTCTAAATTGGAAGTGTTTAAGGACAGACAACAAACGTTTGTCTAACCATCTGTCATATATAATAAGGTAATAATTTTTTTTCATTTATAGTTTGGACTATCAAGGTCAGAGGTCCAATCTAACACAAATTAATTTTTAAAATTTTCTAAGAAAGGTGATTTTGTTCTCTACAAAGGGACATAATTGGTGAATACTCCCATGAGTGATGAAATTAACACACCTCAAGAAGCAATGGTGGTATTATTCTACTTTTACTTATGAGAAAAAGAGATATAAAATGAAGGAATGAGTAACTAAGGAGGAGGAATTTAAGATAGATGGCAGGATGGGATAAAAACCAAAATTAGATTGATATGGTCAAGTAATATCTAGATTTTGTAGAATATGTAATGTTGTATTCTCCACCAATCAGAACAGTTTGACCTAAGCACAGAAAGTACAAAGTGGAATGGGTTAAATTATTCAAGGAATTATCTCTGGATATCCATTCAGAGGCAGGAACTATGGTAAACACTAAGAGATAATAAGATTATTCACTGTTTTTGATGAATAAAAACTTTCCTCAAAAAAAAAAAAGAAAATTGGAATCAGACTTTTGTCTGAGAGGATGAGAGGAAACTAATAAGGTGATTTGCCGGCAATTCTTGCTATCCATAAGCCAATAATTATGGATCTTATCTGGTTCAGCTATTTTCTGAATTTGCAAGGAAAGATTATTAGTCATTACCCTTGACATATCTGTTCTGTCATTTATTAAATAAAATGTTTTCTTTCCCTTTTAACTTGTAGTTTGGTAATTTTGGATTACATAAATTACCAGAAAAATTTAACCTTTCAATGGAGATTTCTTTTAATTTTTACATTGATCATACTCTGTAATGAATTGCTAATTTCCTTCTTTATAACATTTATTTAATGTCCTTCATTTTTTATTCTTCTTTCAATTGTTGATTCAAGAGAATATGGAATTTCAGATATGTTTCTGTTTGCCAGATCCCTTTCCTCATACTTCCTTTTTTTTTTGCCTTTTATTGGACAAGATGACCTTCAAATTTGCTACTACATGTAAAATCTGGTTGTTAATTTATTCATTCATTGCCTTTCTAAAAATCTTGAATAGTTTTCTTTTGAAGCTACTTTTACAATCACAATTTTGATGCTTATTATTTTAATTATTTTTATTTTCCTGAGTATATGATGATAAAAACTTTAATATTAATTTACTGACATTTTGCAGTCAAAATTCTGTCTCTCTCTACCCCACACTGTTCCTCTTATGAAGAGGGCTGCTAATATGATATAGGTTGCATTCATATTATCACATAATATGCATTTCCAGGTTCATCATGTTGTGAAATGAGATACTTATTGCTTATAGTAGAGAAAAAAATCACAGAGGAAATAAAATGAAGAATGGTATGTTTCAACCTGAATTTGGCCTCTTCCTTTTATAATAGATACTCTTTCTTGTCATGAGTCCTTTGGAGTTTTCCTAGATCAGTGATGTTGAATCTTTTAGAGACTGAGTGCCCAAATGGCAACCTTCATGACATGTGTTGGCTCCCCACCTTACCTTAGACAGAGGAGGGAGGAAGCACTCCCATTAGGCCACTGGGCATAAGGGCAGGTGATGAGAAAAATGTCCTCATGCATGCATGGAGAGGAGGAAGGGAATATCCCCCCTTTGGCACATATGCCATAGATTCTCCAAACATGGTCCTAGATCCTTGCCCTGTTGATAGTAGTTAATTTATTTGATGTTGATCACCATACATTATTGTTTTTACTGTGTATAGTGTTTTCCTGGATTTGCTCACTCCATTTTGCATTATATGATATGTCTTTCTAGGCATTTTTTGTGGTCATCTAGTTTGTTATTCCTTATGGCAAAATAATAGTCCATTATAAGCATATACCACAACTTGATTATCCATTCCCCAATTGATGGACATGCCTGCAGTTTCCAGTTCTTTGCCATTACAAAAGAGTTGCTGTAAATATTTTGGTACAGGTAGGTTTTATTCTCTATCCTTAATTTCTTTAGTATATAGCCTTGGTAGTGATATTGCTGTTTCAGAGTATCCAAAGGTTTAAGGTCCTTTGGGTGTAGCTCCACTCTGTGCTAGTGTCCTAATTTTTCTGCATCTCCTTGGACACATATCATTTTTGCTTTTTGTCATGTTAATCAATGAAGTGGTGTAAGATGGCACCTAAGAGTTGTTCTAATTTGCATTCCACTAATTAATAATGATTTGGAGCATTTTTTCCATATGGCAATATTTTTAATTTTCTAATTCTAATTTTTAGACCTATTTTCTTCTTTAAGGCAATGTATTTCTTTTTTTTTATGGAGCTTTTTCATGTTTAAAGTATTGCATTTCCTTTTTAAGGGAACTATTCAAAGGACATTTTTATTGTCTAAGCTCTTAAATTTTTCAATCATTTTCATTTTGAATTTTTCTTTTAAATCTCTTATTTTTTTTTCCAAATCTTTTTGGTAGCTATTTCAGACCTTCATTTTGGGCTTGACATGCTTTCACGTTTTTCTTTGAGGATTTGCATGTTTTCATTTTTTGTATTGCTATCCTTTTCTGGGATCACATTTTGGTCATCTCTCTTGTTGAAAACTGTTCTAATCAGACTTGTCTGTCTTTTAATCATTTGAGGGTTATTATGTTTATTATGTTTTTCTTTATTTCTGTCTCCAAGTTGAAGCTTAGCTATGTACCTGGTGTGGATGGAGTACCATTCCATGCTTCTACTCTGCCTGAGTTTTGCTGAGCTTTTTTGGTCCCATATTGGACACTCTGCAGGGAAGGTGTAGTTGGCTTGTTGTGTGGAGGTTTGCAGCTATTCAGTTCAGATGGGTAAAGTTCAGTTTTGTCCAATTCCACCTAGGCTGGATCTTGTTGGGCTGAGTTCCACCCATTCTACCTAGTTGTGTCTTGCCTTGTCTCTAATCCAGTTAGACTGTAAAGAGGTCACTTTCTTCCAAATGCTACCTGTTCTGTATTGCTTTGTTTTCTGATCTTCCTGTGCTGGGGCTGACTCACACCAGTTGGGTTCTTTTCCCTTCACCTTGTGCTATATCATGTCTGGGGTGCATTGAGTCTTGTTTAGCACTTTCTCTTCTAGCTGTAGTGAGGAGTCTCCTTGGCCTCTCTCTCTGTTGTTCTTGACTGAGACATTGCATCACTCTTACTTCTACTGATTTTGCATCTCTAGGATTTCTTTTGAAACACTTTTGTTCTGTGGTTATGGTACTAAATGATTCTTATTAAAATGGGTGACACATGTACACTTGTCTTCAGGCCCTGAAAATTTTTTATGCTTTATCTCAGATATTGTGGATAAATATAGCTATTTGTAATGGTTATAATATTTATTAGATTTTAAAATTTTCTGTTTTGGGCTAATTTGTCTTTTCTTTAGATTGGTAATGTTGAGCACAAAAGAAAAAAAGTTGGAATTCTACCTCGGCTATGGCCATCTAATTTTTGAAATAATTTGAAAGATTGACAATATTTTTGTCATATTTTTATTATGTGATATATTTTCTAACATTTCCATTGCTATAATTTTCATTGACTTTATTTTCTTCACTTTATCCTTCTTTAGATTTCAGTAGTCCTTGAATTTCATCTTTTAATTTCCTAATCTATAATTAAGGATGAATATTTTTATTTGCCCTGCACTGGCAGACAAAGTATTATTCTATGTATGCCTTGGTTCTGAAGGTACAATTAACAAAAAAAAAATAAATTACATGATATGATTCCAATATTATTATAACAATTTTCATAATGAACCAGTGCCATATTATATTTTATGTTCATTTTATATGTGCTCTTTCTTTGTTTTCTTGATGTCATGAAGTAAGCATTTCCAGGCTGGGTACCAGTCTTTCTCATTTATTCTGGTGTCTTTCCTTTATATGGTACTGCAATTTTAAATATCCCTACTCTTTCTGCTATATGTTAGCTAAATTAAGCTGATTATTGTGATAGTTTTAAATAATGTCAGCCTATAATTTTAATTCTCTGACTCTTAGAAAGAGTTGCATTGTACACACAAGGTCCTCACCTGGTCACTTGTATTGCCTTATTAAAATTCACTAGCATTTCAAAGTTCCTGCCAGGATTTCATAGCTCCCATAAATCTTAGTGAATTTGAACTCTCCACTTTTTAGTAACATGATTAATATTTCATTTTATTTTTCCCAATAACCCATACAATGGATGATGAGTTGAATTTTGAGGGAGAATACTTCATTGAATATGAATTTTACTTTCTCTTCAACTTTTTATGTTGTTCAGATAAAAAATGTTCTGTGACAAGTTACTATTCTTTTCAATTTTATATTGGATATAATATGGATGATTTCCAGATTGATAAAATAGTTGCTTTTAATAATTGAATGCATGATTGAATTCAATAAATAATTATATAAAATTTGATAACTGAATGACAATATGATGTAAGTTCATCTTCTCTTGTATAATGCAAATATTCTAAGTATACTTTCAGTAGCAGATTGAAAAGGAAGGTTATATATTCCTCATTTACACATTGTTATCATCACTATTGGATCTTTATATCATGACTATTGCTGTTCTAATTATCATCATCCTCATTATCTTAATCTATGCAACTGGGAAAATTATTTGATCATATTAGTTAGCTAAAATTGTGCTCTCACTAGGAATATAACCAAATTTTAACATAACTAATGCAAAGGAATGAAGTGGTTACTAGCTAAACACATGATTAAGATGATTATTCTAGACACATATATATTATATTTTAATAAAATATATTTAATAACATCTTGACTTTAATTCATTTAAAATATGATATAATTTATTGGATATTTTCCATGAAACAAACCGTATTTTCTTTCTGTGTGTGTATTTTTTATGGATCACTGGAAGGGAGTGTCATGCCTGGTTACACTGACATGCTGCATTACACAACAAAACTTGACCTTTCCCAAAAGGCACAAATCTACTTAAATTTTATCCTGGGATTTGTGATAATACCCTGGTAACTGAGAGAAATATTTCATTTTTTTTAGTCATGTAGTCTCTATGTTGTAAGAATGTATGGTAACAGTATATAGATTCTATGGGATAAGCAATTTTTTGTTTCCTTGTTTTATGTATGAGATGTGTGTGTGTATTTCCTGTGATGTTGATATCATGTTTTTCAGACATAGGAAGAGCCAGAAAGATGTGATAAACTACTTCAGTATCTTTGTCATGAAAACCCCAAATGGGGTATGGAGATTTGGACACAATTGAAAATGACTGAAAAAGCAGTATTCTATTCTAGTAGGGCTTTGATTTCTTCCTATAGCTCTTTATACTTTGAAAGCTTTTAACTTCATAAAGTTTGAAGATGATTAGTACTCAGTATGGCAATATCTATCTATTATAGACATCGTCTTAAGTCTTTATGTATCAAAATGATCTATTTGGATAATTTGGTACCCTTTTTTCTATTATAACATTCTATTCTAGTAGTTTGTTGAATTCTCCTAGGTACACAATGAATTATATTTCTACTTTTGGACTTTGACATCTATAACTATATGAAGGGTAGGTAATTGCTGTTGTATAATTCTGGACACCTCTTCATATTTTTCTTATCATTTAACTGGTTCTACTTGAAAAAACCTACAGTATTATAATGCATAATTTCTATCATAAACTTGTATAATCTCTGCTGATATATTAATTTGGCTCCTTAAATCTTACCTTTATTTGTTCACTTGCTACATTAATCCAGTCCTATATTTCTATCATATATACCTTTCTGCTTTATATTTGACAGTGCATGATTCTGTCATTTGTCTGATTTTGTTTTTGCCATATTCTTGGTTGAATTCATGTGCAGTATTTTTATTGTTGTTCTTGCTATTTTTGCCATCATCATCCTTATTTTCATTCTAGTTCCTCATGCCTGAGCTAGTTCTCTCCTCTTTTTTTGTCTCCTGAAACTTTCCTACTTTGGAAAAACAGGTCCCAAGCTTTGATATAGTTCCAATGAGACAATTCTCCTAATTATATCTAAGATTGTAGACAATATGAGAGAAATAAAGTTAAAGGAAAGGAAACAAAGGGTCTTTTAAATTTTTGTTTTATACACAACACAGGATAAAATGTGGTGTGAAATTTTATAGTTATTTGTTTCTTTTAGAATTGAACCTCTGATTTTCTAGTACTTAAATAATGAAATGTAAAAAGAATGTTCACTTATTAAGGAATTTCATTATTTATATTAAATAAATAGAAATATTGGCCCTATTGATTATTTTGAAATTTTATCCTTTCATCTTTATCCTTACAAAAATGTCATTTCCAATGCTGGACAAAGACTTTTTAGAGTGATATGTAATTTCAAACTCCTTAAATAAGATGTCAGAAAGAAGAAAATATGTAATAATATCAAAATCTTATCAAAATAGTTAGTCCTTGGTATTTTTGTTGTTGTTGTATAAGTAACAGATGTCTTAACCTGAGGGCTGATTTGGAACTATGGAGTGCTTTTGCTGGAATATACATTTTGATATGACATTGATTCCTTTTCAAATTATGCCCCAAAAGTGAACTGTAGCAAGGCCAGATGGGTATGGCCACAGAATGGTCTCTTTGGGCTATCTGTGTCACACATGTCGTAGGTTTGTCATCATGGTTGTAGGGAATCTTATTTTGGGTTTTTTTCAGGAGATGATCTTGGGATTTTTTTCATTTTCTTTCTTCACTTCCTGGTTCTGGGGTATCAGGGCAGTTGTCCCAGATTTTTTTAATGTAGTATCCAGGGTTTTTATTTTATTTATTTTTATTTTTTATTGTGGCTTTCATATACTCTGATGACTTTTAGATTATCTCTCCTGGATCTATTTTTTTTTCAAGTCAGTTATTTTCCCAGTAACCTGAAAGTCATGATAAAAAATTAAAAAAAAAAAAACTTGGACATCACAGTACAAGAAATTATCAAAGAAAACTGCCCAGATGTCCTCAAACAAGAAAATAAAATTGAAATTGAAAGAATTCATAGATCATCTCCAGAAAGAAATCCTCAAATGAAAATTCCAAGAATAGAATAGCTAAATTCAAGAGCCCCCAAGCCAAAGAGAAAAAAAAAGCAGCAGGCAAAAAGAAACAATTCAAATACCATTTAACTATAATTAGGATCACAGAGGACCTTGTGGCTTGTACATTAAAGGATCAAAAGTCATGAAATATGATATTCAGGAAGGCAAAAGATTTGCCAGAGTCATCTATCCAGCAAACCTGAGTGTATTCTTTCAGGGGGAAAATTGACATCCAATAAGATAGAAGATTGTTAAGCATTTCTGAGGAATAAGCCAGACCTAAACAAACAATTTGAAGTCCAAACACAAGACCCAAGAGAAGCCTAAAATGGTGAATAAGAAAGACAAAATTTAAGGAGGACATTAAGGCCAAATTGTTTAAATTTCTACATGGAAAGAGGATATCTATAATTCTAAAATAATTATTCTTAGTAGTAGAGCAGATAGAAGGAATCTACTTAGAAAGAGGGTGGAGAAGTAAGTAAGCTGATTATGATGATATGATATATATGATGATGTAAAATGGTAAAATATATGTAAATGTGATATGAAATAATATACATATATATGATATATTATATATAAAATATTAAGCAGTGAAAAATGATCACACTGAGGGAAGGGAGAGCTAGCATGGGGTAAATTATATAACATAAAGAGGAGCAAAAATCATTATGGAGAGGGGAGGATAAGGGTGGTGACAGGCAATGTTTAAACTTTACTCTCATCATGACTGGCTCAGAGAGGGAAAAACAAATATATTAATTGAGGTATGGAATTCTATCTTACCCTACAGGGAAGTAGAAGGGGAATAAAACAAGGAAATTGGGAGGTAATTAGAGGAAGGCAAAAGTGGTGGGGTGATAAAAAGCAAAACACTGATGAGGATAAACAGGGGGAAAGGGAATAGAGCAGGATAAAAAGGGGAAAATGATGGAGGGCAATTCACAGTTAGTAATCATAACTCTGAATGTGAATGGGATGAAGTCACCCATGAAATGGAGGTGGAAAGCAGTGGTTTAAAAACCAGAATCCTACTATATGTTGTTTACAAGAAACACATTTGAGGCAGATTCAAGGTAAAAGGCTGGAGCAGAATTTATAATGCAACTTCTAAAGTAATAAAACAAAAACAAAAACAAACCAGCAGTAGCCAGGATGATATCAGATAAAGCTAAAATAAAAACTGATTGGATTAAAAGAGATAAGGAAGGAAATCACATTTTCCTAAAAGGTACTTTAAACAATGAAATAATATCAATATTAAACTTTTATGTACCAAATGTTATAGCATCCAGATTCCTAAAGGAGTAATTAAAGGAGCTTAGAGAGGAAATAGATAGTAAAACCATACCTCAACCAAAATCTCAACCTTCCCCTATCAGAACTAGGTAAATCAATCCCCAACCCCCAAAGAAAAATAAGAAAGAAGTAAGGGAAGTGAATGACATCTTAGAAAAATTAGAGTTAATAGAGATCAGGAGAAAACTGAACAGGAATAAAAAGGAATACATCTTTTCAGCAGCACATGTGTTTAATTATATTTTGAATTGCATTATTTATTTAGAGTAATTTTTTTGTATCAGCATTCATCTTTAAATATTTCACTGTCTCCTTTGTTGATTTATTCACTTTTGCTCTCCTTTTTTGTACTTTTATTCTTCTTGAGACAGTCAGCAGTTTACTTATCTTTTCCTTATACTTTCTAGTTGCTCACTTTGTATTCATTCTCCTTTGATAGGGTATATATCTCTATGGACTAGATATCTCAGTATCATGTTTTAGGAAATTAGGCTTTTCACTAACTCCAGTCCCTGCTCCAAAAGCTTCTTGGGAAAGATGTATCTGGTCTCAAGTTTCCTTTCCTTCAGGTACAGTGCAACTCCATATGCATTTATGTATGATCAGTTCCTTCAACAGATACAAGGGCAAATTCTTGAAACTATTCATCACACTGATTGTTCTCCTCTTGAAACTGTCTAATTTATCAATTTATATCATAACATATGATATCCCAAACTGAACATAATATTCTAGACATGGTTTGATTAGGATTAGAAGCTTATTATCATGTCATGATAAATCGTTTGAACATTTATTTCCCTTTCTGGAGGTTCAGTTGCCACTGAATAATTTTTTCTATAACTTTTCCAGAAATAAAAGATAAACCTGCTATCTGATAATCTGCAGAGTCTATTCTCTCAGTCTTTCTCTCTTTATTTTTAAAAAAAATAAGCATTTTCCTTTTCCATTTCTGCCATACTTCTTTCATCCTGAATAGTCTTGTAAACATTACTAGCAGTGACCAAGAACTTAAAGTCCACAATTCTTTTAGTAGCAGAGAATTAATTTCACATTAGTCAAATGGGCTTATTAAAGTAATTTAGGTATTTTCTTACTTGTTCTATGTTTTTGTTCAATCAATATCTAAAGAATCTCTTAAGCACCTTTTATATACTGGGTATTGCATTAAGACAATTTTATAAACATAAATTTAAAAATGTCTAATATTTAGGAACCTACCTTTTTTTTGGAGAAATGATATGTAGAATTTGGAGACCATGAAAGCTTGAAGAGTGCTCTGATTTTCTTCATTTTCTTTACTTTGTACTCTCTAAAGTGTTCTTAAATCAGTTTGTTAGTAGCTCAGCCAGGTTAGGCAAAAACACCAAGACGCCAATGAGAGCCAGTGATAAGTACCAATCAAAGCTACCGCTTTGTGCCCCAGAGCTCCATATTGCTGAGAAGGGGTTGAGTATTGGCAGAGGGTAACAAGCTTAGGCTTTAGTTTTTCATTGTTTTTTTTTCCAAAAAATGCCAGGTTTTGTGAATTAATAGGGACTGTCTGCCAGACAGTGACCACATGGGACTCCTGACCCCAAACCAGGTGCAATGCAAATCTCCACAGTCTCTAGCCCTCTAAAGGAGATTATCTTCTGCAATTATATGTAGCAAATATAAATAAATTTAAGGGGAAGGCAGTAGCAGAAAGAGATCATGCTTAATGTCTTTATTTAAATCATTCATTTCTATAATTTATAAGCAGATATATGAACCCCTTTGGGAGTCAGTTTAATCAACTCAAAATATAAAAAAGGGATTTGATCAGATGACATGAAATTTCATAAATAGATCTAGAGACTATAGTCTTTGCAATATACAAAGGGAACTATAGTTATCTAGATGTTTCATTGGAAGTTTTTGGTAGAAATACCAGGTAAATAAATTCCCTTTAACACTTTAGTCAGTTTGGGACATAATTTTCTTTTCTTTTCTTTTCTTTTTCTTATTTAAATATCAGGAGTTTATTTGAAAACAAAGTGGAAAATGTGAACGTTTACATTTCTGAAATGCTATGCCTCAGGAATGTGTGAAGGAGAAAGAAGAAAAACATTTCCTTTCCTTAGGCAAGTATTTTATTATCTGCACACAAGTAAGAAGGTTTGTTATTCCCATGTAATTAATTGTATGAAAATGGATCTATCTTTAGTTTGTTACTCAATAAAAGTGCCTTCTCTGGCTTATTGCATAGTCAGTAGTTGCTTATAGTGAAAGAGAAGCTACATACAAATAAATTTAGCTGGTGAAGAAAGTAGAGATGGAGAGCTCCTGCTGGCACCTGACCCATCCAAACAGACTTAACAATAATGTAGGCAACAGTACATTCCCATACCCTGAATATGAATGAATAGCTAGTGGCTTCCTTCCCCTACAATGTTTCTGTAAGAATGAGAAGGTGGAACAGGAGAGGCTGACTTCATTATCCCATACCCATAGACAATCCTTGTGTTGCATTTTTCTTTAGGGAGATGACCTCTCTATCCACCTCACCCTACTCTACCCTAATTCTTTGAAACTAGGAATGTCTACAAGTTTCCACTTATGCTGCAGATATAAGTCTTAAGGTTGGAAGAGTATTGAGCTTTCTATTATCACATTGGAAACAAGTCATGGTTATAGCTAAACCCATAAGTATATATTAAAATAACCTTGCACTGACATATGATAGTCACACTGTTTTTTTTTTTAAACAAACATAACTACTTTCAATTCCCTAGGTTTAGGCTTCTGCCCCTACATATTATTAAAAAAAATATAATCTGGGTTCAAGTGGAGCTTTCCATTCATTTTACCTGCTGTTTCTAAGCAAACTCCCATTCTACATTCCATCAGGGAGAATAGTATCCATTCCAATCCTACATACCCCAGGTTTAAAAACTATCAAGCTCATCTTCTGGTCAAAAAGGAAGGAGAAGACCAAAAAAATCTAAGTAGTTAATAAAATGATGACAGAAACTGCTTTGCTGAAACTAAGTCATGCCTTTTCAGATCTTTGGTAAAGACACTGGCTACATCAATCCAGCATTACCCACACCACAAATCACAGAGTACATTTTGTAATTAAACATCTCTTTTTTTTTTCACTATGTAAACAAGGGAGGAAATGTATTCCAAAAACATTTAGGACTTCTCTTATTTCTCCAAAATACACACCATATGCAAGACCCAACTCTTCCTTTGATCAAGTCCATCAAGTTCTTAAGGAGAATGAGAGGATCCACATCTTACCATTTGCACTCTCTTTTCTGTGTCCTTTTCTTCTCCTTCTCCTTTCGTTCCTGTTTGGACAGATTATCTTTTTCTCTTTGTAGTTTGTCCTGTTTCTTCTTCCTCTGAGACTCATCCCTCAGTGAAGCTCCCTTCAATTTTCAAGCATTCAGGACATCTTCCACATGTGTTTCAGAAGAGAGATTTTTTTCAGACACAGTATTCACTAGCACTGTTGTAGCAACTGAACCATCCTTCTGATCTGCTTCATCCTCCACATCTGTCACATTGGCATACTGGGTCAATAGATAGCTTTCCACTGCTTCTTCTCTGAAGCTATCTTGGGTTTCACCACAATCTGCACCCTCTTATCAGTAACGGTGGTGATGGCTTGAAATTAATCTTTTGTTTTTCTGTTTTGTGACAACATTCTGGATTCTGACCACCACTCCACAATCTCTCTGTAGATATCAAGGAATGAGTCTCCTTCAAGGAAGGGGATAAGGATGACCTATAGCACATATAGCCTCTCCCACTCAATGTCTTCCTGCAGGACACCTTGAATGTTGGTGCCATGCTGGGCTGTGTCTACCCCCAATGCCTCCAGCCATCTGTCCAGCCACCACTCAAAGCTTCCATTGAGTTCACCCAAAGCCATGGCTCTGCTGGGCACCACCATCTTGGGGCCAAGGTCCTCTTCACTTCTGGGGGTGCTCCTACATTGCCTCTGGAAGTTGATTTTCAAGTAAAATTCATAAAAAGTTGCCTGAGATACTTAAAGATTAAAATATTCTCCAAGGCTCCATTGATCTGTGTATGTATGAGGCAGGATGTGAATCCAGTTCTCCCTGAATCCATTGTCAGATCTCATATACTAGCCATTCTGCCTGTTATCACCAAATTATATCTGTTTTGGTGATAGCTTTTGTTCTCAGAACTGTGAGACAAAGACATAATCCTAAATATAAATATAAATGTGATTTATTTATTGAATTTGAATTTATCTCCTAATGAATTTTCTAATATCTACCTCAACATGTAAAATAACAAATATTATTTTAAAATAGATATCATTCAAAAAATCAAAATTAGCTATACCAAATTATAGTTATTTTAACATGAATGTTTTTGAAAATAACAAAACTCATTAATCTGAATTTTACTAAATAGTGCTCAACTCAAATCTATTATAATTGTATTAAATATCTTTATTAGGTCCAGGGGAGGATGTCTCTATGATATAAATGACATGGATTAATACAATATCATTACTGTTTCAAATAAGACAGATATATTGAAACTAATCACTGAATTATACCATGGGGGAAAACATGATTTATATATTTCATTTAAAAATATCTCTATTCTCTGTCAATTTTCTTTTAGCCATTTTTTTGGTCCTTTGTGGTCCTAAGATCATTCTCTTTAGGATTCATGGGGGATTTCCTGTGTCCAGATTGAAGATGGATCACCTATGGAGAATAGAGAAAGATACTACATTGTATTCATGACCTGGAGTTTTATAGGGAATCATTTACTATAAAAATGTCACAAGACATAAACACTGAAATAGCAGTAGAGACAATCAAAGGTAGGGTAAAATTTTAGATCTGGTCTTTGTTACTCCTTAGTTTCCTCATCTGTAAAATGGAAATAAGAGTACCTATTCCCTGGGTTCTTGTTAGAATCAAATGAGTAATATTTTTAAAGTACTTAATAAAGTTCCTGGCATATAGTAAATGCCATATACATATTGGCTATTATTATTATGACAAAATTCATGGCAGATGTTTTACTATGTTAACTCATCCAATGATAATCAATTCCTTTTATTTTTTATCACTAATTCTTAGCAAGATTTTCCTTACTTAGAGCTGAAAGCTTTTTTCCTATAATTTCTACTCAGTTCTAATTTGACCTTTTTGTGCCATAAAGAGTAAATCTACAACTCTTCCATGGGATAGCCATTTAAGTTTGTACAAATAGGCATATCCCACCTGTCTTTAGATTGAGCATTTAACATAGTTTCATATCTTCAGTATTACAGTTTCCATTTTTTTAGATTTTCAAGTTTACCAATGTCCCATTTACTGTGTGCACAGAACTGGAAATATTATTTCAAATTTGAGGAAGTGCAGAACTATCAGAATTAGGGTTACCATCATTGAGTTGGACAACTCTGTGTCTTAATACAACCTAAGATTTCATCTGTTTATTTAACAACTATGTCACATTGAACTTTTTTCAAATAACCAACTATCCATTCCTCCATCCACATAGACCTTTTTTTCACATGAAAGGTTAGGTCACTTCTATCCTGTACTTAGAATATTCATTTTGCTCGAACTTCTGGTCAAGATGGCAGCTTAGAAGCTGCAAAAGTTCAGACTTCAGAAACACTTCCTTACTGATCGCAAACTGAGAGCTCCTAGGACACCGAAATTCAAGCTGAATAACAGGACAGACCCGGGGAACCCTCCTCCTGGACCTGGATCAAAAGGTATGGCCCCCCAAAAGCCAAAACCCTAGATCACTCGGATCTAAAGGGCAAGCAGAAAGAAGGTCTCAGGACCCATCCCCCCAACCCAGAGGGCTGGGCCCACGGCAGCAGCAGGAATTTCAGGGTCGGCCAAAGGGCCCCAGGGCTGGCTATTTTGAAGGACTCACCTTGAAAGCAACCTGAGCCAGTCTCTGGGACACCCAACACAGATGGCAGGGAAACATAGAGAGAAGAGGGAAGCCTGTAGCCCCCTGGCTGGGTCCTTCCAACTGAGTCTCAAGGGAGGTCCCAGCTTTAGGGCACCAGCTGATCCTAATCCCTTCAGGAGCACTCAGAGCTTCTGAAAGAACAGAAAAAGGTCCGGCAAAGGGCTTACATTGAAAGTAACCTGGGCCAGTCTCTGGGCACTCAACACAGATTGTGGAGGAGGAGGTTTTTTAGTTTAGGGCTCATTCAGTACAAACAAGCTGAACCTAATCCCATCAGGAGCCTTCAGAGCCCAGGGAGGCCATGACCCCACTGCCCTTAGAAAGCAGAGTCTTCTGAAAGAACCAGCTGAACCTAATCCCATCAAGAGCCCTTGGAGCCCAGGGAAGCCATGACCTCTCCCCCCTTAGACATCAGAGTCTTCTAAAAGAACCAGCTGAATCTAACCCCTTCAAAAGTCTCCAGAATGCAGGTAATCCCAGGCTCCCCACCCATCCTCATTGACTGCTGGACTTTAAGCCAATCTAAAGCCTCCAGAGGACAGGGAAGCTCAAACCCCCAACAACCATCCCCAGAGACTACACCAAGAGATCTTCTGTTAAAGCTCCAAGAAGGAAGACTGATAGAAGTCCCCCCCAAAAAAACAAAGAAAAGGAGAGGAACAAGAGCACAGACTATACAGGGAGTAAAGAAGAGGTGATTGTGAGCAAACAACAGAAAAAGAAGAAAGAAATTACAACAGACAGCTACTACTCAGCAAATGGAACAGAGGGGGAGAGATCAGCAAATGATAAACCAGAAATCCCAGTGAATTGGATACAGGCTATGGAAGAACTCAAAACACAACTAAGAGAGGCTGAAGACAATTGGGAAAAGAACTTAAAAATTAAGATAAGTCATCTGGAAACAGAGGCACTTGAACTAAAACAAGAAAATAGTGTCTTGAAAGCCAAAATCAACCAGCTGGAAAATGAGGCAAAGGAAATGAAAGATGAGGCAAAGGGGATGAAAGATGAGGTAAAGAGGATGAAAGATGATCTTCTAAGGAAATCAGACCAGAAGGAAAAAGACTACCAAAAAGCCAGAGATGAAATCCAATCTTTAAGAACCAGAATACAACAACTAGAATCAAGTGAACTCACAAGGCAGCAGGACACTATGAAACAAAACAAAAAGAATGAAAAAATTGAGGAAAATGTGAAGAATCTCATTTACAAAACAGACAATTTAGAAAATCATTCAAGAAGAGACAATTTAAGAATAATTGGACTACCAGAAGACCACAACAAAAGAAAAAGCCTGGACATAATACTAGAGGAAATTATCCAGGAAAACTGTCCTGAGATCCTAGAACAAGAGGGTAAAGTGGAGATTGAAAGAATCCACAGATCACCCCCTGTATTTAATCCCCAACTGACAACACCAAGAAATGTTATAGCCAAACTCAAAAACAATCAGATGAAAGAAAAGATATTACAAGCTGCCAAGAAGAAGCCATTCAGATACCATGGAAACACAGTGAGGTTAACACAGGATCTGGCTGCATCCACACTGAAGGACCAAAAGGCATGGAATATGATATTCCAAAAAGCAGGGGAACTAGTTCTACAACCAAGAATAAAATACCCATCAAAACAGACTATATTCTTACAGGGGAAAGTATGATCATTCAACACAACAGAAGAGTTCCAAGCATTCATAAATAAAAGACCAGACCTGAACAGAAAATTTGATGTCCAACCACAGAACTCAAGAGAATCATCAAAAGGTAATTTAAAAAGAGTGGGGAAAACAAACAAACAAAACAACAACAAAAATTTTTTAAGAGACTCAATAAGTTAAAATGATATGTATCTTTATAAGAAAAGAGGTCATTGGTAACTCTTAAAAACTGTTGCTATCACCCGAGCAGCTAGAAGAATTACACTCAGAGGGAACAGTAACAAACTGTATAGAATGAAAGGACAAGACATAAATAGGTATATAGATATATGCATACATAAATACATATACATTTGTATGTGTATATATATATATATATATACATGACTAGAGCTAAAAAAGAAAAGAGGTTATGACTAAAAGAAATGGGAAAAGAAACAAGTGGGTGTAAATTTATATGTCACAAAGAAGCTCATGATGGGAGTGGGGAGAACATCGATACACTGGAAGGGTAAAGAGGTTGGAGACAGGAAATACTCAACTCTTACGTACTTTGAAACAGACCCAAAGAGGGAAGAACAACCCAATCCATTGGGGAAGAGAATAGATTTGAGCCCTATAGAGGAGTAGAAGGGTAAAAACTGGACTGGTGGGGAGGGAAGCCTTACAGTGGAGGAAGAGGGTGGGGGGGAAATTTTAAAAAGACTACAGGGGAAAATAAGGGAGGGAATAAGAAGGGAGAGGGGAAGAAAGGGAAGTAAAATAAGGGAGGGAACAGGGGGAGGGGCTGACTATAAACAAACATTGGTAAAGAAGGAAATAGTGAAAGAAGAAAAGGCAGGCCCAGGAGTAGAAATCAAAATGCTGGGAAATTCACAGCTAGTAATCACAACTCTGAATGTGAATGGAAGAAACTCACCCATAAAAAGCAAGCGAATAGCAGAGTGGATTAGAATCCAAAACCCTACCATATGCTGTCTGCAAGAAACACACATGAGGAAGGTAGATAGGCATAGGGTGAAAGTAAGAGGATGGAGCCAAACCTATTGGGCATCAAATGATAAAAAGAAGGCAGGAGTGGCAATCATGATATCTGACACAGTCAAAGTAAAATTAGATCTAGTTAAAAGAGATAGGGATGGTAATTACATCCTGATAAAAGGCAGTATAGACAACGAGGAAATATCTGTACTCAATATGTATGCACCAAATAACAGAGCATCCAAATTTTTAAAGGAGAAACTAGAGGAGCTCAAGGATGAAATTGATAGAAAAACTATACTAGTGGGAGATCTGAACCTTCCCCTATCCGAACTAGATAAACCAAATAAAAAAATAAATCAGAAAGAGGTGAGAGAAGCAAATGAAATATTAGAAAAATTAGATTTAGTAGACATATGGAGAAAAATAAATAGGGACAAAAAGGAATACACCTTCTATTCAGCAGTACATGGTACATTAAAAAAATTGACCATATACTAGGGTACAAAATCATTGCAAACAAATGCAAAATGGCAGAAATAATAAATGCAGCCTTCTCAGATCACAGTGCAATAAAAATAATAATTAGTAAGGGTACATGGATAGATAAATCAAAAATTAATTGGAAATTAAACAATATGATTCTCCAAAACCAGCTAGTTAAAGAATAAATCGTAGAAACAATAACTTCATTGAAGAAAATGACAATGGTGAGACATCCTTTCAAAACCTATGGGATGCAGCCAAAGCAGTACTCAGGGAGAAATTTATATCCTTGAGTTCATATATAAACAAATTAAGAAGTGCAGAGGTCAATGAATTGGGCATGCAAATTAAAAAAACTAGAAAGTGAATAAATTAAAAAACCTGAGATGAAGACTATATTAGAGATCCTAAAAATCAAAGGAGAAATTAATAAAATTGAAAGTCAAAGAACTATTGATTTAATAAATAAGACTAGAAGCTGATACTTTGAAAAAACAAATAAAATTGACAAAGTACTAGTTAGTCTAAATAAAAAAAGAAAAGAAAAAAAACCAAATTGACAGTTTCCAAGATGAAAAGGGAGACCGAACCTCTAATGAAGAGGAAATCAAGGCAATCATTAAAAACTATTATGCCCAATTATATGGCAAAATATGACAATATAAGTGATATGGATGAATACTTACAAAAATATAAATTGCCTAGACTAAAAGAAGAAGAAATAAATTACCTAAACAACCCCATATCAGAAAAAGAAATTGAACAAGCCATCAAAGAACTCCCTAATAAAAAATCATCAGGTCCAGATGGATTCAGAAATGAATTCTATCAAACATTCAAAGAACAGCTAACGCCAATACTATACAAACTATTTGACAGAATAAGCCAAGAAGGGGTTCTACCAAATTCTTTTTATGACACAAACATGATACTGATCCCAAAGCCAGGCAGGTTAAAAACAGAGAAAGAAAACTATAGGCCAATCTCCCTAATGAATATAGATGGAAAAATCTTAAATAGGATACTAGCAAAAAGACTCCAGCAAGTCATCACAAGGGTTATCCACCATGATCAGGTAGGATTCATTCCAGGAATGCAAGGATGGTTCAATATTAGGAAAACCATCCACATAATTGACCATATAAACAAGGAAACCGACAAAAATCACATGATTATTTCAATAGATGTAGAAAAAGCCTTTGACAAAATACAACACCCATAACTATTGAAAACACTAGAAAGTATAGGAATAGAAGTACCTTTCTTAAAAATAATAAACAGTTTATACCTAAAATCACCAGCAAACATCATCTGCAATGGGGAAAAACTCAAAGCCTTCCCAATAATATCAGGAGTCAAACAAGGATGCCCATTATCACCTTTATTATTTTATATTGTACTAGAAACACTAGCAATAGCAATTAGAGAAGAAAAAGAAATTGAAGGTATTAAAATTGGCAATGAGGAGACCAAGCTGTCACTCTTTGCAGATGATACGATGATTTATTTAAAGAATCCCAGGGAATCAACCAAAAAGCTAATCGAAATAATCAACAATTTTAGCAAAGTTGCAGGATACAAAATAAACCCACATAAGTCATCAGCATTTCTATATATCTCCAACCCAGTTCAGCAGCAAGAATTAGAAAGAGAAATTTCATTTAAAGTCACCCAAGACAATATAAAATACTTAGGAATCTATCTGCCGACAAACATAGGAATTATATGAACACAACTACAAAACACTCTCCACACAATTAAAACTAGATCTAAACATTTGGGAAAATATTGATTGCTCATGGGTGGGAAGAGCTAACATAATAAAAATGACCATCCTACCTAAACTTATTTACTTATTTAGTGCCATACCCATCGAACTTCCAAAAAACTTTGTTTTTTACTGAATTAGAGAAAACCATAACAAAGTTCATTTGGAATAAGAAAGGATCAAAGATATCCAGGGAAATAATGAAAAAAATACACAGGAAGGGGACCTTGCAGTCCCAGATCTCAAGCTATATTACAAAGCAGCGGTCATCAAAACAATATGGTACTGGCTAAGAGACAGAAAGGAGGATCAGTGGAATAGGCTTAGGGTAAATGACCTCAGTAAGATAGTCTTTGACAAACCCAAAGACCCCAGCTTTTGGGACAAAAATCCAGCATTTGATAAAAACTGCTGGGAAAACTGGAAGACAGTGTGGGAGAGATTAGGTTTGGATCAACACCTCACACCCTACACCAAGATAAACTCAGAATGGGTGAATGACTTGAATATAAAGAAGGAAACTATAAGTAAATTGGGTGAACACAGAATAGGATACATGTCAGAACTTTGGGAAGGGAAAGATTTTACAACCAAGCAAGACTTAGAAAGAGTCACAAAATGCAAAATAAATAATTTTGACTACATCAAATTAACAAGTTTTTGTACAAACAAAAACAATGTAACTAAAATTAGAAGTAAAGCAACAAATTGGGAAACAATCTTTATAACAAAAATCTCTGACAAAGGTCTAATTACTCAAATCTATAAAGAGCTAAACCAGTTGTACAAAAAATCAAGCCATTAGCCAATTGAAAAATGGGCAAGGGACATGAATAGACAATTTTCAGTTAAAGAAATCAAGACTATTAATAAGCACATGAAAAAGTATTCTAGATCTCTTATAATCAGAGAGATGCAAATCAAAATAACTTTGAGGTATCACCTCACGCCTAGCAAATTGTTCAACATAACAGCAAATGAAAGTAATGAATGCTGGAGGGGATGTGGCAAAGTAGGTACACTAATGCATTGCTGGTGGAGTTGTGAATTGATCCAACCATTCTGGAGGGCAATTTGGAACTATGCCCAAAGGGCGATAAAAGACTGTCTGCCCTTTGATCCAGCTATAGCACTGCTGGGTTTGTACCCCAAAGAGATAATAAGGAAAAAGACTTGTGCAAGAATATTCATAGCTGCACTCTTTGTGGTAGCCAAAAATTGGAAAATGAGGGGATGCCCTTCAATTGGAGAATGGCTGAACAAATTGTGGTATATGTTGATGATGGAATACTATTGTGGTAAAAGGAATAATAAAATGGAGGAATTCCATGGAGACTGGAACAACCTCCAGGAAGTCATGCAGAGCTAGAAGAGCAGAACCAGGAGAACATTGTACACAGAGACTGACACATTGTGGTACAAGAGAACGTAATGGACTTCTGCAGTAATGGTTTTATAATGTCCCTGAACAACCTGCAGTAATCTACGAGAAAAAAAAAAAAGCTATCCTCAAGCATAGGACAAACTGAGGGAGTAGAAACACCGAGGAAAAGCAACTGCTTGACTACAGAGGTTGCGGGGATATGATTGAGGAGAGATGCTAAAAGAGCGCCCTAATGCACATACCAACAACAAGGAAATGGGTTCGGAGCAAGGACACATGTGATACCCAGACGAACTGTGTGTTGGGTAGGGAAGGGGTGGGGGGAAGGGGAATGGGGGGAGGAAAAGAAAATGATCTGTTTCCAATGAACAATGTATGAAAATGACCAAATAAAATAATGTTTTTTTAAAAAAAGAATATACATTTTCCTCCCAGATTTAAATGTTTATCCCTATTGAATTGCATCCTGTTGGTTTCAGGCTAATATTTAATCCAACTGAGTTAATTTTGAATTCTATATTGTTAATCAGCCTACACTAATCAAAGTGCTACAAAGAAGCATAGGTAAGCAGTAAGGTAGGAGAGTTTAAGTAGGGATTATGTGTGGGAAATAAGTTTGAGTATTTGTTTTCATTTTCATGATATGTCAAACATCTGGAGGAGGGATTATATTTACCAGTTTGTATCCTCAGCACTATCCCCCTGAAGCCCCACTGCTCCCAGGTTTTAGAAATGATGTTACTTAAGGAAAGGAATAGTTACAATGATATTTGAATTGTAGGGCTGCTGTATTTTGGAAAATGTGGCCTATTTGATTCTTTATTAGGGAATTTGTGTAAATTAATGAAGCAAAGAATGAGATACACAAAATAATTTAGTATAAAGTTTGAAGTGTTGGATTTAGTTTATTTGAATGTGTTTACTGTGTTTATAGCCTTTTCTCTATTATTGGAATTTAGGGGAATAATAAGCAGTATGTGTCTCTCTAGGACACCATGTTTATCTATGGTTGTAGTTGCTGTTGCATTGGAGATGGGAACATCTCACCTAGAGATGGGGTTATGATGAAAAACTCATATGAGTGGGCAGAATTTTGATCCTAGATAACACTGTCAGAGTAATATCTTCTTTTTTTATTGTCTTTGCCAGAAATCACAGGATCTTGATAGTCAGAGATCAAAGGAACTTGATACAGGTTATTTAGTTCTTTCAGTTATGACCAACTCTTTGTGACTCCATTTGGAGTTTTCTTGGCAAAAATCCTGGTGTGATTTCCAAATTTCTTCTCTAACTCATTTTACAGATGAGGTTAAGTGACTTGCCTGGCAAGATGAATCTTCCTGACTTTAGACTTGCCACTCTATCTACTATACTACCTAGGCTGCTCAAGTGGTTCAGAGTCCTCCCTTAGAGAATGTTTAGGCAGTTAGAGCAGATAGGTGGTGTAGTGGGTAAAGTGGGCCTGGAGTATGGAAGAATTCTCTTCCTGAGTTCAAATCTGCCCTTAGACCTAACTGTGTGACTTTCAGTGAGGTCATTTAATTCTATTTGTGTCTCATTTTTAAAATGAGCTGAAGGAGGAAATGGCAAGCTACTCCATTATCTTTTCCAAAAATTCTCAAATGTATTCATAAACAATGTGTAAGATACAACTGAATGACCAGAAGAGTTTATTTAACCATTTATGTCAGCACATATTTTTTCTTGTTAAAAAGGATATTATGAGAGACTTTATTAAATCGTTTTGTGAAATGTAGATGCACTATATTTCTGGTATACTACTTAACTTTTAGTCTAGCAATACTATCATGAAAGACATGATGAATAGTTTAGTATTATTTGTAGTTAATGAATTCATACTGACCCCTAGTTATTATCTTTTTCCTCTTTAATTTTTTATAAACCATCTTAATTAGTTGGAAAGAATTATGACCATATGTCTATGGTTTACCTTTGACCTTTAAAACTTTCTGTTGTTTGAGAAAGCATCATTCTAATTTTAAGTACAAGGAAATTGAAGTATCTTGAGATAAAATTAGTCTCTTGACTGGGGTTAGAATATTGTCAAAGAATAGAATCTATATTTTGGCCCAATAATTACCTAAATTTATTCCTTCAAATGTAACTTGGAGCTGTGGACAAAATTTTATACTTTCTTGGTGATAAACTAAAACTACATAAGGCTCTGGAAACAAAAGGTTATATATGGGATGATCAATATCATTGATTTTTTGCTTTTTGGACAGTGTTCTACTTTCTTCTAGATGCATTGTGAATTTAGCTTAACAGATGAAAGTCTCAGGATGATGATTGACAGGCATAATGAAAAGGCTAAAGTCCTTTTAAGAAAGTAAAAAAATATATTTTCTTTAAAGTATTTAGTGAAAATGTCCTTTGTTACAGTATAAGTAGGAGCTGCTGGTTTTCCATTTTATTCCTCAAAATTTTTAAGTACTTACATGTTATTTATTTTATAATTATATCAACTATAATTGATAATATTAAATGTTAACACTTCAAGATTTTTCAATTAATAATAACCTGCATTATTCTAATTTTTATACCATGGCATAGAAATGAAGTTGTATCCATACCTAATATTGCTATTGCTTATTGATAGCATACAAAGAATGTAAGGAGACATATTTGTACCTCATTGTCACATATAGGTTATGACACTTTCCATCTGCATCTTTGCTTGGTTTGAAGTCCATTGAAGAAGATGGCCCTCCCAAATAAACTAATTTTTCCAAATCTTATTGCCAAGCTTATTACAGTCTTGGATACTCAAACTCCTTCCCTCTCCCTTCTGAATGGAGGACTGGAGGGTAGAGCACTAGACTCCTCCATAAGCTTTCCTTTCTCAAGGGGTACATTTAGACTTTCTAAATCACTTTACTTTGCATCTGCAGTTTTCTTGGTTTCAACTCAATGAAACCAGCTTTCCCAGGAACAGATTATACTCTGCTGCTCCTCCTTTCCCCACCCCAACTTCCTTATGGGTACTGATTTCCCCCATTAGATTTTTAGTTCCTTGAAGATGGAGACTATTTTGTTTTACTTATTTTTTTTGTATCCTTAATGCCTTGAGCAGTGTCTGGCACATATTAAGTACCTAAAAAAGGTTTACTGAATTAAATTGATCATAGATGACATTTTTGATTTGTTTTGGATAATGAATATTAAATGACATATAATACCATATAATGACAGCTCATAAAAATGATTATATACTAATTTTAGAGCATCCCTGGGAGGCCTGAGTGTTATTTTCAGGTAGATAGACAATGGGAATGAAACCTTTTATAGATGTATTAGTCAAAAATATAAAGATCCTAGATACTTCCTAACATACCCATTATGAACAAAGTACATCTCCTTGCATGCAGGATTATAGATTGCCTTTGGTGTCAAGTGTCTCTGCCTGCATTCATGATTTATTTTAGCTTTTTCCTTTTATTGATTTCTTTTTCTTTCAAACTGAGGAAGTACCTCAGTTTTCAAGATACTTGCAGCTCTATTGTCAGATTTGATGCTTATGATAACTCTGTGTGGTGGGTATAACATGCACTTTATAGATTACAGAATTGAGTTTGGAGAGTTTAGATTACTTTTAACAAGGTCATAATTAGGCAGCACATCTGAAACTCAAGTTTAAACCATATGGTTATAATTCCACTCAGCAACCATTGAACTCTTCCTCTCCACCTTTCCTGCCTTGTTTCTTCCTTTTCCTTTTTTCCTCCCCTTCCTTCCACCTATTTTCACACATACTATGCTCTTATATATAAGACATATAATGAATTTCCCAAAAGTAGAATTTTAAGCTTAAATAGGAAATGGAAAGAGAAGGTGATGATGTGATGACTGGACTTATAATCAGATAGTTTCAGTTTCACTTTCAGATCTACTGCCTACTCTACTTATGATTGGCTATGGACAAGTAATTTAAACTCTTTCAATTCAGTTTGGTAGAGTATCTGTTCTACCTACCTTACACATTTGTTCAGAGAAACAAATATCATATATATATATATATATATGTATATATATATTCACATATATATGTTCACATATATATACATACACAATGAGGAAAATTGATGTGTGCTTATATATTTATTAGCAATATTTCCACGTGAATCCCTTCCTTTTCTCAAACCCCAACCTTTGATGGACAGACAGTTCAGTTTAGAAGTTAAGGTAATTACTCCCAGGTCCCCAAGGCCTTTAATTGGGCAAGGTCACATCATTTGTTGAGGGAGGGTAGGGACCTCTACTCTTTCTTTATCTCTAAGTAAGAATTGTCTCCAAGTTCTTCATAAGCACATGACCTTTTTTTCTTGCTAGACATCTCATCTGAATTTGGGGTGACCTGGTCTACAATAGCAAAAACAGTGAATGAAAAACTGATTGAAGCATGATTTCTAGCCAAAGATTGCTAGAGGAAGCTGGGTTTCATAAACTAGTTGACATTCAATGATTTCTCAAAGTACTGGAGAGGAGTGGGTCAGCCTTATTTCCCTTATTTAGTGAAGCTGTAGGGATCTAACCACTTGAAGAATAATCCTTCCCCTCCCTATGACAAGTAGTAGGGGAGGAGTTGAGATCTAACCTTACTTCTTTATTGAAATACCCACAATCATGTCTGTCAGGGGAGACCCAAATCATGTACTCCAAGGTCAATCAGAAGGAAGACACACTGCCATATAAAGTATGGACTCACATCTCCCTGAGGATCCTTGCATACAAAAGGCATTCATAATTGCCATTATTAATAGATCACATGCTCCTATTAGTAAACAGTGTTATACTCAGAGAAATGACCTTATTTTGTTTACTGGTTAAAATTCCAGGTACTACAATATATACACATACACACACATATAGAGATATATACACACATTTATACATATATGTGCACATATATGTATTTCTATCTATCTAGACATCAAAATTAATTCCTTTACTATAGGCTTAGCTTTTTGGTTTTGAACATCAAAATGGAATTCTTAATGATAACAGCAGTAATAATAGTAATAATAGTAATAATTTATATAGTATCCTGCTGGTTATACTGGGTTTTCCAAAATACCTCATTTTATCCTCACAACTGTTTGGGAAGTTTGCTAGTATATTAATATCTCCATTTTAGGGATGAGAAAAATGAAGTGAAAAGAGGTTGACTTACTTGCCCAGGGTCTCAGAGCTCTTAAATATCCAAAATGGAATTTGAACTCAAGTCTTCTTGCCTTAGGTCCATTATTCAAGCCCCTTTACCATCTACTACCCCTTTACTTCTTTAAATATTTCATTTCACATTAAATTCTCTTTCAATTTACAATACATTTACTGTTCCATAAATATATTTATTTAAGTATATATTTGTGTGTGCATTTGTCTATATGTATCTACTTATCTAATTTGTATAAGGGAAGTCTGTCCAACTATAAAAACAATCATTTTATTCTTAAATGTTAAAATAAATGAATGTTATTCTCAAACAATAGCCATATTCCAATTCTATTTTTATTTCATGAGGATTTTTCAAGTGTTAATATACTAATATAGAATTGTAAGATGAGAGCAGGTTTGTAACTGGCTGATTGGGCCAGAATACCAGCTGAATCTCTTTGGTATAAATGACTTTCTAGTTTAGTATGGTCTAAAGTTTGAAGTCCAGTGCTTCAATTGCCAGATTATTATTCTTGTTTGATTAAGTTGCCAAACGCACATCTTGATTTTGAAGACTGTTATGTGGAGAGCTTCAAATTAGTTTAGAAATTTCAAAGTCATGAAAGTCATGAACAGATAAATAGGGTTTACTGCAAAGGTCTTTGGAAGGCTAGATTTGGGATATGACTTCTGATTTCAATTTCGTCAGTATCTATGACCTTGAGCATATAATTTTCTCTTTTCCATGTACTTCCTATATTTAAAAAATGATAAGAGTAAGGATTCAATGAACACTAAGATCTCTTCCATCCATTTTTTGAATGCTTTAAATGATTTCCCCTCCATAGTGTTAGGCTGCTTTTTTTTTTTTTTGCACAAAATTAGCACTTAATAAATGCTAGTTGACAATATTTATGTCAGAAGGATTTCCTTACCATAAACTGCACTTTCTTCCACCCTCCTAGAAAACTACTGGAAAAAAATTAATGTGTTTAAAAGGGAATATAAATCATGAAACTGACAGATAAGGTAAGGCAAGGTAAAGCAAAGTAAAGAAAGCAAAGGAGCCACAAAAAACAAACAAACAAAAAAACAAGAAATATACGTCAGAGTATATTCATAAGGTCTTGGTGAGCAAAACATTGTAGTGTGGATGTGGAATGAATTAAAATTCAGACATCTATATCACTTTCCATCGTTAGCATTATGAAGAAAATGGGACCTCTAATTTTGGAGAACACTTATTTCTAATTTAGGCTCTAATCTCCTTCACTTGCTTGTTGACTCTTAAAAAATCATCATAGGTATGTCATTCCTTAGGACAGCTAGGTGGCTAGAGTGCTGGGCCTGGAGTCATAAAGACTCATTTTCCTGAGTTGAAATCCAGCCTCAGAAATTTACTTGCTGTGTGACTTCAGGCAAGTCACTTAATCTTGTTTGCCTTTGTTTCCTCATCTGTAAAATGAGCTGGAGAAGGAAATAGCAAGTTATTCTAGTATCTTTCTAAGAAAATGCCTAGTGGGGTCAACAAGAGATGGACATAACTGAAAAAATAGCACAACAAAAACAACAACAAAATGTCATTCTTTTAGTTTAAGGGTTTGATTCTTATTAAAATCCACATTATTTTGAAACAGGTATTGCTCTAAGCCATTATTGGTATTTTTCTTTAATCTGAATGAGCTTTTACCCAGGTCCTTCATAGCAAATTTAGAGAGATGAAAAGAATGAGGACTAACAAGCACCTCTGGCCAGAGTCAATATGGATGGACATCACAGACCCAAACAGATGGAGAACTAGTAGGTTAGAGATATTGTCAGACAACCTTATACAACTTCATGTTTCACCTTGGGGCCTTTGATAATTATTATTATCATACCATTTTGGTACCAAACTATTCTTCAGTAGACCAATAATCAAATCATCAAAAATGATTAATAAAACATCTAAAGGATGTTAATTAGCATTTAAATTAGAAGCCCTTGGGTTCAAAGAACAGCTCAGCAGTGTTCTGAATACCAAGGACTTTTTAAAGGACATGGCTTAGTATGTGGAGATTGGGCTTCGGAATACAGAGGACAATTTATAGTGTATAATATCTGACTTCTTATTGCTACTGAGAAAAAAATGGAATCTATATGTTAATCCCCAAAACATTAACTATCCATTTAGTTTCCATAGACCAGATGACTCATACTTCTTTACATTATTTCAGTCCAGTCAACAACAACAATTTCAACAATAACAATAGCGACAATAACATTTTATTTCTTTATTATGCCACTAAAAAAAAAACAACAAAAGAAATTGATTGATTAACCATACAGTCAACTGTCTTATAAATAGTTCTGTCTCCTCTTAGCTTCTTGTGGTTCTTAAAGGACCTCATTTAATCTTTATGAATTGAAATGTCAGACATTTCCCCCGCTATCCTCCCAAGAGGAATTTCTATGAAAATGAAAAATTATCCAGTTTCAGGTTAAATTTTGTTAGTATTCCAATTTCATGTCAGTTAGGTAAATATCAGAAACCAAGCTCTTCTTTGGAAAGAAAAGCATACATAGTTTTAAAGAAACAAATGTTTTTAAAAGCAAAACTAGTTTTGGCTTCCTATAGCACTCCTTGGATAGTTAAATAGCACTTTTTAAAACAGAGAGAAAAATTATAGTCTGCATTGACACAACATTAAAGAAGAGACTGTCAATAGGTGGCAGTCAGCCCTATATGGATTTTGAGGGAATGTTCAGTTAATATTGCTTTTGAACAGTCACTTTTGGATATATCATTTTGAACTCCTTCTGAACTTCAATTTGCCTTTTGGGTGGCATGAAAACACCTTCCCATTGATATGTGTCTGCACACTGGTGATAAATATTTTTACTTGTAAGTTCAAGGAAGCTAAGAATTTTCAATATTCCACTGCCACATTCAAAGAAAAAATACATGATTTGGGGATTGAGACTTTTAGATTTTAAGAGTACTTAAAAATCAAATATATATTTTCTCTAATGTATGTTTCTTTTTCCTCTCTAGTGGCTACCAAAACAACTCAAAATTGACAAGAGCTTTATACTTAATTTTTTGAGAAAAAAATAAGGAGAGAGGTTGTTTATTATCCTGTGACCTACTATAGTAGATTATTTCCTTTCTCTAGGAAGTAAAAATAACTTTAAATAAACAGGATTAGGAATTGCTTTTTTTTTATCCCATGAACCAGACACCCCAGCTTTTGTCTCTGGACAATTTATCTTATTGTCTCTCATACCCAGAATGTTCTCCCACCTTATCTTTGCTTATTGACTTCCCTGGTTTTCTTCAATTTAAACTAAAATTCTACTTTCTATAGGGAGCCTTTTCATATCCCTCTTAATTTTAATCCCTTTATCTTGTTAATTATTTCCTAATAATCCTATAAATTATCTGAATATATTTTTTTGTTTGTTGTCTCCACCATTACCTTATGAATTCTTTGAGGAATCTTTAGGGCTTAACTCAGTGATTGGTTCACAATGGCACTTAATAAATATTATTTGACTAACCAGTATGTATTTATTGACAGGATGTCTAATTTGTAAATGAAAGTGCAAGAAGTTGGGATATTAGCTTAGAGGGGATGCTGTATGCTGAAGGTTCAAATTTTTTTTTACTTGGATATTCACTAGTGCCAAAAATGAGAGGAAATATTATAAATTGGATGGAATACCAGGCTTGAAATTAGGAACATCTGAGTTCTAATGCTGGCTTTGACATATGCTAGAGAGAAGAATATGGGCAGTTTACTAAGTTCTAGATCCTGAAAATTCCCTAAGCCTTTAAATTGAAAATGAATGCAATCTCCTTGAGAGCAAGGATGATTTTCCTTTTGTTTTTGCATTTCTGTGATCTAGTATAGTATATGGGAGGCACAAAGAAAAAGTGATTGATCAGTGCTAAATAAATTATTGATTCACAGAACTGAAGCTCATTAATGTTCATGGACTGAAGGAAGACATCCATTTTGCTCTGGACTGGAACTGATTCAGGCCAATGCTTTGGTAGTTTAATTTTGATAGTAGAACACATAGTAACTCTTTTAACAGTTAACTGAAAATCATATCAACACAAAATCTGGAAATTATATTAATAATGAAATTGTAGTTGACAATAGAAACAGAGTTTTGAATGATTCAGAAAATAAGATGGGCATTCAGAGATTGGAATTTCAGAAAGCCATTTTTGAATAAGTTTTCATGAATATAACTAATAAGGAAATTTTTTAACTAGTAATTTTTAAAAGTTAACATTTTTCCAAAATTTAAACGTGGTATGAATAACAACTTATACTGATTTGGTGACTATTAAAATAAAAACAGATTAATGTACCATAAGTTTTAAACAGGTAAACATTTGTTTTTTCAGACCATAATGCAATAAAAATCAAAATCAATAAAGGTTTATAAAAAGGCAGATTTGAAATTAATTGGAAATTAAATAATCTAATATTATAGAACTGGTGGATCAAAGAACAAATCAAAGAAACAATTACTTCCTGATTTCACTGAAGAGAATAGCAATGAGGAAACAACTTATCTAAATCTATGAGATACAGCCAAAGAGACTGAGGGGAAAATTTATATCCCTGAGTACATATATCACCAAATCAGAGATGGAAGAGGCTAATTAATTGGACATGCAACATAAAAAATAGAACAAATTAAAAATCTCCAGATAAAAACCAAATTGGAAATCCTAAAAATTAAAGGAGAAATTAATAAAATTAAAATTAAAAGAACTATTGAACTAATAAATGAGACTAGGAGCAGGTACTTTGAAGGAAAACAAATAAAAAGGATAAAGTACTGGTTAATCTAATAGAAAAAGACAGAAAGAAGAAAATCAAATGAAATTATTAAAGATGAAAACTATATGGTAATAAATATGACAATCAAGGTGAAATGGGTGAATATTTACAAAAATATAAACTGCTTAGATCAACAAAAAAGGAAAAAGAATACTTAAATAATCCCATTTTAGAAAAAAAAAGTTGAATAAGCCATCAAGGAACTCACTAAGAAAAAATCCTCAGTGCCAGATGGATTTACAAGTGAATTCTATTAAACATTTAAAAAACAAATTATACAAAAAACAAACTATTTGACAAAACAAGCAAAGAACAAGTTTTACCAAATTTCTTGTATGGTACAAATATGGTACAGGTTACAAAACCAGACAGACCAAAAACAGGGAAAAAAATATAGACAAATCTCCTTAATGAACATAGATGCCAAGATCTTAAATAGGATACTAGCAAAAAGACTCCAGCAAGGTATCACAAGGATTATTCACTATGACCAGGTAGGATTTATACCAGGAATGCAAGGATGGTCCAATATTAGGAAAACCATCAACATAATTGACCATATGAACAAACAAACTGACAAAATTCACATGATTATTTCAATAGATGCAGAAAAAGCCTTTGACAAAATACAACACCCATTCCTATTGAAATCCCTAGAAAGCATAGGAATAGGAGGATCATCCCAAAAATAATAAACAGAATATATCTAAAATCATCAGCAAACATCATCTGCAATGGGGATAAACTAAATCCATTAAGATCAGGAGTGAAACAAGGATGCCCATTATCACCTCTATTATTTAACATTGTACTAGAAACACTAGAAGTAGAAATTAGAGAAGAAAAAGAAATTGAAGGTATTAAAATAGGCAATGAGGAGACCAAGCAATCATTCTTTGCAGATGATACGATGGTCTACTTAAATAATCCTAGAAAATCCCATTAAAAAGCATGTGGAAATAATCAACAACTTAACAAAGTTTTAGGATACAAAATAAACCCACATCAATGATCAGTATTTATATTTTTAACACAACTCAGAAGCAGGAGTTAGAGAAATTCCTTTACCCTAGACAACATAAAATATTTAGGAATCTATTTGCCAAGACAAACACAGGAATTATATGAGCACAACTACTAAACACATTCCACACAATTAAAACTGCATCTAAATAATTAAAAAAAAAAACATTAATTGCTCTTGGGTAAAATGAGGTAATATATTAAAAATGACAATCCAACCCAAATTAGTTTATTTATTCATTGCCATATTTATCAAAATACCAAGAAACTTTTCAATAGATTTAGAAAAATATAACAAAGTTTTATAAATAACATCAAGGGTACTAATGAAAAAAAAAACTGAAGGATGGAGATGTAGAAGCAGTATCAGATTTAAAACTGCACTATATAAATCAGTGATCATCAAAACAAAATGGTACAGACTAAGAGACGGAAGGGTGGATGAGTGGAATAGACTTGGGGTAAATTACCTCAGCAAGAGAGTATAAGATAGACCAAAACAATGCAGCTTTGGGGATAAGAACCCACTATTTAACAAAAACTGCTAGGGGAATTAGAAAACAGCATGGGTGAGAATTGGTTTATTATATTTTTTTGGTATAAATTTTTTATTCCATTTCTTGTATATGCTTAACTTTTTTTCTATTTTGTTTTATTAATGTTTCTTGTAATCAAGGAATAATATTTTTCCCTCCCTCCCCTCCCCCACCCTTCCTGTAGCCATCATGCAATTTCACTGGGTACCTAGTTCCATGTTGATGTTTGCACTAGGATGTTCACCCAGAGTCTACATCCCCAATCATATCCCCCTTGACCCATGTAATCAAGCAGTTGTTTTTCTTCAGTGTTTCTGCTCCCATAGTTTTTCCTCTGTATGTGGATAGTGTTCTTTCTCATAGATCCCTCTGGGTTGTTCAGAATCACTGCATTGCCACTAATGGAGAAGTCCATTACATTGTATTGTACCACAGTGTATTGGTCTCCGTGTACTATGTTCTGGTTCTGCTCCCTTCACTCTACATCAATTCTTGGAGGTTGTTCCAGTTCACATGGAATGCTTCCAGTTTATTATTCCTTTGAGTACAATAGTATTCCATCACTAAGATATACCACAATTTGTTCAGTCATTCCCCAATTGAAGGTCATCCCCTCATTTTCCATTTTTTTTGCAACCACAAAGAGCACAGCTATGAATATTCTTATACATATCTTTTTCCTTATTATCTCTTTGGGGTACAAACCCAGCAGAGCTATGGCTGGATCAAAGGGCAGACAGTCTTTAGTTCCCTTTGGGCATAGTTCCAAATTGCCCTCTGGAATGCTTAGATCAATTCATAACCCCACCAGCAGTGCATTAATGTCCCTATTTTGCCACATCCCCTCTAGTCATTCATTACTTTCCTTTGCTGTCAAGTCAGCCAATCTGCTAGGTGTGAGGTGTGATACCTCAGAGTTATTTTGATTTGCATCTGTCTAATTTTAAGAGATTTTGAACACTTTTTTCATGTGCTTATTAATAGTTTTGATTTCTTTAACTGAAAATTGCCTATTCATGTCCCTTGACCATTTATCAATTGGAGAATAGCTTGATTTTTTTGTACAATTGCTTTAGCTCTTTATAAATTTGAGTAATTAGACCTTTGTTAGAGGTTTCTGTTATTAATAATGTTTCCCAATTTTTTACTTCCCTTCTAATTTCAGTTGTATTGTTTTACTTTGTTCAAAACCTTTTTAATTTGATGCAATCAAAATTATTTATTTTACATTTTGTAATTTTTTCTAACTCTTGCTTGGTTTTAAAATCTTTCCTTTCCCAAAGATCTGACATGTGTACTATTCTGTTTTCACCTAATTTACATATAGTTTCCTACTTTATGTTTAAGTCATTCACCCATTCTGAGTTTATCTTGGTTTAGGGTGTGAGATGTGGATCCAAACCTATTCTCTCCCATACTGTCTTCCAATCTTCCAATTTTTCCAGCAGTTTTTATCAAATAGTGGATTTTGGTCCCAACAGCTGGGATCTTTGGGCTTATCATAGATTATATTGCTGAGGTTATTTACCCCAAATCTATTCCACTGATCATCCTTTCTGTCTCTTAGCTAGTATCAAATTGTTTTAATGAACACTGCTTTGTAGTATAGTTTGAGTTCTGGGACTTGAAGGCCACCTTTCTTTGCATTTTTTTTTTCATTATTTCCCTGGATATCCTTGATCTTTTGTTCTTCCAAATGAACTTTGTTATGGCTTTTTTCTTATTCAGAAAAAAGGATTTTTGGTAGTTCAGTGGGTATGACACTAAATAAGTAAATTAATTTGGGTATGATTGTCATTTTTATTTTGTTAGCTCATTCTACCCATGAGCAATCAATGTATTTCCAATTGTTTAGATCTAGTTTTAATTGTTTGGAGAGTGTTTTGTAGTTGTGTTCATTTAGCTGCTGAGTTTGTCTTGGCAGATAGATTCCTTAGTATTTTATATTTTCTAGGGTGATTTAAAATGGAATTTCTCTTTCTAATTCTTGCTGCTGAGATGGATTGGAGATCTTTAGAAATGCTGATGACTTATGTGGGTTTATTTTGTAACTAGCAACTTTGCTAAAGTTGTTGATTATTTCCCCTACTTTTTTGGTGAATTCTCTAGGATTCCTTAAATAGAACATCATATAATCTGCAAAGAGTGATAGCTTGGTCTCCTCAGTGACTATTTTAATACATTCAATTTCTTTTTTCTTCTCTAATTGCTACTGCTAGTGTTTCCAGTACAATGTTAAATAATAAAGGTGATAATAGGCATCCTTGTTTCACTCTTGATCTTATTAGGAATACATCTAGTTTAACCCCATTGCAGATGCAGATTGCAGCAATTAATATTTTCATAAATATTAATTCATGTCACCTATATTGCCATATTTCTTGCCATATAATTGGACATGATATTTTTAATGATTGCCTTAATTTCTTCTTCATTAGAGGTAAGGTCTCCCTTTTTATTTTGGATACTATCAATTTGGTTTTCTTCTTTCCTTTTTTAAAATTAGATTGACCAGTACATTGTCTATTTTATTTGTTTTTTCAAAGTACCAGCTTCTAGTCTTATTTATTATATCAATAGTTCTTTGAATTTCAATTTTATTAATTTCTCCTTTGATTTTTATGATCTCTAATTTAGTCTTCATCTGAGGATTTTTAATTTGTCCACTTTCTAGGTTTTTTTTTTTAATTTGCATACCCAATTCATTGACTTCTGCCCTCCCTAAGTTGTTAATATATGAACTCAAGGATATAAATTTGCCCATTAGTACTTCTTTGGTTGCATCTCATAGATTTTGAAAGGATGTCTCATCATTGTTATTTTTTTCAATGATATTATTGTTTCTATGATTTGTTCTTTAACTAACATATTTTGGAAAACTGTATTTTTTAATTTCCAATTAATTTTTCATTTGCCTCTCCCTGTACTTTTACTAATTATTACTTTCATTGCATTGTGATCTGAGAAGTTTGCATTTATTATTTCTGCTCCTTTGAACATGTTTGTAATATTTTTTAATGCTGTAGTACATCGCCAATCTTTGTGAATGTACCATGTGCTACTAAAAAGAAGGTATATTCCTTTTTTGTCTCTATTTATTTTTCTCCACAAATCTACTAATTCTAATTTTTCTAAGATTTCATTCACATGTCTTATCTCTTTCTTATTTCTTTTTTGTTTGGTTTATCTAGATCTGATAGAGATAGTTTCAGATCTCCCACTAGTATAGTTTTACTATCTATTTTATACTTGAACTCTACTAGTTTCTCCTTTAGAAATTTGAATGCTATGCCATTTGGTGCATATATGGTGAGTACTGATATTTCCTCATTGTCTATACTATCTTTTATCAGGATGTAATTGCCTTCCCTATCTCTTTTGACTAGATCTATTTTTACTTTGGCTGTGTCAGATATCATGATTGTGACTCCTGCCTTCTTTTTATCCATTGATGCCTAATAAATTTGCCTCCATCCTCTTACTTTTACCCTATGTGTATCTACCTTCTTCTTGTGTCTTTCTTATAGACAGCATATGTTAAATGGGTTTTATTTTCTAATCCACTCTGCTATTCACTTGCATTTTATGGGTGAGTTCATTCCATTCACATTCCAAGTTATGATTACCAGCTGTGTATTTCCCAGCATTTTGATTTCTACTCTTAGTCTTGCCCTTTCTTCTTTCATTATTTCCTTCTATACCAGTGTTTTATTTTTAATCAGTCCCTCTAATTCCCACCCTTATTCCCTTTCTACCCCTCCCTTCTTATACCCCTCTTATTTTCTTTATAGTCTTTTTAAACTACTCCCCATCCTCTCCCTGCCTTGTATTGCTTCTCTCCCCACCAGTCCATTTGTTAACCTTCTACTTCCCTATAGGGCTCAAATCGATTCTCTTCCCCAATGTATTTGATTGTTCTTCTCTCTTTGAGTCAATTTCAATGCACATAAGAATTGAGTATTTCCTATCTCCAACCTCTTTACTCTTCCAGTGTATTAATGCCCCTCCCACCATTCACTTCTTTGTGACATATAAATTTAACGCATTTTTGTCCTTTTCCAATTTCTCTTGGTATTGATCTCTTTTTTAAATTGTAGTTGTGTGTATATATATATATATGTATGCATTTATATATTTATGCATACATATATCTATATACATTTTTTATGTCTTGGTATTTATTCTATACAGTTTGTCATGGTTCCCTCTACATATAATTCTTCTACCTACCCAGGTGATGACATTTTTTAAGATTATCAATATCAATATCTTCTTTTCTTGTAGGGATACATATCATTTTAACTTATTGGGTCCCTTAAGAAAAGTTTGTTTGTTTATTTGTTTGTTTTGTTTTGTTTTTGTTTTTTCCCCCTTTCTTAATTACCTTTTGATGATTCTCTTGATTTCTGTGTTTGGGCATTAAATTTTCTGTTCAGGTCTGGTCTTTACAGATGCTTGGAATTTTTTTGTTTTATTAAATGACCATATTTTCCCCAGTAAGAATATAGTCAGTTTTGCTGGGTAGTTGATTATTCTTTGTAAACATAGTTCTCCTGCTTCCCATAATATCATATTCCATGACTTTTGGTCCTTCAGTGTAGATGCAGTCAGATCCTGTGTTATCCTCATTGTAGTTCCATGGTGTCTGAATGATTGCTTCTTAGCAGCTTGTAATATTTTTAATTGGTCTGGTAGATCTTGAATGTGGCTATAACATTCCTGGGTGTTGTCAGTTTTGGATTAATTGCAGGAAATGATCTGTGGATTCTTTCAGTCTCCACTTTTCCCTCTTGTTGTAGAAAGTCGGGGCAGTTTTCTTGGATAATTTCCTGTACGATGATGTCCAGGCTCTTTCTTTTTTCATGGTCTTCTGGCAGACCAATGATCCTTATATTTTCTATTCTGGAACAGTTTTCTAGATCTTCTATTTTGTGAATGAGATGTTTCATATTTTCCTCAATTTTTTCATTCCTTTTTTTTATTATAGTATCCTGCTGCCTTTTGAGGTCTCTTGCTTCTAATTGTTGTATTCTGGATTTTAAAGACTGAATTTCATTCCTGGCTTTTTGTTCATCATTCTCCTTCTGGTCTGATTTTCTTTGGAGGTAATCTTTCATCTTTCCCTCATCTTTTATCTTCTTTGCCTCATTTTTCACCTCCTTTGCCTCATTTTTAAGCTGATTAATTTTGGCTTTCAAGACACTATTTTCTCATTTTTAGTTCAAGTGCCTCTGTTTCCAGATGACTTATCTTGCTTTTTAAGTTCTTTTCCCAGTTGTCTTAAGTCTCTCTTAATTGTGTTTTGAATTGTATATTGAATTCTTTCAAAGCCTGTGTCCAATTTGCTGGAGTTTCTGTATTTTTGCTTGATGTTCTTTGATCCTTCTCTGTTACATTTGCTCTTTGTTCATTGCCTGGATAGAAGCTGTGGATTGTAATTTCTTTTTTTCTTTTTCTGTTGTTTGCTCATATTCCCTCCCCCTTTTGAACTTGCAGAGGTGGATGTGCCCTGAGGCTACAACCTCAGTAATGGGGTTGGGTGTGTGTGTGTGGGGGGGTGCTGGAGGTGGAGCTATATGGAGTGTCTCCACTGTTGCAACTAGGCTGTATCCTCCGTGCTTCTCCTCGAGCTGCCTTCTAGCCACCCGTATTTGGAGCCCTGAGCCTGGGACAGGTTTGCTTTCAAGGTACTCCCTCTAGACTAGTGTCCTTGCCTGCCCAGAGAATCCAGCCACTGCTCAAATCAGTACTGTGGTTGGGGGAGGTGTCCTGGGACCTTCCTTCTTCCTTCCCCTTAAACCCGAGTGTTCTCGAATTCAGGCTTCTGGGGGGGGGGGCATACCTTTTAAGTTGAGTCCAGAAGTAGGGTTCCTTAACTCTGTCCTGTTGTTAGAATTGGGTTTCAGTCCCCTAGGAGCATTTTATTTTTAATTGGTGAGGAATGGTTTTCAGAGGTTTGAACTTTTGCTTCCTCTATGTTGCCATCTTGACTCTGCCTCTCCTGAGATTAGGTTTAGATCAGGATCTCACACCCTATTGAGAGATAAATTCAGAATGGGTAAATGACTTAAATATAAAGTGGGAGTTTAACTGTCAGTCTTGTTTCCTTTCCACATAAGTAAATTAGGTGAACATAGAATAGTATACCTGTCAGATCTGTGGAAAGGAAAGAATTCAAGACCAAGAAAGAGACAGAGAATAACATAAAATTTAAAATGAATAATTTTGATTACCATAAATTATAACAATTTATACAAACAAAACCAATTCAACTGTTAGATTTATAGTTATACTTAATATTTAATTGGTGGTCACCAGGATTTAATTTCTAAATCACCAAATGAATTGCTCAAGTAAATGGAATTTAAGGTAGTTTATTTTTACAATAGAGGGAAGATATTAAGGCAGAGATAAAAGGGGAGAGGAAAAAAGAGAGAGAGAGAGAGAGAGAGAGAGAGAGAGAGAGAGAGAGAGAGAGAGAGAGAGAGAGAGAGAGAGAGAGAGAGAGAGAGAGAGAGAGAGAGAGAGAGAGAGAAAGCTCTGGCTTCCTCTAAACCAGTTAGAAATTCTAAGGCATCCTTCAGGGGAAAGGAATCTCAAGATGACGGACCTTTCTTGGAGGTTTACACTTCCAGAAAGGGCAAGGAAGGAAGTCAGCCTTTACACTCACCAAGGAGACCATTTAATAGGAAAGCAGTCTGAGTTCTCCTGCATGAACTCCTCCAAGGTCCAGATCCACAGTCAAATCTTGTCTTACCTCTAACTCTGAGTGACTGAATGAATCTCTGTGTGTCTCTGTGTCCCCTATTTAAAAACCTTCTTCTCTTGTGTCACCTCCCTTAAATTTTACATCTACTAATCACAGCAGATGCTCCTCTTCAGGACTGCCCTCTCTTTCACATGTGGGTCACAGACCTCACACTCAATGTATGAAATGGGAGTTCATACTTTTTGTGGTTAGTTCACATCTTTTTGTAATTAGTTCATAGGTTTTTGTGGTTAAAATTTGTAGTTCTATTTTTAATACTGGGTTTACACTTTAGGGATTAGAACCTAAAAATAGACAGGGGATTACAACTTAATCTTCACAGTAAAGGAAGTGCAAAGTATCTTCATTGTTATTATCAGGGGAAAGCCAAATCCACTCTTCACACAACCAAAATTAGAAGGGAAACAACAAATTGGGAATAAATCTTTATAACAAAATCATCTGACAAAGATCTAATTTTCTCAAATTTATAGGGAGCCAAGTCAATTGTACAAAAAAAATCAAGTCATTTCCCAATATTCAATTGGTTAAGGAATATGAATAGGCAATTTTCAGATAAAGAAATCAAAACTATAAATAAACATATGAAAAACTGTCCTAAATCTCTCAAAATTAGAGAAATGCATATCAAAATAACTCCAAGATACCACCTCACACCTCCCAGATTGGCCACTATGGCAGCAAAGGAATATGATAAGTGTTGGAGGGAATGTGGTAAAATTGAGATACATATAGACTGCTGGTAGAGTTGAATGAAACATTGTGGAGGACAATTTTGAACTTTACCCAAAGGGCTTTAAAAGTCTGAGTGCCCTTTGATCCAACAATACCACTGCTGGGTTTGTACCCTGTAAAGATAATTTTATAGTTGTGACTTAAAATCTAAATTAATTATTGATCACCATGGGATATCCCAATTAATAAAATATCCAAGTTAGCTGGAAATTATTGTGATTTTAATTTATATAGAGAGAAGGAATTAAGGAGAAGAGAGAGAGGAGAGTTAATTTAAACTGCTCAGGCTCAGGCTGAGCCAGGAAGGAGTTAAAGGCCTTGGCCAAAGGGGCCTCCCTTGAGAGACAAGGGAAAGGAAAATTGATCTTATCACTCACCATGAGACCATCTCAAGGAAGCTGTCTGAGGGAGCTCATCTAGGTTGAGTTCCAGGATCAAACTGGTGCCCAGGCCTGATCACAGGAAGTGATCAGCCAGATCCACCTCTCCAGGGAAAAGAGAGTGAAGAGAGGAAGTGACTAGCCCTATATAGACGGTTTTACATCACTTTCCTGCATCTTATCTGTACCAATGGTAGCTTAGCTTGACTTAGGACAGCCCAGGGGTCTGTCAGCTCTTTCTGCACATGTCTATCAAAGGCCATCCTCCTAGATACTTAATCCTTAAGTATGGGTGCAGACATTCCTGACCTTGTTAGACTAAGTAGGGTGGAGCAATGTAAAGTTCCCAAGACATTGCTGATTCTGTTAGACCAAGTATCTTCTTAGATTAGACTTAGACCAAGTCCAATCTTCACAACCCTAAAGAAATAATAAGGAAAAATATGTGTATAAAAATATTTATAGCCTTGCTCTTTGTAGTGGCAAAAAAAATGGAAAATGAGTGAGTACCCATCAATTTGGGAATGGCTGAACAAATTATGGAATCTGATGGTGATGAAATACTATTGTGCTGAAAGGAAAGATGAACTGGAGGAATTCCATGTGAACTGGAAAAACCTATAGGAATTAATGCAAAGTAAAAGGAGCTGAACCAAGAGAACCCTGTACACAAAGACTGATACACTGTGGCACAAACAAATGTAATGGAATTTTCTGCTAGTAGCAATGCAATAATCCAGGACAATCCTGAGGGACTTGTGAAAAAGTACACTCTCCACATCCAGAGAAAGAACTGTGGGAGTAGAAACACAGAAGAAAAACAGATCATAGATTATGTGGTTTGATAGATATATGGTTGGAGGTTTTGACTTTAAATGATCACTTACTTTCCCTCCCTTCTATTAACCCCTCCCTGTCTTATTCCCCTCCTAGTTCTCTATAGGATAAGGTAGGATTCTATATCACAGTGAGTATGGTTATTATCTCCTCTCTGAGCCAATTACTTTGAGAATAAGGGTTAAGCATTGGTGCCTTATTAGATGAGATAATTTACTTGATTCTACTTTGCCCTTCTTTTTTTCTCTCAGTGCAATCTTCTCTTTCACTCTCCCTTTTTTGCATATCACATCATTATAATCAAAACCTCTATGTATACTCCTTCTAGCTACTCTAATACTGATAAATGAAATTTTAAGAGTTATTGTTATCAACTTTCCATGTAGGAATATATACAGTTTGACTTATTGAATCTCTCCTGGTTCTATTTTCCAGGTCATTTTTTTTCTTTTTTAAATCTTTTTCCTATAATTTATTCATATATTTAGAATTTTTCCATGATTACATGATTCATAATTTTTCCCATTCCTCTTTTCTCTCCCCTTCCCAGATCTGACAAGAAATTCCATTGGGTTATATATTTATCATTATTCAAACCCTATTTATATAATATTAATATTTGCAAAAGAGTGATCATTTAAAGTCAAAATCCCCTATCATATCCCTATCAAACCATGTGATCAATCATATGTTCTTCTGCATTTCTACTCCCACAGTTTTTTCTCTGGATGTGGATAACATTCTTTCTCACATGTTCCTCTGAATTGTCCTGGATCATTGCATTGCTACTAATAGAAAAGTTTATTATTTTGATTGTGCCACAAGGTACAGTGTTTTCCTGGTTCTGCTCCTTTTGCTCTGTATTACTTCTTGGAGGTTTTCCAGTTCATATAGAAATCATCAAATCCATTATTCCTTTTTGGGCTTCTCTTGTGTTTTGTATATAGACCTCAAATTTTTTGTTTAGGTCTGGTTTATTCCTCAGGAATGTTTGGAAATTATCTTATTGAGTGCCCATTCCCCCCTCCTCCCCCCAAAGAATATACTCAGCTTTGCAGGATAGGTGACTCTGGGTTGTAAATCCAAATCTTTTGCCTTTGTGAATTTCATATTCTATGTCTTACAATCCTTTAATGTGGAAGCTGCTCTGTCCTGTGAGATCCTGGTTGTAGCTCCATGGTATTTTAATGTTTTCTTTCTGTCTGCTTCAAGAATTTTCCCCTTAGCTTGGTGGCTCTTGAATTTAGCTATTATATTTCTTAAAGTTGTCATTTGAGGATTTCTTTCTGGTGATGATCTGTGAATTCTTTCAATTTTATTTTCATTATCTTGTTCATGAATCTCTGGGCAATTATTTTTGAGAATTTCTTATAATATGATGTCCAAGGTTTTTTCTCAGTCATGGCTTTCAAGCAGTCCAATAATTCTCAAAATGTCTCTCCAAGATCTATTTTCTGGGTCAGTTTTTTTCCCAATATTTCATGTTTTCCTTTGTTTTTGTTTTTTCCATTCCTTTGATTCTGCATTATTATTTCTTGATTTCTCGTGAAATCCTTAGTTAATAGATGGTCAGTTCTGATTTTTAAGGCCTGATTTTCCTGTCAGTTTTTGATTCTCCATTTTAAATTAGCCCATTTCTCTTTGCATTACTTGCATTTCTCCTTAAATCACTTTCCTTTCTTCTTGCATCACTTTCATTTCTCTTCCCCATTTTTCCTCTGCCTCTCTTAATTGGTTTTTGAAGTCTTTTTTGGGCTCTTCCAGAATCTGTGTCAAATCCATATTTTTCTTTTGGAGTTTGCATCTGTTTCCTTTGCTTTCATTGTCCCCTTCTGTGTCTTTACCTTGTTCTTTGTCTCCATAAAAATTCTTTATAGTTAGGTTCTTTTTTTGTTGTTTGCTCATTTTTCCTATCTATAGGTAGGTTCTGTTTTCTGGGAAGTTGGGGTGCCTCTTAAACTTCAGTGTTTGCTTGACATTATTCTCAGCTTATTTTCTGGCTCTGAGGCCTGAGAGCTCTGGGCACCCCCTCTCCCTGCTGATTCAATTGACCTTTGAGATGCTGAGGGCTTAAAGACTTGCCCCTGGCTTAGGTGTAATCTTTCAATTTCACTCTGATCTTGATCAGGTCACTGCTGATGAAATTCTAGCCCCAGGCTTAGGCTCAAGTTTTTGGTCTTGTTGTATACTCGATCCAATCAGGAACACCCTTCATTGCCCTGAATTTCTGCCCTGAACTTTAGGCAAAACGATCAGTACTTAGTAATATCAGACACCCCAAACTATGTACTATGTCTTTGTCTCAAGGCCAGACTGGAAATCCTGGCTTTGCTCTGGGCCCACAGGGATCAGCCTACATCACCTTATACTGCCCTCATTTGGGACTTTGGATTTCTCCACAGGTTTGAAATTTCAAGTGGTATGGGTTTGTTTGTACCAGCATTTGGCCAGGGAGGATCTCAGAGTCTGAATGTTAAAAGCTTTCCCTTAAGCTCCAAACCTGAGACCGTAGATGTGGGATGGGAGTGGGGGATGGCTTGCTATTCCTTCCCTGCTATAGTTTTTTGCTGATACTGATTTCCTTTCTCCCCAGTTCCCAAGATGTTCTCTGCCTACCTTTGGGTTTCCCTTTCCTTTAAAGTTGTTTTTTTTTTTTTAACACTGTCTCCTTGTTGATTATTTTATTCCTGTATTGATTTTATAGTGATATTTTTATCTTGGTCAGAAGAGATTCTCATGGTGACACAGAACAGCTCTAGTTCTCTCCTCCATCTTGGCTCTGCCACTAGAATTCTCCCCAGTTTTTTTTTCTTCTTCCCCATGAAATATTACATATTCCCCTCTGTTTTGTTTCACTTTTTTGGCTTTTAAAAAAACAGTTTCTTGGTGTCTCACAAAGTCATTAGTTCCTATTTTTCCAATTCTAATTTTTAATTAATTATTTTCTTCCATGAGCTTTTGAACCTTTACCCTCATTTGGACAATTCTGCTTTTTTATGATGCTATTTTCTTCTTTCATTGTTTTCATTTTTCTTTCCTATTTTTCTTCTGGCTCTCTTTATTGATTTTCAAAATCCTTTTTGAGATCTTCTAAACCCTGAGACCAATTCATATTTTTCTTTAATGTTTTTCATGTAGCTGTTTTGCTTTGACCATCCTCTTCTAAGAGCAAATGTCTTACTCTTCTTTTTCTCCACAATTTTTTTAAGGTTTGATGGGGAGGTGTTTGCTCAATTCTCTAGCCTTTTTCTTGACTTTTACTTTTATTTTAAAGTTGCACTATGAACTCACTTATGCTGTGGTTTATATCCTCACTCCATGGTTAGAATGGGGCTCTAGGCCTTGTTCTGGGCTCATACAGACTGCATGTACCATGTAGACTGCCTTGTTTTGTGATTAGGACCTCACTGCAGGCTTGGGCAAGGGCTTTAGTCTTCCTCTTGGACTCACACTAGCTAAACCCCTTGCTTATTGCTTTGCACTGAGGCTTGGTAGGGTCTCAGTTTGGGCTTTGGCATACCCCTCCTTATGTGCTAATTCCAGGCAGGCACACTCAGGTCTGCCCTGCATTAGGACTTGGGGTCTCACTTCAGACTTGGACATTTAAGGTATTGTCATGGATTTATATTGCTATTGCCTTGGGCAAGGTCTTAGGGTCCTGACCTTTCCTTGGGCCAATGGTCAGAACTTTTCATATATACTCATTTGTTCTTTCACTTCAGTCTTCATTTTGAAAAGTTATTTTAAAGTTGTTTGGAGAGAAATCTCAGAATGGGAGGAGCTTTCCTTGCTTCTCCTCCACCATCTTGGCCTCCTCTGCTTTTCCTACCTCAATGCTTTTTACTCAGTTCTGCATAAAGTATTGCCCCTGGAGTCGGGAAGATCTGAGTTCAAAACCTGCTTCACACACTTGCTGACTGTGACACTGACCTAGTAACTTTTACCTCTGTCTGCCTCAATTTCCTAATCTGTAATACCATGTACCTCCCAGGACTATTTGGAATAGTAAATTATATGCTATTTGTAATGTAATTTGTAAAATAATATTAAATAACTTTTGTAAATGATATAAATACTTTATAAATATTATTCCTGCTTATTCTCTCATTATTTTTATTGATATACACAGAATATTTGATTTCCATATGTTCTGAATTTTAAATATGAGATCAATGCAATAATGCTATTAAGAAGAATTTATGAAAATGTGGTTTATTTCAGGATGGTTAAGTTGCATAATAGATAGTGTGCCAAGTCAGGAGTCAAGAAGATCTGAATTAAAATCTGATCTCACTTACTAGCTGTATGGCCTTGGTCAAAACACTGTAAAACTAAGACACTGGGACACCCTTCTGGGTAAAGATTTATCTTTATTATGACAGAAAAGTCACAGGGCTAGAGATCTTTCTCCCAGTTCAAAATCTGAATCCCTTACCATTGACAATGACAGATTTTCAAAGACAAAAAGAGGAATTTACGGAGTTGGGGCCAAGTCTTGTAATGACTCCCCTCATCTCACTCTTAACATGAGTAATAGTGACTTATAGGTTATAGACAAGTCAGAACACTTTTGACTTGAGTTTCTTTATGGGACATTCTGATATTGTATATCACACCCTCCCAAGAGTCCTCTAAGTTCCCTTGGCCTCCAAAGTTCCAGTCCTCTAAGGGCTCCTGTCCTCCATGACCTTGGGTGAACTTCTGGTACCGATGGCCTCTTATATGAATTAGTCTGATATAATGTACATTAAAAATAGATTCACACCCTTAGGAATAACATAGTAACTCACTTATTATTAATAACATACACTTAAAATTACACTAACAACACTCATACTTTAAATTGTAACTCGGGTATTATTCTGGGACTACATTCTTAATCTAGTTCCATACACAGACTTTTGCCTGGGACTAAATTATTAATATAAATCACAGTTACATTTTATACTTTTAAAAATCACATTCCAAATATTGATTATCTATTTATTATTGATTTCCTGGATATGTCATTTAATCCTTTTTCCCTCATTTATAAAATGAGCTGGAGAGGGAAAAGGGAAAGTGCTCCTGTATCTTTACCAAGAAAACCCCAAATGCATCATGAAGAGTTTGGACATGCCTAAAAGAACTAGATTGAACAACAACATAGGGAAACAATATAAGCCCACCAAGGGTTTGCTTAACCTAAAATCTCTTATCATCACTATCAAATAGAACTGATTATAGGTTTCAAGTCAAAGAAAAAGTAATTTCTTGATATATGTGTATATCACTAAGGAGCATAGCTCCATTGAAAAACACATTTAGCAGTTATCTCATGAAAGTTATCTCTTGAAAACTATTCACAGATGAGTGCAAAATTCTTAATAGGATGCAAAAAAGAATGGGGACTAAATGTTTTGAACTTGAATTTGGAAGTTAAATTGAACCAGTGAATAAAGAGGATACTTAAAGATCCCTTTCTCTTTTCAAGATTTAATAACCTGTTATAACAATTATGCTTGTTTATGCCTCTGCATCAAAATAATGGCTGCTAAGGTCCATATAGGTGCTTCATTGAATTTGATTATAATTTCTATAAATTTCTACTTAGATACATCCCTAATTTTTAGATAGCGTTTTGAATATTGGTCAGTGATTGAACTACATCAAAACTTTTTAAATGTATATGAATCTTTGATGATTCCTTGGCCTCTATGTGGTTGAAGAAAATGATAGATTTTACTAAAGCTTTAAACTGCACTAAGGCTTTTGGGACACCATGTATAATAGCATCTATAAATATATGGAAGATAAGAGTGAAAATTGGGGGAGAAAGTTAATTTTTTTCAGGACTCCCCTCAGATTGCACCTTCTGCTGAATAGCTAAGCCCTTTCATCTCTCTTTGCTATAGCTTCTTAGGTTAGATGTGATTGATTGCTCCATTAACTTCATCTCTAAAGAATTTATTCTCAATTCATATGATTCTGAATAGATGACCTCTAGGGTGCAGTCAAGCTTACTTAGGCTCTCTGAACAGGTCACCTATGAAACATGAACTCATTTACAAAGGATTTTCAAACTTAGTTTAAGGACTATGATTGAACTTGATTGATTGGACAACTTATAACTTATTTCTAATGGAGAAGATACAAAGGGTGAAAGTCATTCATCCCATCCAAAAATAGAAAAGGCAAATTGGGCAAAAGACTTTTGAAGATAAAGCTGAGCTTTGTGTATGTGTGTGTGAGTAGAGACTGGCATTATGAAGTCAAAATTTAATTAATATACATACAATGTCAGTCTTAAGATATCATCTTGGCATGGTAATATGCATGACAATGATTCTAGGAGTCCAGAAAAAAGCCCATAAATTTATGAAGCCCAGATTTTACCACTTCAGAGAATCTAAACAAAGATTAATACTTTCTCATTGTAAGGGAGAAAGAGAATTGATAGATGTTCTGAGAACACACCATAAACATGTCAAAATTTTAAAGAAGTAATTTTGAAATAAACTGACCTTTCTTTAAAAGGCATTTAGAAAATGACTGGATTTGTCTAACATAATAGATATATAGCATTAGATTTACTGAACAAAGAATGGCTTATCTCCAGACAGAGATTATCAAGGGCTCAGATACAGGTATGAAATCAAAAGAGGTTCCAGGGGCAACATCCATAAATAATCAATCAATAATCAATATGGAATCACCAAATAAATGAATGTCACACTGATTTCTTTATACCAATGAAGAGTTTATGATACTGGTTCAGAATTAAGTCAATGTCATAAGGAATTAGAGAATTATTATCCCTAATAATCCAGATATATGTTTTCTATAGATTATATTTAAAATGTTAATAATTTGCAGCAGGTCTAAACTAGGTCTTTCTAATAATTTCAGATCTGAATGATAAATACAATAAGATATATTCATGAATATTGAAATTCAGTAAAAACTAATTTTTACTTAGAGATTAAAAATCAACTTTAAAGAATACAAGGCCAACATAAAACACTTCCTTCTTTCCTTTATCCATTTTCAGCACTACAGACTGTCAGCTATATCAGGAAGGCATTCTCCAGAGGGCAGAAGAGCTCAAGTGAATCTTCTGACCCCATTTCTCACTTAGCTGAGTCACTTATAGCTCAAGAATAGAGCAGTCAAATAGCTTCTGCATTACTTAAAAAAAAAAAACAGTCTAGTACTTGCTTGCAGATTCATGCCTGAGTGTTTATATATAGGAGAAAAATAATTAGTGGGGTGATAAGGCATGGAAGAAGAAATAAATCCAGCTCTGGACACAGGATGGAAAATGGGACAGATCATCACACTCAGTATTGTGGTAGAGCCAGTTATTCCTCTCTAGAAATAGATATAAGGCTTCATACAGAGCAGACAACCTTGACACAACCACTAAAAGAAGATTTTAATATCATCCCTCTGCTCAAAAAGCCTGAATGGTATTCCTTTACTAGTAGGATCAAACTTAAGTTTCTTAGTTTAGTCTTCAAGGACTTGCTTAATCTCATGGTGCCCTACCTTTCCATTCTTTCTTCTCACTGTCTCCTCTCTGAAACTCTGTACCAACCATATTTGTATCTTTACTGTACCTTGAAAATTCCAAACTACTTTCCAATTAATATTTTTTTTTGCCCCTGCAGTACAAAACCCTTTTTTTAAGCTGAAAGAAATTTTGGAGGCTATCCTCATCTTACATATAGAAATATAGCTTGAATTGTATCTCCATACTATGTTGTCACATATTTACCCTTGTAAATTTAAGAATCCTTAATCTAAGGTTAAGTGAATAAGAGAAGCTGAGACAACAAAATTTTGAACACAATCAATTCATTAGCAAAGCAAGCAATAGGGGGAGCAAATATCCCTCAATAAAAAGGTTTCCCTCTCAATTAATTGTAGTTTTAGTAATAAATACTTCCAACTTTCTACATCTTGTTTACATAGTCTCTTTTGAAAAAAAAAGACATGATTCATAGCTATTAATACATTAGCCTTATAACATTTCTATGCATAAATTTGTAGTAAAGCATTGTAACCACACATGTCTAATGGATGACAGTAATAGAAGATATATTAATTTAACATGATAATTTAGCAATTGTGCTATTATGTAATGGAAGCCCTTTGCTACTCTATTCTTCCTTTTTGGATCTATGAGACAAATAGAAAGATATTCATTCTCCAATCCTTCATTCTCTGATTCAGTTTGATTTATTAGCTTTTCATGTAACTTTTATTCACTATGGAAAATACTTTATTTGGTAACCTTTTATCAAAATATATGTTTATTATTTATACCATACACTATACTCTGATAATAGAGTGTCCACATTGTATACTCTGTATCCATCTTGACTCTGCAGTACCAAGTTTATTTGGTTCTTTGAAACTTCTTTTTAGTGAAAGGATGATATTAATGTTTCCTTTCCTCGACTCTCAAGAGAGATGACTAATGTACCTATTATATTTGTTACAGTTTTTTTTTTTACAATGGCCATGAATGTCATAAGTTTCAGAGGAGGACTTGTAATAGAAACTATTTTCAAAGGGACATTCCTTATAATAGTAAATGCCAGGATGCCTAGATTTCATTCTTAACTAGTAGGCACTTAATAAGTATTTTTGAAATATTTTTTAGATTGTATATTAAAAAGACTTCTCTTAGAACTATGGAAAATACTTTGAAAATTAGGAAAGTCTTTAAAAAATTTTATTTATAATATTTTCCCATGGTTATGTGATTCATGATCTTCCCTCCCCACCCTCTCCTCCCCCCTCACAAAGACAACAAGCAGTTCCACTGGGTTATACATGTATCATTGTTCAAAACCTATTTCCATGTTATTCATATTTAGAGTAGAGTGATTCTTTAACATCAAAACTCTAAGCACATCCCTATCACACTATGTGGTTGCTCATATATTTTTCTAATGCAAAAATTAGGAAAGTCTTAACAGTAATAAATTAATTCACCCACCAGGCTTGTTTTACTCTAACACAATCAGAAATAATAAGGAACATTATAAACATTGTGTAAAAGACTTATACTTTCCTCATTTAATCAGGTAAAAAAAATAAGATTAATTATTTTAAAGAAATTGTTATAGTTCAATGTCTCTTCAATTATAAGGAAACAGTTTTTTATAGCAGTAAGAAAGCACTGATATTTACTATCGTATTTGAAAGTTGCCACAACCCTGTGAAGTAAGGCCAACAAGTATTATTATCCCCATTTTGCAGATAAAATTACTGAAGCATAGAAAGGTTTAGGAAGTTGTTCATGGTTGTACAGGTTGTATAATTATCAGAGAGGAGATTTGAACCCAGCTCTTCCTAACTCCACATCTAACTTTCTATACACTCTATCCCAATACCACTTCATAAGGCCAGCAGATGTCTATAAAGATATTAAGAACTTATGATTACTTTGTATGGTGATACCTGTCTGAAGGCTGCTTCAGGGAATTCCAGTATCTCTAAAGAGAGGTTCAGCACCATAAGGAATATGCCTTCATTATACAACTATTTTCACAGCACTAACTGAACATTTCTTGGAAACACCAAGCCATGGGAAATTGTTGCTTTAGGAATATAGAGAATCAAATTGGTACTAGAGTACAATAAGTAACTGGGGGGGAGGGGGAATGTAAGCTGTAATAATTTTAGTAAAATTTTGAAATGTTATCAACAGGTGTTTATGAACCATCCATGTGGCTAGTCAAGATAATGTGCATTTACTAAATACTTCCTGTGTGCAAGGCACTATGCTAAGAGCCAGAGATTCAAAGAAAGGTTAAAAAAAATTGGCATGTGATCTGAAGGAGCTCCTGGTGTTGTGGAGAAGACATCAGGAAAATAAAAATGTATAAACAAGCTATATCCCAGAAAAATTAGAGATAATCAACACTGGTATGGGACTAGAATTAAAGGGCAGATGTCAATGATGACTTTTTATAGAAACTGGGTTTTTTTGCTGGGACCTGACTGAAACCAGGAAACCTAAAAGACAGAGATGAGAAGGGAGATAATTCTAAGTAAGGGAAAATGACAGTGAAAACTGTCAAAATCAGGAAATGTAGTCACATGTGAGGGATAGTATGGAGGGCAATATCAATGAATCAAAGAGAATGTGTGGATTATGTGAGTAGTATGGTGATTAAAGTATAAAAAGGACTTGAAATGTTGGAGTAGGACACTTACCAAACATAATATTTAATATTGATGCTACAGATTATAGGGTGCTCCTGGAGTTTATTAAATAAAGGTATGGTATGATCATATCTGTATTTTAAGAAGATCACTTTGACAGCTGAGTGAAAGACAGATTGGAACTGGATAGTGTGAATCTTAAAAACTGCTCAGACTGTACCTTAGAAGATTTGGTTAAGCTATTCCCTATTTTAAATAATGTAGGTACTTCTTCAGGAATGTATTGAGAACTTTAACATTACTCCACCCATACTTAGGCACACATTAGGGGAAGATAAAGTTGTAAACTCCTTACTGAACAATGAAAAGTCCCCAACTCATACTTATAGTGAAGCAAAAACCCAAGTCTAGCAAAAAAAGCTAGGTCTATTTTTAGATCTAATACAAAAGGATACTAAGTATCTATAAAGGTTAAATTAATCACTAAAAGGTCAAGAAACTTACAAAAGGCAAGGTTAACAAAAGAGGTGTGTGATATGGAAATCACTTTAAAAGACCGATATATATTAATTTAAGGTCGCCAAGGAATTCAGCTATGTAATTCCTAAATGAAAACTCAAGTCAGCAGTCAACCTTTTGGAGTTTTTAATTACAAACAGGAGGAAGAAAGGTATGAGAGAGAGAGGGAGGGAGAGAGAGAGAGAGAGAGAGAGAGAGAGAGAGAGAGAGAGAGAGAGAGAGAGAGAGAGAGAGAGAGAGAGAGAGAAAGGGGAGAGAAAAGGAATAGGACTTAAATACCCCGTCTCCCTAGACTGGGCCAAAGACCCAAGCCCTTAGATAGCTGAGGCAAAGAAAAGAGATCAGTCCCTATCACTCATGTGACCAAAATGGAGAAACAGTCTCAGGGGCCTCTACCTCCAGACTCCTTCAGAGCAAAACCTCCTCCTCAGAGCAAAAAACTCTGTCCTCTCTGTCCTCAGACCCCGCTATCTTTAAGGAAACCATCTAAGTTCCCTCCCCTCAGTTCTCACATCTACCAATCACTGTCGATGTCTCCCCTGTGCCAATGGTGGCTCTAGTTTAACCCAGGACCATCCAGAGGTCTGTGGCTTTGCACATGTCTGTTGAAAGTCATATTCTCAAACAATTAAATCTTGATCTTTGCTGCAGCCCTTCCTAAATCCTATTACTCTAAGTAGGGTGGAGATTGTATTTTCCAAGACCTGGTTCTGTCATTCCAAGTATCTCTATTGTATCAATTCTAAAATCAATCGCGACTCAAAGAACTTCCTGTTCTATGCTTAAGCATAGGTCAAAACCCTTTCCATTGTTTAGCAAAAGGTTTCTGTCCTAAAGTAGTCTTAAATAGGGAGGAGAAGGATCCTCCCATGCCAAGGGGTTTCACATTACAATAGAGTTCTTACTATCAGTAGGAAATTTTTTCCAAGTATGAAATTTCCCAATGGTGAAATTTCCAACATTCATAAGTCTAAGAAATTTTAAGGTTTACAGGTGTGAAGTTTTAGTCTACCCAGAGAAGGTGAGAACTAAAGAAGATGTGAACTAAGGATGGTCAGTCCTGGGGAAAACGTCTACTGTGATTGGTAGATGTGAAAACTTAGGGGAGGTGACATAAGAGAAATTTCTCTTTAAAAGGAGCTGGTCTCTTTGAACTTAGTTGAGTTTGGAAGCTGAATTGGAGGGTCTCTCTGAGCACTAGAGCTTGCTTGGAACAATCTTGTGGTGAGTGGATAGAAGACTGACTAGTCTCTCTTAAGGCTTTGGCCTAGGCTCTGTCTCTCTCCCTTCCCTTAATTCCTTCATTTGTATTAATTAAAATCTCCATTAAACCCAACTGACTTGGGTATTTCATATTTGGGAATTTTTCCCATGATGACCACTTATTTTTGATAAAAATCAAGACACTAAAATTATCTTTACAGTTTTGGCAATTCACAGTCTTGAAAACCATAGTTTCGCAGTCACAATAGACTTGATTAAGGGGGCAAACCAGGAGGCTATAGCTTGCATGAAGTGAAATGGACTTACTCCAAATTCATGGGTGTGTTAAGGGGAAAGGAGGGTAAAATTTTGTCCAAGAGATGTTATAAAGGTAGAGTTGAAAGGCTTTGGCAGTGAATTGTCTATGGGGGATTTGAGAGTGAGAAATGGAGGATGACACCTAACCTATGAGCCAGGGTGAGTGGAAAGATGATGGTGACTTCAATAGGAGGATTTGGGATGAGGGAAGGTCATTTTTGATTGGTGTAAAAATAAGTGTAGAAGGCAGATAGGGAGTTCAAATCTAACTTCAGACACTTCTTAGTCATGTTACCTTCAACAAGTCTCTTAACCCCAATTGCCTAGCCCTTACTGTTCTTCTGCCTTGGAACCCATATTTAATATTGATTCTAAGTTGTAAGGTAGGGTTTAACAAAGGGTGAGGAAACAATTATCTTGTGAAAGCTTAATATGTAGGTGAGAGGAACACATATTAAAATTATATGACAGCAGAATACTTTTTATGATGTGTAAAATTAAAAAAAAATCAAAAAATTAGAGCTGTGGAAATTTAGAAAATTTGCGAAAAGGAAGCTTAACCAGTATAGGGTAGATCCAGGGAGGCCTCATGAGGCTAATGACTAGGATTTTAAAGATCAGATGGTTTTTATAGTTTGAAGATGGAGGACAAAATGGACAAAACCTTAAAGTCATAAATAAAAATGGCCAATTCAGAACATAGTGAAAACTTCCTTGCAGGAGTAGAGGATTTGAGGTGGGGATTAAACTAGAATAACCACTTCCATTTTGCATATGAGGAAACTACTGTCTGGAAAGGCTAAATGACCTTACAAACTTAAAAGTGTGCTATTAATAAATGTGAAATATTGTTAATACTTAGGGGCTATGCCCACATCTCTTTACTCTAAGACCAGTCCCCTTTCCAATATTCAAACAGCTACTTATTGTAAAAGAAAAGATTTAGCTCTAGTGGAGCCAGATTGAGAGACTTCTAATACTGAGGAGTTTGAACTAAATGGTTAGGCAGTGGAAACTAACATAGCTATTTTGGGGAAATTAATCTGGGAGCAATGAGGGATGGATTATAGGACATGAGAAAGGAATTAAAGAGACTAATAAAGACACTATTGTAAATGACAGGTGATGGATCAGAAATAGATCATGAAAAGTGTCAAATATTACAGATCACTTTTACATTTTTTACCATAGATATAATTTTCGGGATTTTAAAACATAAACTTATGATAATGACACAGAGTCTTTTAAAGGAACTACAGCTTGAATCGTGTCCGAATTACTATGCTGTCATATATTTACACTTCTTGGAAATTTAAGAAGCCCTAATCTGAGATAGGGTGTCATGTCAATAAAAATATGTGGATAAGAGAAAGTGAGGTAACAGATTTCTGAGCAAAATTTACTAGCTAAATTAGCAATAGGCAAGAAAGGGCAAAGAAACTGACCCGACTGGTAGCAAAGTGGGCACAATCAAGGTTCTATTGGTTTGAATCTGAGAATGGGGATTTGGTACAGTACTGGTCAAAAGCAATAACTTAAATATCCTGGGATTATGAATCTTTACACTTCAATCACATGCTTCAAAGAATAACTTTGACCTTTATTTTATGTAAGATTTTTCCTAAAAGTGGGTGGCAAATTACAAGAGTGAAATGAGTAATAAAAATTGCAGGTTTAAGGAATTAAAACTCACATAATGAGGGAGAATAGTAACTTGATTAACCCTTAATGAAATAAAGTAGAATATATTAAATTTTAACATTATATACAGTCATTGAAGTGTATGTGGTTGTGTGAGGTAAATATTTTGAAAATTCAAAGCACTAAGTGAATGGGGATTATCATTATTTCATAGTTCCCAATTGTTTTCCAAGTATCTAATATGTGCAAGATACTGTTTAGGTTCTGGGAACAACAACAAAAAAGGAATAGTCTTTGAAAGCAATGTTTTTCTTGATGGGGAAAACAACATATACATAGGTAAATAAATAGATGACATTTTAAGGGGAAAGCAGTGATTATTGGGGCAGACAGTTGAGGAAAAAATAGCAAATGTATTAGGTAGGTCATACATCTCACTATGAACTTTGTATTTGTATTTGTATTCCTTCTCCTTAAATGGTACATTTAAACTGCATTTTGGCATCTTTCCATGGTGGCTCAATCATTCAAACATATTTCCTACTCCTTGTCATGCTAACAGTTTCTCCCTCTCCACAAACCATGAATCAAGGTCTCCTACACAGGAATGGTCATCTGAGATCTGATCATCTTTGGCCATGTTTGGTGAACTCTGAATTGAAGAAAGAGTAAGTTCATCTTCTAATTATAAAGTTCTCTCATTTGGGCTTAATCCCTTTAATTTATCAATTCTATTGCTACCTTCACTTTGCTAAGAGCAATCCCAAATTTCCTGGACTTTGTATTTTTCTCTAAATCTTATTCATATGAGTCACTCCTATTGTTTTAATAAAATTTTGGGAAACATAATGGCAAAGAAAACTATTGGCATATTTTTCATCACTATAATAATTTTAAATCAAACATTTTTGGGGTAGTTTGCTGGGAGATACATTTATTTATTCATTTATCATTAGCAAACTGTTAACTATATTATAAGTTTCAATTTTTCCTTTCATAGGAGTACCAGACTAGTAAGGCACACAGATACAAGAATAGATAATTTAACACAAAATGATAATAAATGGGCCATAATATTTATATTTTAAGATTTGAGAAGGCCATATCCAGGAAGGTATGTCTCTGTCTGATGGTGGAGGTGGTAGTAGTGGTGATGGTAGAGGGAAGAGTAGACTTGTGATCTTACCATATATCATATTATGCTACTAATAACAGCTTGGATTTCCTTTCCTTTATCTTCTTGTTTGTTTCCTTATTCATGTACATACAGTTGGTAACAAGCATTTGTTAATTGCTTACCATGTGCCAGGGGCAGTACTAAGCATCTGAGATAGAAATACAATAAAAAGAGAGGAAGTTCCTGCCAGTAAGGATTTTACAGGCTAAAGGAGCAAGATAAAATGCAAAAGGCATCCTAAATAATATGATGGGTATAGTGGGGAAAGGGGAGCACCAGGTGCAGAGATAGGTTGTTTAAAGTCCTGAAAATCTCAGTCATAGCTGGAAGGAGATGAAAGGTTTATCAACCTCAAGTCCCTCTTCAAATTTGATACAGCAAGAAATCTACCAGTGAGAAAAAGGGGAAGCATAGAAGAGGATATTCCAAGGTGAGAAGATTACAGTTTCTAAGGGATATTTCAGGGTGAAACTGGAACTGGGACATGGTGTTCAAGTTGAGAAAATACACTGCACAGATGGGAAGAATCCATTTCAGTTCTTCTTGACTCATGTGAAGAAGTAATCCCTAAATGATCACATTTATCACACATTTATCATGTGTTGATTCCTTGATATTTTTACTCAGTAAATACAAGGGGTAAATGAATGTTACCTGGGGAAAAAAGCTCTCAGGGACCAATTATTGAAAAACTCACAGGAATATTATGGCTTAGTTTTGTAATTCCCAGGTTAAGGAGAAAATGCTACAAGCAACTAAAAAGGGACAGCTTAAATATTGTGGAGCTACAATAATGAGAACACAAAATTCAGAAGCTTCTACATTAAAAAAGTAAAACTAAGGACATGTAATACAATATTTCAGAGAGTAAAGGAGCTGGATTTACAGTCAAGAATAATCTACACAAAGCTGAATATCATCATATAAGAATGGAACCTGATAGTTGTGATAGCACCAGAATAAGAGCCATAGCCATGACAATCGTGGTATCTGTATAGTCTGGGGGACTGAATATTTCTACTTCTCTCTTGCATAAGTTCAAGACTTTCTTATCTTGCAGTTTCTTCAATTATATAGTTATAAAACTGATTCAATTTCCTTTCTCCTGTTTTTATAGATGATTACTCTTTTATCTTATATATGAGCTCCATTAATCTAGACCACTTGGTAGGAACCAAATAAAATAACAAAAATATAATAATACTTTTATCCATGTACATTCATCTTTCCATATTCATATCTCTAGCAATAGCTTTGTGTACTGGCTTTTGCAAACCCAAAGACATTTATTGCTGTCAATATTCATAAAAGTTTACTATTACTAACATGTATCTTATTCTTCCAATTTTGGTTTCTGGATCACATTTCTAATATGACTTTTTGAACATCAGTAAGAATTCTCCCTTCAGGAAAGTATAATCTCCCAGTAGTGACATATCTGTACAACTGAGAACTTTTTCTCACTTTCCTATTAAAAAGCACGCCCCTCCCCCAACAGATGTGTTGCCTAAAATAAGAAACTGAGCTTTAAATCCTTGTTCATGCGATGCAAGGGGACTCAAACACAAAGTTGTCGGGATAGAAAATCATCCTCATCTTATACACATCTTTTTATTTTAACACTAACCTTCTATCTTAGAATCAATACTAAGTAGCAATTCCAAGGAAGAAGAGCAGGTTAGGCAATGGGATGTAAGTAACTTGCCCAGGATCCTACAGCTAGGAAGTATCTGTGGCCAAATTTGAACCCAAGATCCTACATCTCTAGGCCTGGCTCTCTATCCAAAGAGCATCCTACCTATTTCATCAGTATCTTGAGCTGAATCAGAATGATTACATAATTTTTATTTTAGCAAATCAATCTTGCTATCACAAGATGTCAGACAAGAAATAGACTTACCATAATTGTTATCTCCTTTTCCATCACATCTCTCTACCACCCCTCTCCCCAATCTCTTCCACTATCTTATTATCCTGTCCAGTAGGTTAAATGTACAGAAATTGATGGAATAAACAGAAATAATGTAGTAAAGGGTGGGTCCATTGCATAATCACACAGATTCAGCTATGATTTTCCTTAATGAAATATAATTAGTTACAATTTAGTTCTATTTAACAATATGGCTCAGCACAATGCAATTTAATGAATTCCATTTGTATTTATTTTTAACAATTATTTGTTATGTTTATATGCACATTTAACTTTCTCCTTACCTCCCCTCTTCCCATTGCAAGTATCATTTGACAAAAATATATATGCATACATAAAACTATATCTTACTTATTTCTATCAGTTCTTTCTCTGAAGGTGGATATACATGATCCATTCTTCAAACAATATTTCTGTTTCTACATATATTAATAGGTATATAATGTTCTCTTATTTCTGCTCATTTCATAGTTCATAGTTTCATGTACATCTTTCCATGGTTTTTTTCAAAATTAACTTTTCATCATTTCTCATGATTCAGTAATATTCTATCACACTCACATGTCACAACATTTTTAGCCATTCCCCAAATGATGGGTATCCCTTCATTTTCCATTTCTTTGTTACCACAGAGATAGGTGCTATAACTATTTTGGAGCATATAGTTTCTTTTCCATTTTCCTTAACCATTTTAGGAAATAAAACTAATAGTGGTAACATTGGGTCTAAAGGTATTTATGGTTTTATAAGTCTTTGGGTATAATTCCAGATTGCTCTCCAAAATGGTTGGATTAGTTCACAGATCCACCAGTAATGGATTAGAGTCTCTGTTTTTTGACATATCTTCCAATATTTGTTTTTTTGAACTTTTTTCCTTTTAGCAAATCTGACGTGTGTGAGATAGTGTCTAAGAGATGTTTTGATTTGCACTTCCCTAATCAATAGCAAAGTATCATTTTCCACAAAATTACATACATGTATATATTTTTATTTATTTATCCAAAATTTTCATATTTTTTGACCTTTGGGGAACTACTTATATTCTCTTATATTTAACAAAGTTGAAAAATGAATACTTAGAAATTCATGTGGATTAAATATAGAAATATGCACATATATAAATAATATTTACATATATATTTGTGCCTATTATGTGCCATACTACTTAGGAGCTGGAGATTTAAAGGTAAAAATAAAACAGAGACTGCCCTGAAGGTTTTTTAAATCTTTGTTCAGTTCCTTACTTTGTTAATACATTAATTTAGATAGAGTCAAAGGGTCAGTCATATTCACTATTAATAACAACTGTTCTTTCTCTTCCAATATATCCATTAAGTGCAGCCGCCCCAAACCAGACACCATATTAGAAGCAAAATTAGCCAAACTGCTAAGTGATACATTGGATAAAGTGTTGGGCTTGGAATCAGGAAGACCTGAGTTGAAATCCAGCTTCAAGCACTTCCTAGCTAAATGATCTTAGGCAAATCACTTAACCTTTGTCTCAGAGTCCTCATATGTAAAATGGGAATTACAATAATATTTAACTTCTTGAATTATTGTGAGAATCAAAACAGATAATACAGATAATAATCATACAGTGCTTAGGACAATTCCTGCCACAATGTAATATTTGTGTGAGCATTAATTTATTATTATTAATTATAATTATATATATATTTATGTATACATATATTAATTATATATATAAATAATAAATTATAAAAATAATAGTTAATTAATAGCAGTAATTATTCTTATTTTGTTTTTCAGATTCTAACTAGTTCCCTTTACTACTGGGTCACCATAATCATAATGTTGCTGTTGATGCTTTGGTAAAATAAAAAAAAGAATTCTTTTTTAAGAACAAGATGTTATTGAATCTTAGCAGTGTTTATTTTAATATTTTATTATGTTAAATATGATAATTATACATATTATGTCAGTTCTTTGATATTTTTCCAAAAGAAGTCCATAGGAGTAAGTATTCTAGAATTAGTCATTTTATTTCTTTAAACTTCACCCATCATCATATTTTTATTGGATCTGTGAACTTATCAGTATATAGATCTCATGTATGCAACAAAATACATTATCAAACATTTTTAGTCTTTGAGCATTACAAAGGGACATTGGGAAGTTAAGTGATTTGGCCAGCATCACACATTCAGTATATGTCATAATGTACATTTTATTCCTGTGTAAAGTCCTCTTTACCCTAAGGCTATCTCTCTACTACTTTATAGTATTTCTCTAGCTTTGAGAGTAAATTGAATTTTGGGGTAAAACCTAACTAACCCACTTAAGTAGTGCCAAATTATTTTCTTCTTTATAACCTTTCTTTTTTTGGTTAAAAGAAAACCCATTTCTATAGCCAATATACATTAATTATACAAATGTCATAATGTAGCATGTTAGAAATTGAGAAGTTCTCTGAAGATCTGATTTTAATTACCCGGATTGTTTTTAAATTAACTGTTCTATATTAGTTCAAAATCCACTAATCAGTACTAAGGTTACTTATTGGCATTACTTTCCTTGCTGTTGTTTATGTGAAATCCCAGAGAAGAAAAGGGTATGGCTGGTTGACAAAATAGCATATTCCTTTTTTCTACTCTTCTAGCCATTATGATGTATATTAAAACCTTCCAACTATTACCTTCATCAATCAATGATCCAAAGGCTTCTGGTATGTTAAATGTAAGAACTTCCTCCATAGATAAAATATTTAGGACCCTTAAATATTCTCTGCCTTCCTTACCCTCCAACTTAGAGCCCATTCTCATTTACATGCCAAGGTAATTCATACTTTGGTAAGAGGTCACAGTATAATAGCTATTATAATGTAATTAAAATAGATGATCTTTACCCCTAATTTTTTTTATCTGGTTGTCAATAAGAGACCTGGAGTGGACCTCAGTGAGCTATTCTTACCTATTTTTAATATTTCCTTCAGTTCTTACATATTCTCTTGGACTTCTAGGCAACCTCCACCCCACTCCACCCTGCCCCAAAAGTACTTAGCAAGAACTAATATGTAGCAATGTGAAAGAAGAAATGAAACAACATTTCTAGCATTTATAAATGTTTGTGGCACCTCTACCAGGTCATTCATGTGCCACGTGAAGTGAGTATTGGATATGGGAAGAGAGTGGGAGAAGGATGGAAGGAAAGATGGTAACATTGAACAGATGAAATTTAATAGATTTCCTGCACTTCAGTTGGGATAAAATCTTCAGGCAACTGGATTAGAGAAGTTGATAAGGGAATAAAGACTGAATATTTAATGGGGAAAAGGGACAAAAAGGGTTGGGGTGACGGGAATGAAAAAGAATTAAAAGAAGAATGTCTTGATGAAATGAATTCCTGATATTTACATTCTACTTAGTTTTGTCTTAAAACTGAAGACTGTCTAGTAATTTGAAATTTAAATACTTTCTTTTGTAGAGTTCTAATTTTCCCCCATTCCTTCCTTCCTTCCTTCCTTCCTTCCTTCCTTCCTTCCTTCCTTCCTTCCTTCCTTCCTTCCTTCCTTCCTTCCTTCCTTCCTTCAAAGTAAAAGAGAGGTTGAATATGTATATGTTTTATTCTCATTACTTATTAATTTTTAAAATGGTTTCTCTGAAAGATATGCTTTGCAATGATGTTTTACCTGATTGGTTATGGCAGACATATTACTGTCATGTCACAAAATATTCTGCTTCCCAGAGTTGATTAATGTTGAATATTCAGTTAGAGATGAGAAAATATCAGTAGTTTGATTTCAGGATGAAAATCCATTAGTAATTAATAATGTAATAATCTACATATTCAGGGAAAATAGGCTTTAATGACAGTGCTTTTTGGATGATTTGTCCCAAAGATGGATTGATAAGAAAACTAAATTATGTCAGTCTATTGGGACATAACAATTAAAATCTCACTTATTTTTACCAAGAAGGAAGAACTATGCTTGTAAATCGATATTTAGATGACATGGAAATAACCTGCTTCAGGTGCAAAGATTAAGAAATTTGCATTAAATCTATAGCAAACTTTCTTCATGGGCAGGAAGAAAATGGACTCAAAGAAGACTGTGAGCATCACTTATATCATTCTCTTTGTCCCAAGATTTTTCTAGCTCCTCTTCTTGAGGCACATTTTGATCTCTTATATTACTTTTGTCCTCTTGCCACAAATGAAAATTGTTGTTTGTCCAGCCACTAATATCATTGAAATTCTGTAGAAGACCAGGTCCCCTTAAAGAAATGCCTATGAAGTTCCTCAAGGACAGTCAATCCAAGCAAAAGAAGAGCTTAATTCACGATAATCTTCTTAGCCCTACTTTTCATTCTCTAGAAAACTGTAGCTTCCCTATTACTACCAGTGTGATCTGGCTCTGTATACTGGACCGTCAAAGAAACCTCTATTGACTCTTTCAGTTTTCCATTAGCATTTTGTCTGGACCTCTTTTTTGGTATTTAAGTCACTCCTGCTTCTATCAAGGTCATTTATATACATGTCATGGACTCTAGCCTCTTCTATAGCAAAGTCTATTATGTCTCTCTCTGTATCCTTGCAGCATATGGATCTTACATGTATTAGACCCTTGGTGAATTTTTATTGAGGGAGTGAGTGAATAAATGAATAATGTCAATTCCGCATGTATCTTGTATACACCTATAATTTATGTTTCTCTCCATATTAGAATACACACGGTGTAAGAGCAGGGACTGTTTTTGCCCTGTGTTCTGTCACCCATGCATAATGCTTAGCACATAACAGTATCTGATAAATGCTTGCTGAATAACTGACTCACATATCTATGTCAAATGTCATTTTTATCATCCGACTCCTACAAGCTCAGCTTCTATGAAGCCTTGATTCTTATTTCTCAAAGCATGAATTCTATTTTTTGGAGAAGTGGGAGTGATTATGGGGAGACAGCAGCCACATTTAGTCTCAGCTATCTCTGCCTGCCTTTATGCCTTTGGTATGTGCCTTAGCTTTCCCCAAATCTGGTAGTAGACAAGCTGAAAATCTTGGTTTCAGGGAGATCTTGGAATCACAGAACTCAACTTGGAATGAATCTTAGTGACAATTTGGTGCAAACCATACCCCGCTCTCCACAGAACTCTTTATGATACATAATGGACAAATAACCATCTGGTTTTGGAGCTCTGATGTAAAGATCCCACTCCATCTCAAAAACAATGTCCTTATTTCTTCATTCTGGATCTAAACAGAACAAATCTAATCCTTCCATACTACCACCCCCGTAACAATTTTAAAAATAGGTATCACCTGCCACCCATCTGAGAACAAAAAAAAAACGAAAAAAAAAAAACCTCTTTTCTAAGCTAAACATATCAGTTCTTCAACTATAATCTACATGGCATGAACTTAAAACCATGTTAGTGTCCTACAGAAATGTAATTAAAATTACATAGAATACAATGTCCAAACATTGCTTGACCTGGGAAAAGCATATGGAGCAATCATCTTAATACTGATATAATACCTCCCTCCCTCCCTTAACGTTGGCTAAGATCACAGTAGCTGTCTTGACTGTTAAAAAGTAACTATTTACTCATACTGAAAGTCAAGTCTTTTTGAGATTAAGAGTCATAGTAATCTCCCATCCTTTTCATATGAAGCATTAGTCCTAATCATGAAATTTCTTTTTACATATAAATTTTGCTTATAGCGTGCAGTTGTAAGAGTCATAAAGTTTAACCAAAACATTTGAATGAATTAGTGAATTTATTAATAGTTTCCAAAGTCAATGACCAAATATTTAGAGTTACATTGTAAAAAGAAAAAGCATTTTGGAGTACAAATATCCAGCCAATTGTAGTTTGGTATTCTTTGCCCACTGACTAGTGTCCATCAACACATAAAGTCAGAGGATTGTGTATGGCTTAGAAAAAATCCCTGTTCTCAGTGAATCTTCTTAAAGCTTTAGACATTTTTCAGCTTTTGATCGCTTGGAAAAGTGAAAATCAGGATTTTCTCCAGCTGACAGAATAGTCACTTCTACAACAGATCAGACCATACACAGACTATTATATAGTTTAAGAAAGTCCATTTTTCTTCATTCTTCAAATATTTTCTTACATGCATACACTAAAAACAATAAAAACTAGCATCCTTATATAGATTGTATCTGTGTGTATATGCATGTGCATGTGTAAGTTGTGTGTGTGTTTTTGCTTTTTGGTAAAAAGACATGTTGAAACCAATACCATGAAGTCACTGAGCAATTTGATTAATTTTCAAGATTATATATCAATAAAATTATAATAGTCATTTTCTGAAATTTTACAATCCCTGTTCTATATACATTCTTACATATATGCCTATATATACATACACACACATATATATATTCATATACACATATTACTTGCTTATTTGTCATTTGTTATGGGACACTGGTATTCCATAATAATTATACACCTCAACTTGTTAAGACATTCCCTAATTGATGGATATCTCTTCAGTTTCCAGTTCTTTGCTCCACAAAAAGAGCTGCTATAAATATTTTTGTACAAGTAGATCCTTTCCCCTTATCTTGGATATCTTTGGGATATAGGTACAAACAGTTTTATAGCCTTTTGGGTGTGGTTCCAGATGGCTCTCCAGAATGGTTCTATCAGTTCACACCTACTAATGTATGTGTCCCAATTTTTCCATATCCCTTTCAACATTTGTGATTTTCCTTTTTTTATTATGTTATCCAGATTGATAGGTGTTAAATAAATTATCTAAGTTGTCTTAATTTGCATTTGTCTAATTAGTAATGATGTGAAATATTGTTTCATATGAATAAAGATAGTTTTCATTTTTTCATATGAATATTGCCATTTCATATCTTTTGACAATTTGTCAATTTAGGAATGCTTTGTATTCTTTCTTACATATATACTTGTTTTTATAATTAATAAACTTATTGATATAGTATATCCATAGGTATCTCAGCCCCATCCCCAACTTCCCTGAATCACAAAAGGTAGCATCTTGGTGATATACATGTTTAGACAAATTAAGTCTTTTTCAGTTCACTTTCTTGAGGTAATATTTATAACTTATGCCTCTGGTATTAATTTTGTCATTGGGTATGATGTTCTCCTGATTCTATTTATTTAACTGTTTATTATCCTGTGTAGTTCTTTTCAAGTTTTATTAAAACTAATCTATTCATCTTTTCTTTTGACAGTAGTATAGTGTTTTGTGTTCTGATGAATTTGACTTAGTTCTCCATATATTTGAGAAATAAGGCCTTTGTAAGAGACATTTGCTATAAATTTTTTCTCAGTTTATTATTTGCCTTTTAAACCATTTAAATTAATGTAGTCCAAGTTGTCTATTTTGCATCTCATAGTGTTCTCTATGTCTTGTTTGGACATAGATTCTTCCACTATCTATAGATCTGACAGGTAAAATATTTTGTACTCCTCTAATTCTTTATGGTATCTCATTTTATTTCTAAATTATGTATTCATTTTAACTTTTCCTTGACATATGGCATGAGGTCTTTGCATTGTTTCTGCGAAATTGTTTTCCAGTTTTCCCAGTAGTTTTTGTGGAACAGTGACTTCTTTCAAATGCTTGGATCTTTGGATTTGTCAAATACTAGATGACTACAATCATTTGCTACTGTGTGATGAATACCTAATCTACTCCATTGTTTAACCACTCAATTTTTTAGCCAGTACTAGATTGTTTTGATGCTTGATGTTTTATTATATAGTTTGAGATCTAGAACAGCTATTCCACTTTTCTTCATTTTTCCCTATTAATTCCCTTGATATTTTGACCCTTTTTCTGAAGAATACTATTACTATTGTTAGCTCTATGAAATCATTTTTGAGTAGTCCAAATCTAATACTGAATAATAAGTAAATTAATTTAGATGGAATTTCCATTTTTTTATATTGGCTCAGGCTACCCATGAACAATTACTGTTTATCCAGTATTTTAGATCTGAATTAACTTGTATGAAAAGTGCTTTGTAGTTGTCATCATATAGTTCCTGGGTTTGTCTCGGCAGGGAGACTTCAAGGTATTGTATATTGTCTAGTTATTTTAAAAGAAAATTTTCTTTCTATCTCTTGCTGTAGTGTTTTATTTGAAGCATAGAGAAACACTGATGATTTATGTGGTTTTATTTTATATTCTCAATTTTTCTAAAATTGTTAATTATTTCAATAAGTTTTTTATTGACTAGGTTTTTCTAAGCAAACTATATCATCTACAAAGACTGATACTTTTATTTCCTCATTCCCTATTCTAATTCCTTCAATTTTTCCTCCCCCTCTTTTTCTTCTTCTCCTCCTCCTTCTCCCCCTTCTCCTTCTCCTGCTCCTCCTCCACTTCCTCTTCTTCTTTGATTCTTTTTTTTTTCCTCTAGGAAGTTTCTCAAAAAAACTTGGAGCCTTTCATGATGTCTCCTACTTACCTTTCAAGACTTATTTCAGATGATTCCCTTTAATAAATATTACTTTGTTGTAGAAGTGATGGAATGATTGTTTAAAGGCAAAGAGAGAAGAGACGGTATGTTTATTTGGGAAAACATAGAAGATTGTCTCATAGCTAAGGTTTCCCAGCTTTGCAGATGCATAAAAATCAACTGAAATGGAGCAAAACATCAACTTCTGCTGGATGTGAATAAAAATAAATAAAATATAAACTTATTCATAAATAAATAAATAAATAAAACTTATTCAAAATTAATTCAGTGATTCAGTGAGAAAGAACTCTAAAAGATTTGAGATTAGTATTCAAAAAGATCTTAAAAATAGGTTAAATAGAGGACTTAGGAGAATTTATACTAGGATCAAAAATGTAGATATGATTTTGCCCTTGAATCATAGATTTTGAGAACTAGAAGGAATCTTAAAAGTATTCTGTGTCTCTCTATTATAAATCTGAGGAATTTTAAGTCCACAGGATAATGTTTATAGTTCATCTGGCATAGACTTAGAGTTGGCAGAAACCTCAATAACCATATGGCACATGCTCAATATTTTGCAAATGATGAAACTGATGAATTGCAATCCAAAGTTATTCCCCTAACAAAACTATACTCAAAGAACTCATTGTCTTCTCATTGGCATGATTAAATAAGAATATCAGTAAATCTAAATTCCTTAGATGTTTAATATCCTTTAATTACTTGTAAATTCTTGTCATTGTCTCTCTGCTTATCATCCTAATTCAAAGTAATCAGTCAATCAACAAGGTTTTAAAAAAAATGGTTACAGTGTGACAAGCATTGTTCTAGGGTCTGGGGTCTGACAAAAGAATGAAAAATAAATCCCTAAACTGCTAGTACCTTCTCTCCCCAAAGATATTGTATTACTTTGTTTTATTTGTATTTATTCTTTTACATTTTTCCATGTATTTCTATATATACTTTGTTAAACTACAAGTTCCTTATGAACAACTACTGCTTTTGATTCTGTTCACCACACATTCTCAGATACTGCCTCCTGCTATCTTACCGAGATACTTCTCTCTCTGTTCTTATCATAACTTGTTTTTATTACTCTTCAGACTCTTTTGATAGCTTGTAATCCATAACATGCATTCTTTGTGTGTGTGTGTGTGTGTGTGTGTGTGTGTGTGTGTGTGTGTGTGTATTAATACCTTGCTCCAGGCCCATTTCTCTTTCCTTTTCCCCTTCACTTTCACTCTCCTCTCTTGTTCTTCTTGTTCTCCTTCTTGTTTTTTCTTGTTCTTCTCTTTCTCTTTGGAGAACATCTTTAAGCAGATAACTAAAGAACTATATATGTATTCCCATTCTTTTCCCTGAATATCAATCCTGCATCACTAATTGCACTTTGGAATTTAACCTCTCATGTTCTAGAGACATCTCAAATTTAATTTGTCAAAAATGGTTCTCATTTTCCTTTAGCCCAAACTGTCCCTTCTTCCAGATTTTCCTATCTCTATTAAAGGTACCACCATTCTTCTAAGTTCCCAGATTTACAATTTGAGTGATTTTCTACTTATAATTCTCCATCATCCAAAATGTCCATTCAGTTGACGAATTTTGCCATATTTACCTCCATGACAGTAGGATTCAACATCCTTCTTCTACTTATAGTGCTGCCATTTATTTCAGACTTTCATCACCCCTTTGGTAAATTTTTCAACAGCCTAATCGTTTTTCCTATCTTAAAGTTTCAACAAATCTTCCATACCACTAATGAAGTTATTTTCCTTAAATAGAGCTTTGATCATAATACTTTCCAATTTAACAAATTTTAACATTTTCCTATTTTAGGATAAATTATAGATTCTTCTATTTTACTTTTAATTCCTTCCAAATATGTTCCCAAGTTTTCTTTTCAGTCTCAATGGACATTACCTCCTTCTCAACCAGCTAGACCTGCTTTTCCCAAGTAGTTCACACAGAACATTTCATCTCCCATCTCCATTCCTTTTACATTGTTTGACCCATATGGCTGGAATGTACTTCTTCACTATTTCCTCCTTAGAGAATATCTCCATTCTTTAAAGATGCAGTTTAAGCACTACCTTCTATAAGAAACCATCCCAAATTTCTCCAACCATGTGTACCCCTCTCTCACATTATTTTGTATTGAATTACTTTGCTTTTATTTATGTGTATTTACTCCATATTATTAGGCATATACTTATGCAACTCAATTCCCAACAAATATTGGTTAGAGAGAATCATCCTCTTGCTATATATTGCTTACTCTGCAGGATTCTAGCTCAGAGAGGAGAAAGTTAATATGATCTCCCATAACAATGAGGCATATAACTATGAGAGGTAGAATGCTGGCAAAGAGTAAAGATAAGATATTCTTTCCTAGTTATGTAGAGAACATGCATGGTTCCAGATTCTTTTGGAGATCAAATCCAAATATATAAAGAGACAAAGACAGAGACAGAGAAAGGCAGAGAGATTGGGAAGAGGAAGAGAGGGATACAGATTTTGAGATGAATAGGGAAGTGTATCATTAATATGTCCTTGATTTCTAGCTTGCCTTCCTGGAAAATCCATGGAATTTCCACTATGGTGAAATTGTCTCTTTTGGTTGAACTAAGTTATCTTTTAAGCCAATGAAAGAACTCATTTCATTCTGGGTATTTTCTGGTATATTCTAATCTATAAGACTTCCCTAATTTCTGTTTGATATCCATTTGGAAAAAAGGTTATTCTCTTAATTTACTATATGTCTTTATGTAACTATCTTTGGGAAGGAGTCAAGTCTGTAAGTGTAAGCTTGGACCACCCTCCCTTTTTAAAGATAATGTTATCTGGGAAGGAGATGATGTTTAAAATATTTTAAATGCTCCTCTATTGACAATATTTTATAAGGAAAATAGATATAATTCTAGTCTGGTAATACATTTTCAGAAGGGGATTGAATGGCCATTATTTTGTTTTTTCTTTTTTCCTGTTCTCTTCTAAACCTAAATTATAGTTCCCCTTCGAAAAGAACATGCAAAACTCCAGAAATTCTATCAATGCAACCCATGAGCTATATTTCAACACACCCCAAATCTGTATGGTCTGTGAATACTTAGTACTCTCACATTTCCTCTCCCTCATCTACCTTCCCTCCTTCTGCCCCTATCCCCCCCCAACTCCCATTCTAGGCCCTCACTGGTTGTCCAAACTTCTGCTTTGCTCCTGGACTTTAATTACTCTGAAAGAAAGAATGATGCTGATGAACTTGTGCAACTCTGCCTCACTTAAATCAGAAGCAAATGAAGATATTAGTCCACGATGTCATTGTTTCTCTTCTAAAATAAAGAATGAACAACACACAACATTTAATATATGTATAATATACAATATGTTCACACACACATATATATATAACATAGATATAATAAACACATTTATATTGCTACATATTCATATCTGCCTATAGGAGTATAATGTGTATATACATAGATGTATATATTTGTTTCTTTCAGTATGATGCAAATTGTTTGAGGGTAGGATTTGTTCCTATCTTTGTATTTGTATCCTTTAAAATAAAGTGCCTGGAATAAAGTACTGGCTTAGTGAATGTTAGTTTTGTGAGCAAAAATTGATCACTGTTACATTACATTGTTATTCAGTCATTTTCTAGTCTTCTGACACTTCATGACCCTATTTACAGTTTTCTTGGCAGAGATACTAGAGTGTTTTGCCATTTCTTTCTCCAGCTCATTTTTAGAGATAAGAAAACTGAGAAAACAGGGTTAAGTGACTTGCCCAAGATCACACAGCTAGTAATTTTGTGATCCTCTGATATAATAATATTAATTAGGTTTGAGAGAAAACCATGTCCCTCACACTTCTAGGAAATTTCTGTGTGAATATAGGAAACAGGTCAGTCACGATGGAGGATGAAAGAGGGAAGGTTTTGATCTCTTAACTTAGTGATCCTCATTGAAATTAGAGTTTATTGATTGCTTGTACAATCACCAGGGTGACATTAGATTTTTGGGATACATGCTTTCTTTCAATTAGAACTAAATTAATAAAATTTATAGAGGCCAATATTTCCACTCTCTCTAGCATTTATCAGGGAGCATTGTCAGGGAGCTAACAATCCAAAATCAAGAGCAATAAGTATTACAATTTTCAGAGACTTGAGCACTATGATATATGATGAAGCTAACTATCCATGTCCTGGAAGAGAAATGACAGGTTCAGGGTACAGAATGAGACAGATACATAATACATATATATATATATGTACATTTATAATATTGCATAATGATATATTAAAATGTGGAAATATGGTAGCATATTACATATGTCTATGTACACAAATGTCCATATATGTACAGATATATCTCACTCTACAATTAGATCTAATTAACTACCATTGTATTTATTTCTTAGACAAGGCTAATACAATAATCCATTGTGATTGGCTAGGCATAATTGTTACAATGGTTTTACCTTGTTTTTTTTCCCAAATGGAGAATAGAGATGGGAGGGGGATACAATAGATTTTTTTGTTAATGGACAAAAATAATTTAAATTAATATGTATAGGGAATATGCAAGTCAATAGGATAACGTGTGAAGATTGCGTGTTTTGAGGTTGAGAAATGGAATCTTGTTATTTTCTCATCCAATGACTATGGTCATATGGTAAATAGATTACTTTCTTCCTAAATATAACACCAATATAACACTATTTTTGGTACTCTCCAAACCGTATTAACTGATTTCCTAGTATAGAGCAAGCTGTGTGTAAGAGCCCAGAAATATTGGAAAGTCTGTCACAATTTAGACCAAGGTAGAATGCTGAATAAGCATAGCCAAGTTGTTAGGCATATGCACCTAGTTTAATGAATTTCCAGATTAGAACTCTCCAAAACTGACCAACTTGGACAGAAAGATTCTTTATCAAGCTCTAATTAAAGATTGAGAGGAAACTGACATATTGTATTATAGTACATTTTGCCTGCTGAGTGTAATGTTTATGTTGAATGATAATCATGGCTGATAAGGGATTTTAGAAATTATATAATCACATGTTCTCATTTTATTAAGGAGAATCAAGGAGAGAAATCAAAAGTCTTGAGTATCTGACAAAATTCCTTAAAATGATTCAATAAGGGACAATTGTCCAGGGTGTAGATAATGGCCTATAATAATAATAAAGTCTATGGACCTTGGACACAGACACACAAACCATTTTAATCTATCTTGTTGGAAATTCCTGTGAAGAATAAAAGCCTATACATAACTTCTATTGGTATTTCCTATTTGATTTTCATAATGCTCTTGGGGGGTAGGCAGAACAGACAGTATCATCTATGTATAGATGTAGAAACTGAGACTCCAAGAGTTTGTATCACTTATCCACAACCACAAAAGAAAGAAAAAAAGTTATGAATGAACAAAACATTTATAATTCCCTAAAAGCCTGGTCAGATATATTGCACTGAAGAGGTTTCTGAACCTGTTTTTTCTCATGATATCTCATGAATTAATTTTTTTCTAATATTTAACTCTCATTCTGTCTCAGTCTATATTATAAAATGGAATGTCTATAACTTTAATTGATGCTTCTTTTTGTTGGTATTTGAGGAAGGATTATAACCAAAAAAAATCAAAATAAAGTTCTTTCCCAGTAACTCTAAAAAAATATCTCATTAACCTCCACTCTGTCTCTGTCAGGCAGGTTCTATAGATAATACTCCTCTTTTAATGGATTCTAGGATTCTCTGTGGTTAAATAGCCATTTTAATACCAGAACTCTGCCATGTGTAGTGTTCCATGGTTTGCAGAATATCAAATACCATGCTGTTTAAGATCTTTTACTTATGTTAAAAGTATTAATAATTTTTGAGATCAGGCCAGTAAATTACACTTTATTTCTTTGAATGTACTTAGTGTTTGCTTATTACATGGAATCAAAAAGTGTCAAACTTAGGAAGATTTATAGAGCATCTTTTCTGACCACATTTGTAGATATGAGGAAATTTTGAACTCAATAAACATTTATTCAGTTCCTACAATGCGAAATCACTATAATACATGGAGGTGAAATGAATTACATAAGGTCACACAGTCAAATAGCGTCAAAGAAGGGCTAGAATCCAGGTTCACTTACTCTTCTATTCTTTTTATTACATTACATGATTTTCTTTGATCCTGACTTGCAAAAATATATTCTCATCTGCACTTGAACTGATTTCACTATTTAGATTTTAACCATTTTTCCTCCTAATGAATGAGAAAGACTTTAATTCCAAATTTCACATAAGTCATTATTTTCACCTTAATTTTTTGGATGTCACCATAATGCCATTTAGGATCACAAGATAAATAAAAATACTACTAGGCAATATTTGTATAGTACTTTAATATTTATGTATATTTTCTCTTTTCATACTCACAACACCACTGAGGTAGTTATCACTAATAGCATTGAAACTGAGGCTTAGAGATGTTAAGTGGCTTGCTCAGAATGACAGAGATATTAAATATCTAAGGCACGATTTGAACTGAGATTTTCCTAACTCCAAAGAAAATATTCTATCACCACACATCCTTTTACTTTTAGATTTTAGAAGTAGACTAGGAAGGGACTTTAGAAGTAATATAGTAAGTCTCCTCTTACTTTACAAAATGATAAATTGAGACCCAACAAGGTGAAGTGAAATGTTCAGTTGCATAGACTAAGAAGCAGAACCAAGACTTGAACCAATTTCATCTTTCCTAAAACCAGTGTGATATTCCTTGAAGTACACATCAAAACATTTTTTCATTCCATCATTATTTATTTGATTTTTACAAGATACTGTTTTTTATTTTATTTCTTTATCAAGCATTTTTCATATTTCCTCAAGCTATAAGAACTATGACCCCAATTTCTAAGTGCTTTTTTGATTGATATACAATCCATTGGATGACTTCATTTGATGCTATTGACAAAAAGAAGGTTGATGTGTGTTTCTCTATTGATCTTCTTCCTGACATTAATAAAAATAAATAGAGTTCAGTGCATTCAAATTTCATTATCTACTGAAAAAAGGAAGTAGGCTATGCTTGTTCTCTAGAACAAACAGGTTATAAAAATGGATTTTTAAAAATAACTTTTCCCTCCTTAATAACTAGACCTAAAGTTGATTGGTCTGCCCAGTTTTTATAGTTTTCAAGTAACAGACTTGACTTTTATTCATATTTCCCTCAATCATCAAATAATCATATACTGATTTTTCTCATAAAGTCTAGCTTCTTTATAGAAAATATGTTTTTTTTGACCTACCATTAGAACTACACTCATAATGAAAGGTACTACAGATTCACAGGAAAAGATGGGAAATAGCAACTATGAGTTAGCATGTCCCAGTCCAACTCCAATAAGACTATTTTACAAAGTACTAAGCATCCCAGTGAAAATTGTTTTAAAGTAATTCAAATTATCATATATATATATATTTAAAATTAGGTAAATAAGGTACATTTTTAAGTTTTATTATGTATCTCATTATAATATTATCTCCATTTATTATATTTTTATTTTTGTTTTTGTAACATTTTTGAAGTCCATTCATAGATTTTATAGCATTTTCCAAATCCATGGACAGGTTTAAACAAAACCATATCATAAATTATCAAGTACTGCTACCAAGCAAAGAAAGGTCTAAAAGCTGACAACTTAAGTCACAAAAAGAATAATAGCTAAATAAATTGTGGTACATGAATTTAAAGTAATATTATACTGTAAAAATAAATAAGATGAAAATTGAAACAAAATGAAATAAACAAAGCAAAGAAAACAGTATGCATGATGGCTACCATAATGTAAAAATAACCACATAAATCAGTTGAAAATGAAGTATGACTGTATGGAAAAAAAATGATGAACCAATTAATTTAAAAACTAGGAAGACACATGAAAGTATATACAGTGCAATGAACAAAACCAAGAGCATATATGTATATATATATACATATATGTATGTATATGACTATAAAATATATTGTTTGAAGAATAATTGTCAATGTCCACCTCCATAGAAAAACTATAAATAGAAACATTTGTGACATAGTTTGTAACAAATAAATACATTTTAAAAATGAAAATTGTGAAATTATAAAGAACAAACTTTTCCCCTAAAGATGAAATATAAGAGGACAACTCCTGAAATTCCTTAGGAAGAGTAGGATATCCAAGGATATGAAATATTATATATGTTTTCATAATTTTGACATATTAATTGCTTTTACTGATCTTTTTTCTTGCCTCTTCAAAAGCAAAAAAAAATATTGTTATATGAGAAACTTTCAGGCAGAGTATTGTGGATGAGAAAACTAAAGATATCAATAAAACATTTATTTAAATATGTCATCAAGGGCATCAAAATAAATGGTATATAGAATTTAGAAGGAAAAAGTAGGGGTAAAATTCCAAATAAAATCAAAGCAATTAAGACTAGGTGACAATAATGGTAATTCCTGGACTGTAGGCCAAATCCAATCTACTGCCTGTTTTTGTATAGCTTATGAGCTAAGAAAATTAAAAAAAATATTCTTAGTTTGTGGGCTATATAAAACAGATGGAAGGTCAAATTTGGCCTGCAGGACATTTGTCACTGTAATATAATTCACTATTCTTACTGAGGAAACAAATACAAAAAAGAAATTAATTTTATTTAAGGAATATAGCATTTTGCCCAAATCAAACACTCAGAATCCAGGATATATTATACTTGTGCAATAAAATAAGTGAAATATATTTTGATAGATTTCATTTATTATACAATGGTATAATATACCATACAATGAATGAATGACATACGTATATAATATTTATACAAATGGTTAGTCTGATACCTTCTTTAAAATGCTGGCTTTGGAAGGAGTTCTTTACTCTGCATTCTGGCATGCCAATAAGGTGACCAGAGTTTGTTGAGGATATTTGTGATATATGAGTTCTGAAGTTGCTATAATATGGAAGGATGATAAGTTTCACAAAGTTTAGGTCTCTTCAAAATATGATTGAGTTGATTAAATGTTGTGCACCTCGTAAGGATATGAGGAGAGGGCTGTCCTGAGAGTCCTCTTTGTGGAGATGCTTTTGAAGGACTTTTTTTCAATCTTCACTTAAAGGGCCAGAAAAAAGTGTCAGTGTCAATAATGAATTATGATGGGAGCATATTGGGCCTGTCTGGACTATCTGGACTTGAATTGACCTCAATTGGAGTTTGGATTGGTTTATACTAGATAAAGCTAGATTGAACTATTTTATACCCTATTGAATTGAATGACCATTTAGAATCACTTCAAACCAGATTGAGTCTAATTGAAGTTGTAGGACAGTGGTATAGGTGAATTAATATAATGACTTGAATTGAAGAAGCAATCATAAATGAAGAAATTGTGTTAGGAAAGTGTGGTATTTTGTCATTGTAAAAACATCAAGATTTAATTTTTGTCAAGGGAAATTTTGAAAAAGCATAGAAAGATTGAGGAGGAGAAATATAATGCCTAGAACTGAAGGGAAAAGACCTGGAGCTGAATGAGAAGCAATAAGCTTCAGAGGAAGGAGAAGGCTTTGAGAGAAAGAATTCGAAAACTTGAGCTGAAGAAGAATTCAAATGAAACAGTTATTCCTGCAATGACAGTCCTTCTTGTATCAAAGGCGAATGTGAATGGAGGATTAGATATCATTTATTTGTACCCAGTGAGGGAAGAACCAGGTCATTAAGTAAAAACTACATGACATGACACAAATTAAAACTTGATGTGAAAGAAAGCTCCGTATTTATTGGAGATATAAAAAAATATAATTATCTGCCTTGGGGGCAGGCAATCCCTTTCATTGGAAGACTTTGAGCTCAAGCTGTATTGGTACTTATAACATGCTATAGTGGGATTTTTTTATAGTGGGAACTCTTTAGGGTAGAATGGTGTGGCTACTGAGATTCTTTCTAAAATTCTATGAATGTACAATTTTAGTAAAAAAAGAAAAGTATTAAAATTGTATTAATTTGCCTCTGGTGTCACTTCTAACTCTGGTATTTGGGGATATGGTGAATGAACCCAATTCTCTGGAGAAAATAAAGTGGAAGGTGTTTCTGAAATTCTCTGAGTAAATGTTACAATGCAAGTCCATCCTTAAAGGAAAGTCAACAACAAGCTCATATTAAAATATGAATTTTGACCAAAAGTATATATTAATATTTTGAGGACTCATTTAATTTCCACTCACTTTCCAAGTGTCTAAAATAAAATTCTATAATAATAACAATAGTGCTTCCTTATAATCATCATAATAGTTCTTATCAAGAGTAAAATTTTCTACATTTGTAATTCTATTGACATAAAAAAATTAGAAATACTTTATGACAAATTAGTAAATCCACAGCTAGCCAGAAAAAGTATATTTGCAAAAGTAAATTTTGCGTGGCAGGTGGAAGTTATTTCTTGAAGCTTCAGGTAGAAAAAAAATTCTAACATTAAATAATCAATTTTTTAAAGATTTCAGTGTAACCCATTAGCTAAACCATTGTTATCTATAGTTTTACTCTCAGTTAATGGGAAACTAAGTAAGTACAAGTAAGGACAAGGAATATGTTTCTGATTTAAACTTGGCCTCAATTAAATCTTGAAAGACCAGAGAGACCACAGTATGATTTATTTCAGGGGGAAAGTAGGACAAAGGTCACCTGTTTTTTTTTGTCTTCTTCAGCCAATCTGGCCTTTTTAATTATCAGAGAAAAAGAGGTTCATGATGGAGCGAGGCTGTGAGCAGTTTCTTCAATGCAATTTCATTAATCTCCTTTCCATTTGAAGATGTGGAGAACTGGAAATTTTTGTCTTAACCAGGGCCCAACAACTGAAATAAGTTTTCAAACATATGTCAGATAAGATTTGAATTAAAAGAATAAGGGGAGAAAGTTAAAAACTAGGAAATTCAAAGAAAAGACATGATCATAGTCTGGGTTTCTTTCTTTTTTTGTGAATAGTGTGGGTCAAGGGGGCAGCTGGGTAGCTCAGTGGATTGAGAGTCAGGTCTAGAGACAGGAGGTCCTAGGTTCAAATCTGACCTCAGACACTTCCCAGCTGTGTGACCCTGGGCAAGTCACTTGACCCCCACTGCCTAGCCCTTACCACTCTTCTGCCTTGGAGCTAATACACAGTATTGACTCCAAGATGGAAGGTAAGGGTTTAAAAAAATAATGTGGGTGAAGGCAAAAGATTAATCAGTGGCTAAAATAGCTAAGACTAACTAACTAACTGAGACAAGTAAACATTTATACACTATTCCAAACATAGTGTTTATATGAAAATGTTACATAAAGCTAGCAACATATATCCTTACCTGGTGTGACAAGGAAATCACTTTAAAAGACTGATACATATTAATTTAAGGTCGCCAAGGAATTCATCTATGTAATTCCTAAATGGAAACTCAAGTCAGCTGTCAACCTTTATAGAGTTTTATTACAAACAGGAGGAAGAAAGGAATTAGAGAGAGAGAGAGAGAAGGAGAGAGAAAGGGGAGAGAAGGGAATAGGGCTTAAATACCCCTTCTGTTTAGGCTGGGCCAAAAGGCCCAAGCCCTTAGATAGCTGGGGCAAAGAAAAGAGATCAGTCCCTATTACTCACGTGACCAAAATGGAGAAACAGTCTCAGAGGCCCCCACCTTCAGCTTCCTTCAGAGCCAGCTTCTCAGAGCACACTCCAACCACTCAGACAAACTCCTCAACCACCACCCCTCTGAGTCTTCAGACCCCTCTCTCTTTAAGGAAACCATCCAAGTTCCCTCCCCTCAGTTCTCATATCTACCAATCACTGTCCATCAATTTCCCTGTGCCAATGGAGGTTCTAGCTTAACCCAGGACTGCCCAGAGGTCTCTGGCTTTGCACATGTCTGTTGAAGGTCATATTTTCAAATAATTAAATCTTTGATCCTTTGCTACAGCCCTTCCTAAATCCTGTTAACCTGAGTAGGGTAGAGATTGGAATAATTAAATTTTGATCTATGCTGCAGCCCTTCCTCAATCCTGTTAGGACTGAGTAGGGTGGAGATTCATTCCAAGTATCTCCATTGTATCAATTCTAAAATCAATCATGACTCAAAGAAATTCCTGTTCTATGCTTAAGCATAGGTCAAAGTCCTTTCCATTGTTCAGCAAAAGGTTTCTGTCCTAAAGTAATCTTAAGAAGGGAGGAGGAGGAAACTCTCATGCCAATGGGGTTCACATTCCAATAGCCAAGACCCATTATCAATAGGAAATTTTTCAAGTATGAAATTTCCCAATGGTGAAATTTCCAACATTTATAAGTCTAAGAAATTTTAAGGTTTACACTGGTTTTGAAATGTTTTGTAATTATTGTAGCATTCAGTTTTTAAAATTTAATTTATAGACTTCTGGTCAAGATGGCGGCTTAGAGAATGCTAAAGTTCAGATCTCCGGAAAACCTTCCTTACCGATCTCAAGCTATATGCTCCTAGAGCACCGAAATTCAAAAAGAACAACAGCATAGACCCTGGGAATCCTCCTCCTGGACCTGGATCAAAAGGTAAGCCCCACCCCCCCAAAGCCAGAACCTAAGATCACTTGGACCTAAGGGGTACGCAGAAGGAAGGTACCAGGACCCATTCCGCCCAACCCAGAGTGCTGAGTCCAAGGCAGCAGAGGGAACCTCAGAGCCTTAGGGCCAGCTATTCTGAAGGTCACTTCCTGAAAACAACCTGACTCAGACAAGGTGGCACCCAACACAGACAGCAGGGAAACAGAGAGAGACGGGGGGAGCCTATAACCCCCAGGCTGGATCTTTCCATCTGAGTCTTATGGAAGGTCCCTGCCTCAGGGCATACTCAGTCAACCCAGGGAAAGCTAATCCAATCAGGAGCCCTCTGAGCTCCTGGAAGACACGGCCCCTCCCCCCCTCAGAGTGCTGGCTCTCCTGGCCGGCAAAGGCATTAAAACTCCTTGCAGAGAGTGCCAAGCCAGGCTCAGAGCGTGGAAGTAAGGCAACAGAGAAGCATTGGGAGGGAACTAAGGAGGGCAGTAACACGGAAACACCAACAATCCCTGGCTTCCCTGGGAAGACAGAACAACAACTGCATAGAACGGACAATCTGCCTAGGGCTAAAACCTCTGAACACCAGACAGAGATAAGAAAAGCTGGTCCTCCTCACTCAGATAGAGATGGCAAACTCCACAGAAGCACAAAAGCCCCAAAATTCCAACAAAAACAAGAAGAAGGGGGTGACTTCGGACACATTTTATGGAGCAAAAATACAAAATACAGAGGAGATAGAAGAGGAAACACAAGCAAATGCTCCGAAACCTTCCAAAGAGTTCACAGAACACCCTCTACACTAAATCCCCAAAAGACAACTCCCAGGAATATAATTGCCAAATTCCAAAGCTTTCAAACAAAAGAAAAAATCCTACAAGAACCCAGAAAAAGACAACTTAGATATAAAGGAATGCCAATCAAGGTCACACAAGACCTTGCAAGTTCCACTCTGAATGATCGTAAGGCATGGAACATGATTTTCAGAAAGGCAAGAGAGCTGGGCCTTCAACCAAGAATCAGCTATCCATCAAAACTGACTATATACTTCCAAGGGAAAGTATGGGCATTCAACAAAATAGAAGATTTCCAAGTTTTTGCAAAGAAAAGACCAGAGCTCTGTGGAAAGTTCAATATTGAAAAACAAAGAGCATGGAATACCTGAAAAGGTAAATATGAAGGAAAGGGAAAAGGAGAAAAATGTTATCTTTTTCTTTTACTCAAACTATCTTCTATAAGGACTACATTTCTATCAATCTATGTATATTAACATGTGGGGGAAATGTAATGTGTAAATAGGGGGAAAAGAAAGACCAAATAGAATAATCTTTCTCACACAAATATTCACACAGGAAGGGGAGGGGAAGAAAACTCCTATAAGAAGGAGAGGATGAGAGTTTTTACTTAAACCTTACTCTCAGGGAAATCAAATCTGAGAGGGAAGAACATCCAGATCCATTGGGATCTTGAATTCTATCTTACACAACTAGGGAAGGGAGAAGGGAAAACCAAGGGGGTAAGGGGGAGGGAACACAAAAAAGGAAGGGAAGAAGAGGGGGGAGGGAGAGGGAACATAAAGGGAGGGACTAGAAAGGGAAACATATCAAGGGAGGGGACAAGGGGCACTGATTCAAAGTAAATCACTGGACTAAAAGTTAGACCTGAAGAAGAAAGATTAGAATTAGGGAAGGATATCAAAATGCCAGGCAATCCACCAGTGACAGTCATAACTTTGAACATGAATGGGATGAACTCACCCATAAAACTTAGTTGAATAGCAGAATGGATTAGAATCTAAAACCCCACCATATGTTGTCTTCAAGAAACACACATGAGGTGGGTAGACACCCACAAGGTCAGAATTAAAGGATGGAGTAAGACCTTCTGGGCCTCAACTGACAGAAAGAAGGCAGGAGTGGCAATCATAATATCTGATAAAGCCAAAGCAAAAATAGAGCTGATCAAAAGGGATATGGAAGGTAATTAAATTTTGTTAAAAGGGACTTTAAATAATAAGAAAATATCACTAATCAACATGTATGCACCAAATAATATAGCACCCAAATTTCTAATGGAGAAACTAGGAGAATTGAAGGAAGAAATAGACAGTAAAACCATATTAGTGGGAGACTTGAACTAACCATTATCAAATTTAGATAAATCAAATAAAAAAATAAATAAGAAAGAGGTAAAAGAAGTGAATGAAATCTTAGAAAAATTAGAATTAATAGACATATGGAGAAAAATGAATAGGGACAAAAAGGAATACACCTTCTTCTCAGCACCACATGGCACATTCACAAAGATTGACCATACATTAGGTCACAGAAACATGGCACACAAATGCAGAAAAGCAGAAATAATGAATGCAACCTTTTCAGATCACATGGCAATAAAAATAATGATCAGTAATGGCACATGGAAAACCAAATAAAAAACTAATTGGAAATTAAACAATATGATACTCCAAAATAGTTTCGTTAGAGAAGAAATAATAGAAACAATTAATAATTTCATCGAGGAAAATGACAATGGCGAGATATCCTTTCAAACCATTTGGGATGCAACCAAAGTGGTAATCAGAGGTAAATTCATATCCCTGAGTGCATATATTAACAAACAAGGAAGAGCAGAGATCAATCAATTGAAAATGCAAATAAAAAAACTCAAAAGTCATCAAATTAAAAACCCCCAGCAGAAAACCAAACTAGAAATCCTAAAAATTAAGGGAGAAATTAATAAAATCGAAAGTGATAGAACTATTGATTTAATAAATAAGACAAGAAGCTGGTACTTTGAAAAAACAAACAATATAGACAAAGTACTGGTCAATCTAATTAAAAAAAGGAAAGAAGAAAAGCAAATTAAAAGCATCAAAGATGAAAATGGGGACATCACCTCCGATGAAGAGGAAATCAAGGCAATAATTAAAAATCACTTTGCCCAATTATATGGCAATAAATACACCAATTTAGGTGATATGGATGAATATATACAAAAATACAAACTGCCTAGACTAACAGAAGAGGAAATAGAATTCTTAAATAATCCCATATCAGAAAATGAAATCCAACAAGACATCAAGGAACTCCCTAAGAAAAAATCCCCAGGGCCCGAAGGATTCACAAATGAATTCTATCAAACATTCAGAGAACAGTTAATCCCAATGCTATACAAACTATTTGACATAATAATCAAAGAGGGAGTTCTACAAAACTCCTTTTATGACACAAACATGGTACTGATTCCAAAACCAGGCAGGTCAAAAACAGAGAAAGAAAACTATAGACCAATCTCTCTAATGAATATAGATGCAAAAATCTTAAATAGGATACTAGTAAAAAGACTCCAGCAAGTGATCAGAAGGGTCATCCACCATGATCAAGTAGGATTTATACCAGGGATGCAGGGCTGGTTCAATATTAGGAAAACCATCGACAGAATTGACCACATCAACAAGCAAACCAACCAGAACCACATGATTATCTCAATAGACGCAGAAAAACCTTTGATAAAATACAACACCCATTCCTATTAAAAACACTAGAAAGCATAGGAATAGAAGGGTCATTCTTAAAAATAATAAACAGCATATATCTAAAACCATCAGCTAATATCATCTGCAATGGGGATAAACTAGATGCAATCCCAATAAGATCAGGAGTGAAACAAGGATGCCCATTATCACCTCTACTATTTGACATTGTACTAGTAACACTAGCAGTAGCAATTAGAGAAGAAAAAGAAATTGAAGGCATCAAAATAGGCAAGGAGGAGACCAAGTTATCACTCTTTGCAGATGACATGATGGTCTACTTAATGAATCCTAGAGACTCAACCAAAAAGCTAAATGAAATAATCAACAACTTTAGCAAAGTTGCAGGATACAAAATAAACCCGCATAAGTCATAAGCATTTCTATATATTTCCTACACAGCTCAGCAGCAAAAACCAGAAAGAGGAATCCCATTCAAAATCACCTTAGATAAAATAAAATACCTAGGAATCTATCTCCCGAGACAAACACAGGAACTATATGAACACAACTACAAAACACTCTCCACACAACTAAAACTAGACTTGAGCAATTGGAAAAACATTAACTGCTCATGGATAGGATGAGCCAATATAATAAAAATGACCATCCTACCCAAAATTATTCATCTATTTAGTGCCATACCCATTGAACTACCAAAAATTTTCTTTACTGATTTAGAAAAAACCATAACAAAGTTCATTTGGAATAACAAAAGATCAAGGATATCCAGGCAAATAATGAAAAAAAAAAACACAAATGATGGGGGTCTTGCAGTCCCAGACCTTAAACTATATTACAAAGCAGCAATCATCAAAAGAATTTGGTACTGGCTAAGAGACAGAAAGGAGGATCAGTGGAATAGACTGGGGGAAAGTGACCTCAGCATGACAGTATACGATACACCCAAAGATCCCAGCTTTTGGGACAAAAATCCACTATTCGATTAAAAATGCTGGGAAAATTGGAAGACAGTGTGGGAGAGATTAGGAATTGATCAACACCTCATACCCTACACCAAGATAAATTCAAAATGGGTGAATGACTTAAACATAAAGAAAGAAACCATAAGTAAATTGGGTAAAGACAGAATAGTATACATGTCAGACCTTTGGGAAGGGAAAGACTTTAAAACCAAGCAAGACATAGAAAGAATCACAAAATGTAAAATAAATAATTTTGACTACATCAAATTAAAAAGCTTTTGTACAAACAAAAGCAATGTAACTAAAATCAGAAGGGAAACAACAAATTGGGAAAAAATCTTCATAGAAACCTCTGACAAAGGTTTAATTACTCACATTTATAAAGATCTAAATCAATTGTAGAAAAAACCAAGCCATTCTCCAATTGATAAATGGGCAAGGGACATGGATAGGCAGTTTTCAGATAAAGAAATCAAAACTATTAATAAGCACATGAAGAAGTGTTCTAAATCTCTTATAATCAGAGAGATGCGAATCAAAACAACTCCGAGGTATCACCTCACACCTAGCAGATTGGCTAACATGATAGCAAAGGGAAGTAAAGAATGCTGGAGGGGATGTGGCAAAGTAGGGACATTAATTCATTGCTGGTGGAGTTGTGAACTGATCCAACCATTCTGGAGGGCAATTTGGAACTATGCTGAAAGGGTGATAAAAGAATGTCTACCCTTTGATCCAGCCATAGCACTGCTGGGTCTGTACCCCAAAGAGATAATGGACAAAAAGACTTGTACAAGAATATTCATAGCTGCGCTCTTTGTGGTGGCCCAAAATTGGAAAACGAGGGGATGCCCATCAATTGGGGAATGGCTGAACAAATTGTGGTATATGTTGGTGATGGAATACTATTGTGCTAAAAGGAATAATAAATTGGAGGAATTCCATGGAGACTGGAATCACCTCCAGGAAGTGATGCAGAGCCAGAGGAGGAGAACCAGGAGAACATTGTACACAGAGACTGGTACACTGTGGTATAATCGAATGTAATGGACTTCTCCATTAGTGGCAGTGTAATGTCCCTGAACAATCTGCAGGGATCTAGGAGAAAAAACACTACGTATAAGAAGAGGACAAACTGTGGGAGTAGAAACACCGAGGAAAAGCAACTGCCTGACTACAGCAGTTGAGGGGACATGACAGAGGAGAGACTCTAAACGAACACTCTAATACAAATACTAACAACATGGCAATGGGTTCGAATCAAGAACAAATGTGATACCCAGTGGAATCACATGTTGGCTATGGGGGGTGAGGGGGGAGAAAAGAAAATGATCTTTGTCTTTAATGAATAATGCTTGGAAATGATCAAATAAAATGTTATAAAAATTTTAATTTATATTTTTATAATGATTGTTTATAATATTTTCTTGATTGCCTGTTTCACATTATAACAATTAATTTAGGGTTTACTATGAGTCTCTATATTCCTCATATTATCTCTTACAATATAATATTCATTACATTCACATTCACAATTTGTGGTACATTCACAAATTGATCAACATCTCAACAATACATTTTTATTGTGCTGTACCGAGGATTTTTTCACTCATAACTTTTAAGGCAAGTAAAAAATTATTGCAAAAACAGATTTTTTTGATTAATGAGGTTAAAAGCAATTCTAGATGAAAGTCAGTGAAAAGGGGAATGGAGCTCTAAGATTTTAAATATGATTTAAATTAGAAGATTAATATAATCAATGGCATAGTATGTAGTATTTCTAAACTCAATTAGATTAGGTTAATAATGAGCCCAGTGATAGAACATTATGATTTGTTATTTCTTATCAGTTAAAGAATAAAAATATAGGTTTAAAACAATTTTTACTAGTTAATATCTAAGTGTGGCTAGAAATATTTATTCAATGACTATATTGATAAATGAACCAAAGTATGACTGTGAATTGGCATGGTGAAGTTTCACTGTCATCAGTTCTGTTCTCTAAATATTTTGAATTCTTGATATTCCCAGGGATACCTGTAAGGTAGTTTCAGGAACTTTCAATTAATTATTAAAAAAATTATTTTAAGAAGCCTATTCTAAGAAACTTAAATCTCCTTATTTCTTTAATTGTTGCAAAATGCAGGCTTTCACCAAACTTGGCAAAGTCTCACATCTGAATTGCAAAGCTAAACATTTCTGTGAACTGATGAATACATAGCACTTTTTTTGACCTAGTCTCCCACCTCTAATAATAAAACTAGCATAATTGTACAATATAAAAATACATATGACCATCTTCAAACATAATTATAGAGAATAATTATATATGAACTTGTGATTTTTAAACTTCCAAATTTTAGCAAAAAGATTGTTTTTCCTAGCAGATGCAAACCTCTTTTCACTGTTTTCTTGGGTACATATGGAATCTTGAATCTTAGCTCATATTTCTATTTTCCCAGTCATAGAAAAGCAATAAAATGGTTGCCTTCAAGATATTTATTTTTTGTGACATTTTTTTAAAGACTAAAGTCAACTACCATAATCATCTCAAAGCAAATGGGATGTACTTATTGGATTTCATATTTATCAAAATGCCATTTTTTCTGCTTTATTATATCTATCTACTTGTTGTATCCTGAAGGTCATGTAATCTCTCTTGCCCACTCATTTGGTGCTCACCGCAATGTGGGAGGGTCTAAGTTAAGAAGTTACTCTTTCCTCATTTTTTGATTATTTTTTACTTTCCTGGTATGTATTTGAGAAATTCTGGAAATGTGTGAAGATTAAATTTAATTCTCCCCTGATTATAACAATGAAAATACTTAACTCTCCCCTGATTGTGAAGATTAAATTATAACCCCTGACTATTTTTAGATTTAATCCTCATAAGTGCAAGCACCTTACTTAAAGTAAAATATGGAGACTTGCCCATTTTTAGATCTAAACACCAAAATTGCAAACATCCCACTTAATCATGAAGTGGGAGGTCTGTGACCCACATGTGCAATAGTGGGTGATGAATTAGAATCCACTGATTGCCCTGAGGGGCAGTCCTAAAACAAAATGTCATCTTTGATTGGTAGATGTAAAATTAGGGGAAGACATAGGAAATGATTCAAAGTAAGTATCTTTTTTTTTTTTATTATATTTTATTTTATCATTTCCAAGCATTATTCATTAAAGACATAGATCATTTTCTTTTCCTCCCCCCACCCCCCATAGCTGACACGTGATTCCACTGGGTATCACATTTGTTCTTGATTCGAACCCATTGCCATGTTGTTAGTATTTGTATTAGAGTGTTCGTTTAGAGTCTCTCCTCTGTCATGTCCCTTCAACTGCTGTAGTCAGGCAGTTGCTTTTCCTCGGTGTTTCTACTCCCACAGTTTGTCCTCTTCTTATACATAGTGTTTTTTCTCCTAGATCCCTGCAGATTGTTCAGGGACATTACACTGCCACTAATGGAGAAGTCCATTATGTTCGATTATACCACAGTGTATTAGTCTCTGTGTACAATGTTCTCCTGGTTCTGCTCCTCTTGCTCTGCATCACTTCCTGGAGGTTGTTCCAGTCTCCATGGAATTCCTCCACTTTATTATTCCTTTTAGCACAATAGTACTCCATCACCAACATATACCACAATTTGCTCAGCCATTCCCCAATTGATGGGCATCCCCTCGTTTTCCAGTTTTTGGCCACCACAAAGAGCGCAGCTATGAATATTTTTGTACAAGTCTTTTTGTCCATTATCTCTTTGGGGTACAGACCCAGCAGTGCTATGGCTGGATCAAAGGGTAGATATTCTCAAAGTAAGTATCTTTCAAGAGAGACATGAATTCCTGTGAGACACAATTCTTCATTCTTTGATATGCTGACTGGACCCGAGATCCTGTTCCTGACTGAACTGACACATGGTGAGTGAAAAGATGACTCTTAACTGCTGACTTTTCTCTGAAGAGATTGGCCTCAGGAAAGGCTTGTTCTCTTGAGAGAGGCTCCCTGTATTCCCAGGGCCTTGGCTACAAGGGCCAGCTAAGAACTAATTCTCCCTGCTCGGGCTGAGAGAAGGGCCAGAGATAAATTACTTAGCGCTCAGGCTAGATATCTTACCTTATCCTCTCTCTGATTTCTTGCTTCACTCTACATTTTGTAAACAAATTGTAAATAAAATCTCTTTAGAAGAAATTAAATTCCTGGTGACTACACTCATAAAATATAAGTTCAACCCTTTTAAAAATTAATAAGCCCATTTTTCCCCTTTAAAAATGTCAATTTTGTGAATGTGAAGTAGGGCAAACTTCTTTATGATTTTTTTGAATGAGTGAATGTAATTTAATTTTTACTTTACCCTGTCTTCAGGGTTAAAATTTTTTCAGAAACAGGGAATTTCAATGAATATTTAATAATAAATGAAACTTGAATTGTGCTGGAATTGATACATAGTGTTAATCATTACTTTTACTATGGATATAAGTAACTAAAAACAATGCTATATTTAATAATGCCATAAAAATAATTCCTAAATCAAAGATGTTATTGTCTTCCCTTGTCCTTGTTGCCTTATAACTCATCAATTTTGTCCATGATATATACACATTGGATTTCTCCTTACCTACTAATTATTATAAAAGGTTATTTTTATTACACTGCAAAACTGATGGAGGTTTCTAAAGATCCTCAAAAGTCATCTTTTCAGACAACTAATATCTAAGCAAATTTGAAGTTGAAAAAGGATATGGGGTTTGAAATATCATATGATTCAGATTTGGTATATTTGTCTATCCAGTCATAGAGTCATGAATTTAACTTTTTTACTCAAGAGAGCTCAGTGTAATAGAGAATTTAACTTTTAATCAGGAAGTCTGCAAAATGGAGATAAAACAATGTTATCTCATTTGATCCTCACAAAAACTTTCTGAGATAGGCTCTACTATTATTCCCATTTTATAGATGAGAGAATTAAAGTTTAAAGTAGTTAATTGACTTGCCAAGGTCACACAACTAGTAAAGTCCTGAGTCTGGATTTCAACTCAGCCTTTGTAAATCTTGAAGTGCTATATAAATGCTAGCTACCATTATTAATATTTTATCCTATATGCATGTGTGTCAGAAAATGAAGTGTTTTTTTTCCTCATAAATGAAAAAAATTGGGAGACAAGTCAGACCTACAATTTATTTGAAAATTCTAAATATCCATTTTTTCAGAGGGAACATAATTTCTAGCAAATTTTCTAGTTCAATTGGACTATAGAACATAGTGTCATGTACTAGAGAGAATCAAACTTTAATAATCACTGAGCTACCTGGAAATCAAAACCTAGAATCCAGAGTATTAGATTGAGAGTACTACCACATAGAGGGGTACCCAGAGCTATTTTCTCAGGTTCATTTGCTAAATTATCACACATTTTCTGTCCTTTATCTTTTAGTGTGCTCCAAGGATCTGTTCAGTTTTCTTTCCTGACTCTGAAATCTATAAATCTAGTTCTAGTCCTATATTGCCAACAGTTGGTGGGATATTTCCTTCTAATTGTCTTTTCTATAAGCATTTAAAAATCAATATGCCAAAGTAGCAGTCCCTATTATTAGGATTAATTAGCAGTTAAGGACAAGGTAAAGAATAGTGGGTAAGGTTTCTTTAAGGCTAGATGGAATCTTGGGTTTAGTGGCAGTTGGAATTCTGGGTAGCTGGAGTCAGTTGGTGTTTTCCAAATGACAACAGTCTCCTGGTAGTTTCTGGCCTAGGAGGAGGTCTAGTTTTTCTGTCCCCTGAAACACTGAAAAAACCCAGTGGCAGGTGAAGGAGAACATGTTAAGTTTCTGGAATAAGTTTTGTGGGGGAAATTAACAGAAAAGAGAAAGAGACTGTTTTTTCTCTGAGTGGCTGCTAAGAGGGCCAGGGCATTTTGAGGCCGGGTCAGGCTTTAAAAGCCTAATTAGGCCCAGAAGGGTTAGCAGTTGGGAAAGACAGTGAATAACCTAAGTGATTCAAAGCTGAAGGAGATTTACAGATACAATAAATATGTAATTAGAGGATTAGTAATTAGCATAAGGTTATTTAGTATAGTTTTAGGTTTTTCAGTGATAGATAGTTTTAAGGAAGCTCAAGGGTAACCCTGAGTAGGAAGCAGGTCTGTGAGGACCAGAGGGACTGGAATAAATTTAGACCCTTTTAGATTAGGGAATCCTAATCCTCAAAATCTGTGTTTAACTTCCTTACCTTTCCTTAATATTTAATAGTTATCAAATAGAGGTATTTTATTTTACATATCTTCAGCAGTTATCATTGTGCTCCAGCCTGATGATCTATTACAAGCAGTAAAGGAGATACTATATTCCAACTTCCCCCATAACATTCCTAGCTGTTCCTATTGTAACATTACTGCCATTAACATTCTTGACTATTCCTATATCTTGCATTTTCTGGGAGAATATTTCTTACATTTCCTCCCTTCCCCATCTTTCAACCTACTCTTCTTCTGGACTTTCCTTTTACTATATAGGGAACTATCATGTTGGTATAAGAAATTATTCTTTTCATTAACCTCCCCTCCCTCATATGTAATTGTGAAATTCTGGTTCTATAGATTTTGTGTAAGGAGGACAGGACTTTCTTCTTCTTTCCCTTAATCTAGGCTTCCCTGGAATCCAAAGCTCATTAGTTAATTTAATCAGTTCTCCATCTTGTGCATCCTGGTTTCATTAAAAATATCAAATTTTCTTATTGAAGTTATTCCTTTCCTTGTCACTCTTTTGTCAGCTTTTCAGCAAGTAAAAAAGTTTTTAGGGTCTCTTATTGGTCATAGTAAAAACATAGATTTAATGATGAAGAAATATGTTAAAGATCATCTATTAAAATTCTCATTTAAATAAAGTATCTGAGGTTATAGAGAGAAATAACTTTCCCAAAGCTACAAAACCTCTGACTTCAGATAGGTAAAATCACTACTTTTAAGGAATTGATAAAACTATCAATTTGTTTTTAATTAGTTATCTTAAGCATGTAATTAGAATAATTCAAATAACTCTAGGCTATCAGAAATATGATAGAGATCCATCCCACCTTCAAGATATAAGCTTATATGATATGATGTGATATGTGTGTATGTTCAGTATTATGGCATGGAAAACTCATTCTCTAAGTTAATTGATGAGGAGAAAGTTTTAAATCTTCCAATACATGTCTATGATGATAAAATTAGGCCATAATCTCATTCTAATAATGATAAAACATCGATGATTGCATATATATATATATAAATATATTCATTAAATTATATTGATACATATAAAAAAGTAGAAGGAACGTTTTCACTATTGTATTTGAGACTTTCCATTGAACTCCAAATCTAGCATCTCTGGTCTTCTTCTGACCCTTAATATCTTCTTATTGCTGACATAATATTTGATAAGCTGCATTACTGTATATAAACATGTAATTCTTATTACCATGTCCTATAGATTCTTTTTTCAAGAGACAGAGGACCTACAATTCCACACTGCACACTATACAATGTCAAAAAGAAGTACATTTTTTTGGTATGTGTGTGTGTGTGTGAATATATCTGTGTGTGAGAGAAGGGTGGCAAAGTTTTGCTCCTTCCACAAATTGAAAACTTTCACTCAGTGTCATCTCATCAATTAAAAAATTTCATTTTCTTTTATCCTTCTCTTCAGGATATATTATAAAACATAGATTTTAGTTAATAAAATGATCCACTGTGTATTGTTATTATGTTTACTAATGGGTCTGAAATAGTTCTTTGACTTGAGCTACTCTTATTGTCTCAGCCACATATCAATTCATTATCAGTCAAATAAGAATTATAAGAAACTGACCATAGTCTTTTGATTGTCATCATATGTCTTATAGGTTTCTGTTTTCAGTGCATATCATTTATGTATCTTCATGACTGCCAAAGCAACCTATTATTCTGGATATTGTGTTAGATTTTAAGTCAGAGAGATTCTAGATTTAAGTCCTACATCTCAGATATAATAGATATGTGACTGAGTCAGCCTATTAAATCATAAATCTTTTTGAGATCAATTGATGGTGGAGAAAGTTCCCACATTGTACAAAATCTGTCATTGCTTCTATTATTTTATTTTTAAAAATCTTTTATTATTATGCAAAGCACTTCAATATTAGTCATTGTTTTAAGAGCAACTCATACAGAACCAGAACTCCCAAATAGAAGCATAAATAAATTGATATGAAAGATAGTATACTTTGATCCACACCTATCCAACTCCAACAGTTCTTTCTGGAGGTAGATAGCAGTCTCCGTTTCTGAGAGTAGCCAAATTTTCACAGATAATCCTTATAAAATATTACTATTATTGTATATGTGGTTCTTCCAGTTTTGCTTATTTTTCTGCGCATCATTTCATGCAGATCTTTCCAGCTTTTTTGAAATCATCTTGCTCATTATTTCTTATAATATGATAGTATTACATTACCAACATGTGCCACAATTTGTTTAGCCAATTGATGAATATCTCCTCAATTTCCAATTCTTTGTCACTACCAAAAGAGCTGCTATAAATATTTTTGTAAAAATGGGATATGTCCACTTTTTTATTATCTCTTTGGGATAGAGATCTAGTAGTGGTATTAAAGGGTTAAAGTGTATATGAAGTTTTATAAACCATTTGAATATAGTTCCAAATTACTTTCCAGAATGATTGGATCAGTTCACAAGTCCACCAATAATGAATTAGTGTCTCAATTTTGTCACATCACCCCCAGCATTTATCACTTTCTTTTTCTGTCATGTTGGCCAATCAAAGAGATGTGAGGTGGTACTGTGGATTTAATTTGAAATTTCTTTAATCAAGAATGATTTAGAATGCTTTTTAAGATGATTATTGATCACTTTGAAAACTGAAAACTTTTGAAAACTGCTTGTTCATATCCTTTGACCATTTGTCAGTTGGGGGATGGTTTGTATTGTAAATTTGACTTAATTCTCTAAAATTTGAGAAATTAGGCCTTCATCAGAGAAATGTGTTATGAATTTTCCCAGGTGGTTTTTTCCCTTTTAATCTTGGTTACATTAGGTTTATTTGTACAAAAGTTTTTTTTTTTTTTATTTTAAGCAAAGTTATTTATTCTACATCTCCTACTGATCTCTATCTTTGGTCATATATTCTTCTCTTCTTCATAGATCTGTCATATAAACTATTAAATGTTCCCCTAATTGAGTTCTGGTATCACTCTTTATACTTAAATTATATATCCATTTTGGCGTTATCTTGGTAGAGGGCACGAGATATTAGCCTATGTTTAGTTTCTGCCATATTACTTTCCAATTTTCCCAGCAGCTTTTGTTAAATAATAAAATTTAATTCCCAAAGTTGGTATCTTTGGGTTTATCAAACACAAGTTTGCTAAGACCATTTACTGCTTTATATTGTTTCTATAATCTATTTTATATCTATACCATTCTATTTCTTAACCATTATCATACTGTTTTGTTTATTACTGCTTAATAATAGATTTTGAGATCTAGCTAGGCCATCTTCCTTCACATTTTATTTGGTAGATGTTCCTTTATATTATTGATACTTTTTTTCTTACAGAAGAATTTTGTTATTATTTTATAACTTTATAAGAAAATAATTTTGTAGTTTGATTTGTATGGCACTGAATAAGTAAATTAACTTAGGTAGAATCATCATTTTTATTATATTAGCTCTGCCTACCAATGAACTATTAATATTTTTCCAATTATTTAGATTTGATTTTATTTGTGGGAAAAGTGTTTTGTAATTGTGTTCATATAATTCCTGTGTTAGTCTTGGCAAGTGGATTTCCAGATATTTTATATTGTCTAGAGTTCTTTTAAAATGAGATTTCTCTTTTTATCTACTGCTCCTGACCTTTGATGGCATTTTATAGAAAAGCTGATGATTTATGTGGATTTATTTGTATCCTTCAACTTTACTAAAGTGATTAAGTATTTCAACTAATTTTTAGTTGATTCTCTAACATTCTTTATGTATGCCATCATTTTATCTACAAAAAGTGATTATTTTTTACTGCCTACTTTAATTCCTTTAATTTCTATTTCTTATTGCTAAAGCTAGCATTTCTAATACAATATTATATAATAGTGGTGATTAGAGGCATCTTTGATACACACCTTATCTTATTGGGAAGGCTTCTAACATCCCAATCACAGATGATATTTGTTGAAGATTTTAGGTAGATACTAATTATTTTTAAAATGATTCATTTTTATTCCATTTATTCCTATTCTTTCTAGTGCTTTTTATTTGTTTCTCTACTTTCTAGTGCTTTTTCTTCATCTCTAGAGATAATCACATGATTTCTGTTAGTGTAATTATTGATATGGTCTGATATTTTTCCTAATAGTAAACCAGTCATTAATTCTTGGTATAAATTTCACCTGGTTAAATAGTGAATGATACCTGTGATATATTGCTATAGTATCCTTGTTAGTATAATTTTCTTTATCTTTTTTTTTCTCTTCCTGACTTAGGTAACACTACCCTATTTGTGCCATGAAAATAATTTGGTAAAATTCCTTCTCTGCCTATTTCCCTAAATAATTCATATAATATTGGGATTTATTGCCCTTTGAAATTTTTATAGAATTCACTTGTGAATCCATATGGTTCTCAGGAATTTTTTCTTAGGAAATTCCTTAGTGACTTTTTCAATTTCTTTTCTTTTCTTTTCTTTTTCTTTCTAAGATGGAATTATTTAAGTATTCTATTTCCTCTTTTGTTAGTCTAGGCAATTTATATTTTTCTGAATATTCATCTATTTCACTTAGATTTTCAGATTTATTGGCATATTATTGGGCAAAATAGGCCCTAATGATATTTTCAATTTGTTTTATTTAGTGGTGACTTGACCCTTTTCATTTTTGATACTGTTTATTTGATTTTTTCTTTCCTTTTAAAAATCAATTTCATGAATATTATGTTGATTTTGTTCATTTTTTTCATGAATCCAATTCCGAGGCTACTTTAATGTTTCAAATTTATTAATTTATTTTTTAATCCTTAGGATTTCCATCATACTCTTTAATTGGGGATTTTAAATTTGTTCTTTTTCAATTTTTTAGTTGCATGCCCAATTCTTTTTTCTGCATTTTCTCTATTTTTATTGTTATAAACATTTAGTGATACAAATTTTCCCATAATTATTTCTTTGACTGTATCCCATAAATTTTCATATTTTATCTTCTCATTGTCATTCTCATTAATGACATTATTGATTAGTTCCATGATTTATTCTTTGAAGCACTTCTTTTTTATCATTAGATTATTTATAGTTTCCAAATAATTTTGATTTGTCTTTCCATAGACATCTTGTGATTATATTTTTTATCCCATTGTTATCTGAAAAGACTGATTTATTTTTTTGCTTTTATGCATTTGGCTCTCAAGTTTTTGTGCCCTAATACAGGGTCAATTTTTTGTGGAGGAGCAATACATGACAGAAAAGAAAGTGTCTCTCCCTTCCTTAAATGGGTTTCTTGTAAACAATATATGGTAGCAATATGGTTTTTATCCATTCTGCTATCTGTTTCTGTTTTATGGGTGATTTAATCCTTTTTACATTCACAGTTATGGTTACCAACTATATGTTCCATTCAATCTTATTTTACCCTTTTGATACTGTTCTTTCTCCTTTTACTCTGTCCCTCCTTACTTTAATAACCACCCTCTACTTCTCCTTGCTTTCTATTACTCATAAAGTAAAAAAACCAAATTTCTCCATGTCATGGTAGAAAGTTAGATTTTATTGGAAGAGGGCCAAGTCCTCCAATAAAAGTGTTCTCTTGCATGTATTACATTATCGGACCCCAGCAAGAGACAATGCCCAGAGCCTGTGATCTAGTTTATATAGCAAAATGAACACTTCCGAACAAGGTTGATGACATATCACAAGACATAACATCTTATAGACCTTATTTTAGAAACAGTTACCCAATTACAAAGCTGATTGGTTAGTCCATTTGGGAAGCCCATATTAGTCTTTAGCCTAATTACTTAGTCAAGTCAAATAACCATTACCTCTCTCTCATCTGATCAGGGGGAAGAGATGACTATTTCCAAACAGGAAAGGGTGTGTGATATTTGTGCCATATTGGGACATGAGATTCAGATAATCAGCATCTTATGATAAAGGAAAGTACAAACTTAGGGAGGGTTTAGATATACATTTAGAAGCAGTTTTATGCTTTAATTAGAAATCATAATTCTACTGATCTTATTAAGATTATAATGGAATTTATGCTAATTACTTTAGAATCACAATACTGATTATCTTTCTATCACTATCACTAAAATCCAATCAAGTATAAGAGGGTAGGGGTCTATTTTCCCCACAGATCCTGATAAAAAAAGAATTTAGAATCACAAATATCATTATTTCACATAGGAATACACACAGTTTGACCTTATTGAATTTTTCTTTCTTATTTTCTCTTTTTCATTTACCTTTTTTGTCCTTTGCAGTCTTGTGTTTGGATATCAAAATTTATGTTTAGATCTGATCTTTTTGTCAGGAATGCTTAGATATATTTTATATGTATTTAATATAAATTATATTTTTCCCCTGAAAAGAAAGATTTGGTTTTGTTAGATGATTGTGAGATAGAGACCTGGATCTTTTGCCTTTTGGAATAACATATTTGTATGATATTCCTTCCAGTCCCTTAATGTGGAGGCCTCTAGGTCCTGGGTAATCCTGATTGTAGTTTCATTGTATTTGAATTATTTCTTTCTGGCAGGTTGCAGTATTTTTCCCTCATCCCTAGGGCTCTTAAATTTAGCTAAGATGTTCCTCTGAGTTATCATATGGGGATTTTATTTCCAGAGCTGATTTGTTGGTTCTTTCAATTTTTCACTTTACTCTCATGTTCAAGAATATTAAGTATATAAGAATATATATATACATATATATAATATATATAAGAATAAACACTATTATTGTTTGCTCATAGCTTTCAAGTAGGTCAACAATTCTTAAATTATCTCTCTTAGGTTAATTTTCCAGGTCAGTTATTTTTTTTTCAATGAGGTATTTGAGTTTTCTTCTGTTTTTTCATTCTTTTGATTTGATTTGATTGTTTCTTGATATGTCATGAAGTCATTAATTTCTAGATCCCAATTCTAATTTTTAGGGAATAATTTCCTTCTGTGAGCTTTTGAATCTACTTTTTCATTTAGGCAATCCTGCTATTATTTTCTTCTTGTACTGTTTTCATTTCTCTTCCTCATTTTTCCTCTTTGTCTCCTAATTGATTTTTGAAATCCTTTTTGAGCTTTGCAGAACATGAGACCAATTAATATTTTTCTTTGAAGCTTTGCTTGTGTTTGCTTTGCTTTCACTTTCCCTTTCTGTGTCTGTGCCTTGTTCTTCTTTGTCTCCATAAATTTTTTCTGAGCTTAGTTGTTTTTTCTTTTTTTTCTTTTGTTTATTCATTTTCCAAGCTTTTTTGGATTTTCACTTTTATCTTAAGAGTAGAGTCTGTTCTCAGGGTAGAAAGGGCAATCTCCAAAATTTCTTCATTATTGCTACCCTTAGCTTTATTTCTGAAAATTAAAGTTCTTTTAAGGTGAATTATGACCTGTGAGCTGTGAGCTCTGAAAACCACCCAGAGCTGCTGATTCAATCACACCCTGAGACTGCTGCTAGCATTCAGAGCTCAGAGCACTGCCAGCTACCCTATGCTGGGGTTCAAAGTCTAGAATAAGATTTGTATGGGAGCATTTGGTCTCACTTTGACATGCATCAGGTCAGGCACACTGTGGACTGCCTTGCCCTAGGGGTGATAACTTCACCTTAAGCTTTATTTAGGACCACTTAGATGTTGGCTCACAAAGTTCTGGGGACTATTTTATTCAAAGACTCAAAGCCTTGCTCTGGGGGCTTACACAGTCCAGGTGTGCTGCACAGACTACCTCGAGTGGGAATTCTAGACTTTATTGCAGTTTTGGGCTGAAGCTTAGAACTTTATGGGTACAAGTAGGATTACACTGCTATTGGCTTATGTGGGGTCTCAGATTTTGAACATTGGCATGGACTTAGGTTCAGAACCAGGAACAGTAGTTTTGAAGTGGAAGGGGGTTTTGCTTTTGGCTTGTTCTGTTTCTCCTTGGTGTAGCCTTCTGTAAACTGTGATCCCCTCTTACTCCAATGAACAAGACTTTCTCTGCCTACCTTTCAAATTGTTCTCTACATGAAAGTTGATTCATTCCATCTTTTGTTTCTTTCACTCCAGTATTCATTTTGAAAATATTTATGGTTGATTGAAAAGTATTCTGATGGTATTCTGGTCTGTCCATGCTTCTACTCTACCATCTTGGTTCTACCTTGGCCTCTATTACTTTCAAGACAATTTCTAACCTTTATGTAAAGACACATGTACAAAAAGACCCTTCATTTCTTATATCCCAAAAAACCAAGTTCAATTTATTGCATTTGCCCTGATCTTAAATTCTCTACTCTAAGCATTTCCTGGTTACAATGTTATGTTCCAAAATATATCTGCATGAACTTTCCAACTTTAGGCCTCTTTGCCAGAGTATATTCTGGAACTCACTGTTTTTCTTTACTTCCTTTCCCCTTGTATCATCTTTATGTAACAATAGAAATTCTCTACTTCCCATCTTACCACCTCCATAACAGTTTATTAATGTGCAAAGTTTAAATTAAAAATAAATAAGGTGTAACACATAGCACATGGAGGCAAAAATAATTAGACAAAGAAAGTCATCAAGATGCCATGCCTTATTTTGACAATGTTTAGCTCTTCTTGACTTTAAAGAGGCAGAACACCTTGATGCTGAAAGATAGTGTGATAAAATGAAAAAGTGAGACAAAGAGGAAAACACCAGCCTATTTCTAGTCTTGCTGATGACGAGCAGTGTGATTTGGGATAATTCATTCTATCTCTCTATATCTCAGGTTCCCTAGTTGTAAAAGTTTGGAATTACATTTTTTTGGTATTCTAACTCAAACTGAATGCTTGCAAGAATGATATTAGTATTTTTAGATAAATGTCTAGAATGACAAAAAAAGAGTGTTATTTTTCTGCATTCCACATCTTAATATTCTTTAATGTTATAAACTATTTCTTTGTAACTCGCATAAGCTATTAGAAATGGGTTACTTTTAAATTCCTTCTTGAATACATGCTACCTAATTTACATGTTGTTTTGGTGAATTCTAAGTAAGATCAAAATGCCATTTTGCTTATTGGTCATAATATATTCTTCAGCAGAATGTTTAGTTTCTTGAGAGTCAGGACTGTTTAACTTTCATCTTCATATTATCTGTGACTACCAAGATAGTCCTAAGGGATATGAGCAGATGCTTAATTAATGTTTATTGATTGATTGACATTTCTTTTTCTCTTCTGACAGTATGTACTCACAGCCCCTTTGGCCAAAACACATTCAGGTCCATGTAATTCATGCTACATATAATTATGAAATAATTTCCCATCATTCTAACATTAAGAGAAAGTGCACAATGTGTGTAATCAAATGCTGAATGAATTTTATTTTTTTTAACTTTTTCCCTTTTAGCTAAGATTTATTCACAATTTCTCATTTTAATAGCAATGTTGAAACATCGACCAGTGACTGAATCTCTCCCAAACTCTTAAAAATCACAATGCCAACTTGTTTTCTTCATTTTTTTTAAAATGGAAAGCTTTTAGCATTCTTGCTCAAACTTCCTTCCTAAGAAATGAAATCAAAATCCATCCTTCCTTTCTGAGAGTAGAAAATTTAGTTACATTGTGCAAATGACCTATTTAGAAGCAGCTCTATTTAATGCCACTCAGCTTTAAATGGACCATCTTATTTAAGTAACAGAACATTTAGAAGCTTAGAATAAAACCTTAATGACTGAAGAAATATGATATTATCTTGTGAACTTCCCCTTTTATTCATCAGCTTTTCTGTTTTTTCTTCAGATTTTTTTCCTAAAGAGGAAGTGGAAAAATAGAATAAACATTATTTTTTCTGTGTATTTGCTGCTAATAACTGCAATCTTTAAAGAAGTGGAATTAAAGCATGCTTAATGGCAATGGAGAGATGCATGATGGTCAAACTGAATGATGAAAGTGATCTTCTGAAGGATTCAAGAAATGTCAGCTTGAAAAGGGTGGACTAACCACATGCAAGAGCAAGGGATTAATGTTCATATCTCATGGTTTATATGCTCCATTCATACCTTCCCAGTTTCAAGAGAAATCAAGGGAAGCACCCAGATTTAGAGGAGACTTCTGGTGATCTTGTTGGAAAATTTGCCAAGAAGATGTCCAATTGCTAACTAGTATGTGTTATAACTTATATCAATGGATGGTACAATAAAAGTGATGAAATCACATATTCATTTGAACTGAAAAAAATTGGAAAAGAATTGGACATAATTTTGGTGTCTCATCCTGCTAAAGAGGGAAAGTGTGTATATGTGCATATATAATATATATATAGTATCATAATATCATATTATTTATGTTATATTGTAAAATGGAGATTTGAACCCTGGACTTCAATCCCCAGAAGTCCTTGGCACTTTCCAGAATTCCCTATAATCTCACTTGAGTCCTCACCTGAATGTGAGAACACAGTTTAGTATTTAAAGGGCTCTCTGCCTTCCAAGTGCTCTCTTCTTCCCTTCAAAGCACACATGTCTCTCTACTTGGCATGCAAAATGTAGTAAGTGAATTGTGAATGTGCTAATCAGCCGTAGGCACGTGCTTTTCTTATTTTGTATTTTCCTATTTCCTTGATTTCTAATAATTTTAATAAACCTCATAAAATATAATATTTTTATCAGTAGAGACTAATTTAATTTTTACAACATACATATTTACATAAATATTTATCATATATACATACACATGTTTCTACATCCATGTATACATTCATAAAGTGCTTTTTCTATATTAGGCATTATGCTCATTGCTTTACCAATATTATCTTATTTTGTCCTCCCAGTAGTCCTATGAGGTAAGTTATTCTTATTCTCATTTTACAGTTGAGAAAACCTAGACAGACATTAAATGACTTGCTGAAACCACACAGCTAGTAAGTGTCTGAGACTGAATTTGATTTCAAGCCTTCCTGAATCTGGGTTCAATAGTCTCTCCACTCTACATATAACTGTCTATAACTCATAGGAAAAATGTATGATAAATTTCTCTGTTTGCATTCATATTTTAAGCAAATTTTCATGCCTTTTAATAGACCTGCTAATCTGGCCTCAGACACTTCCCAGTTGTGTGACCCTGGGCAAGTCACTTGACCCCCATTGCTAGCCCTTATCACTCTTCTGCCTTGGAACCAATACACAGTATTGATGCCAAGAGGGAAGGTAAGAGTTTTAAAAAAATAGACCTTCTACCCTAGTTAACCAGTACAAATAATTATAATATTTTTGTATACTGTATCACTAATATTCTGATCAGAAGCATTCTGGATATTGTAGTGAGAAAGGTCTTGCTGAGGACAACTTGTTAATAATGCCAAATTGATGAAGCTGTCTAATGTTCTGGGACTTTTTGTATAGGAAACCAAATTGAACAAGCCTCAATAAAAAAATCCTGTTTTCCTAAAATCAGATCGTATGTTGAAGCTTCTTTTGGCCTATGTGATGGATGGTCTTTCCCAAAAAGCCAAGAAGGGAGGAGATTTTATTTAAATGAGCATCCAAAGTATCTCTGTTTGGTTCTTCAGAGCCAAAAATCATTGTCACAGAAGACCCATTCCTGTAAAAATTCATGCAACCTAAAAGCAGCATTAACAGGCACAGAAGCTTCAGACAGACAGCTGGTACATTTCTTCTGACAGGGAAAATAAACCCCAGCCAAAATAATTGAAAGCACAAGCAATGCCTTAATACTTGTCTTTCCATGCTAGAATATATCATCTTGGTTTGGAATTTCCCCAAAAGTGGTTGCTGTAGGGTCAGGAGTGAGGATCGCCAGTTCCTAAGTGCTTTTGTGGCTCTTTAAGTCTTAGACATGCCTCTGTTCTGACAAAAATGATTCTCAATAGGTGACAGCATAACGACCCAAATACTTTTATGCCTGTTGGCAAAATTCAGGCAAGCATAAGGCAGGACCATATGTGCTTCTTTCTAAATGCTGATCTGATAGAGTACTCCCAACTCTGTGTTAGCCAGATTTGAGTGCCCTTCCATGGGTATTGATGACAATGTTTGAAAGAAACTTAGTGATGGTGCATGCAATAGAAAACTGGTTTATTTTTACTTTTCACTTGGGTAACTCTTTGATAGCTTGTCCTCCTGCCTTACAACCTTTTCAAAAGAGAATTACACCATTTCTAGCTCATTTACTTTTTTTGAGCTTGTCATCTTCAAATATATAATATAAAGGCCAGATATCAGAAACAAGTAGTTAAAGTCTTAAATGAAATACAAATAAATATCTAGACTTTGTTATCATTTTATAAAGTGTGAAAGTTTTCAATAAAACTTGATAAAAAAGATGGCAGCTAAACAGATAGAAAATCAGCCATGGCCCTGACATCTCTTTATAAAGGTAAGTCTTACTCTTTTCACAATGAACCAATGTGGTAGATAGCACTAACTTCTGGGCTTTCCAAAGAGAGAAATATGTAAAAGATGAACCCAGATGTTAAAAAGAATTCCTCCTCATATCTTGAAGCTCCCAGAAGCAGAGGCCAAGTCATTGATTAAGCTGGGATTGAGGAACCCTGGTTCAGACTGGAAATGATGGGTCAAACCCCCTGAGTAGCCTCTGTACTTGAGCCTGTTGAGATAGGGGAACCCAGTCTCAATCAGATCAAATCAAATATTTTAAACAACCTTTTAAACTGGCAGACATATAAAAATATTTTGATAAACAAAATATGATTTGAATATTAATTCTTTAATGTTTGTTATGTTTTAAACATGGGTACTTAAAAGCTAACTTAAAGTAGTTGGACAAAGTGAAAGACTGATATTGATGTTAGAATATTTGCATAAGGATTCAGTACGTGTTTGCTGTGATATCATGAACAGGTAAGCACAGTAGCAGTCAAAGAAAATAAACTTTACCTACATTATCATTTCGTGTCTCGGAGCATTTGAGAAATTGTCTTTAAAAATGTTGATATTTTTCTTTTCCAGATAAAATGGAGATTCAATTTTTAATAATCATTTTCTCTCATTTTGCTATCCATGTTCTCTCTCTCCCTTCTTTCTTTCCCTCCCCAAGATATCAGGTAATATGATATAGGTTATAGGCATACAGTACATATTTTCATATTTGTCATATTGCTTTTATAAGAAAAAACTCATAAAGTATAGTGAAAATAATATACTTCAATCTTCATGAACTTAGTTTTGAAGAGCAAGCTAGATAGACATTAAAAGGAGGGGGATAGGGTTAGATTAGTTGTTTGCTAAAGGAAAGCCAAACCCTTGGAGGGAAATAAGTTGCCATAGAAACTCCACCAATAAGAAAAGAGGGATAGTGAGTTGTGTAAGCAAGCTTAATAGATCTCTTGACTCCATGGATGGTTGCCAGTCCACTGTACCTAGATTCCAAATATCACTTGTTTATATTAACAATAAGCGAGTACTATAGCTCCTGAAAATAATTTTATTGCTTCTTTGTAGATGGGTATGAGAAAAAGAAACCACCTCTCACTCCACATCAGTGAGGTTCTGGAGAATAATTAGGTCTACTGGTTTCCATTACAAAGTTTAGTAGTTTTCATACAAAAGTGAAGAGTAGGAAATAAGCATTTATATAGTGCCTTCTACTTGCCCAGTACTGTGCTAAATACTTTACAGAAATTACATTTGATCTTCTCAACAACCCTGCCAGATACATTTTAGGTAATTTACATTGTACATGTGGCAAATAGAGGTTAAGTGACTGGTCCACGGTCACACAGACAATAATTGTTTGGGACTGAATTTGAATCCAGCACTCTATCCATGGTGCCACAAAACTGTCTCAAAAATTACTCAATTAATTAACATTTACTAAATAACAATGTGATAGGTACTCTGTTTAGCAATAAGAATACAAATAGGAAAATAGTTCCTACTTTCAAAGTGCATATAATATAATGTTAGACTGTCTATGGATTATAGACTTTTAATCCTATGTTTATTACCTTTTTTACTGTTTTTAGATGAACCAACACAGAATGGCAGAATGTGAGGTGGGAGGAAAGGTATGGGGTTTGGTGCTTAGGGGTATAGAAATACTTAGAAACATTAACTTTCTATAAATACTATAGGAAAATGAAAAGAAAACTTTTCACTGCCCCCCAACCCAAACAAAATTTCTATTGTAATGACTTGAGTTCTAACTTTGAATTTGATCCTTATTATCTATATAGACCTTGGCAAATAAGTCATTCCAATAGTGTGTGTTCAAATGTCCTCTGTAAAATGAGTATTGGATGAGATGATTTCTGAGGTCTACTCTAGCTCTAACAATGTCTTAAGAATATTTAGTTCATTCTGGTCTGCTTTAATTACCTCAGTGTGACTGCTAATTATTGCTAATGGTCATAACTAGTGTTCTTGTTATTAAGATTAAAGGTTTTTTAGTAGCATTATCCCTGGGACTAAGTATAAAACTGAAATTTGAAATTTAAGTTTGGGATAATTACATCAAGATTTTTACAATATTCCTTTATAGCATTGTATCAGCCCCACAATCAATTTCAAAAGAATCTCCATATTTCTACTGTATACTATATTATATATAGTACAAAATATTTAGAAGGCCTCTCTTAATAAAGAGATGTTTTTATCACATCATTTCCTAACATGGGACCCAATCTTCAATGAATATTTGAAATGTAACAGAGACTCCATTAAATAAACCTAAGAATTTGATTAATAAAATATCTTGAATAATAATAACCATTATTTTCTTTTTTTAAATACTTACAAAACATCTGGGTTTTTACTTTCCAGATTTCTTTATCTAGTATAGTCTGGCATCTCTGATTTTTTTTTCCTCTCTCTATGCTAAAAAGACATATCCTGAAGCAGGCTTTTGTTTAGCATTTTACATCTTCCCTGAAAATAGAATGGGTGTTTCAAATGAAATCCGTTAACTGTTTGCATGGTGTCAATGACATGCCTTCTATTTTAAGGGATAACTTTGAGGGCTGTTTACTTTTTCTTTGATTTTAGTCTCACTGGCTTGGCTTCTGTAGGGAGTTGGGCCTTGGAGATTTCAAAGCTGTAGACTTCTTTTCTGTACAGATGTTTATTCCAGATCACCTCCTTAACACCATTTTCTTGTGTTTTATTCAAGGATCCAAAGGCTTCCACTTGGGTGTGTTTAGTCATACAAAGTTCTACAGATCATTTAACCCCAAAAACACATCTGCAAGAAATCCATGGGTTCTCGTTTCCTATATCTGGATTAGTGTCAGAATTCACTCTCTCCTTTGTATGTGTAGATGCAACATTTATTAAATGGGGTACTAAGAATAAAAATGAAAACACTCTTGCAAAAGGAAATCATCCCAATTATTCTTTTGAAATGTAAATTTAACTCTACTTACCTTTGTTTTGTTCCATTGCCTTCTCCATTGCAGTTACCATAAGTAACTTTTTGACTAAGAAACATAATATATCTTATATTTTCTACTAGTACTTATGTAAATTTTCCCCTTTTATCTCCTGGAACCTAATTATATATTTTACTAAAATTCCTGTGCTTTCTAAGCTTGGTGGCATCAGAAGATGCATTTGAGAAGACACCAAATGAATGACAACAGTTAAGAGAAACTCTCACTGTGGAAATTAAGTCTTTTGACAGGGTGTTTATTGGTAGTTCTTTTAAACTCCATGCTAAAATGTCAAATTTGCTTTTAAAGCAGATATATTATTTGGGCATATTGAAATGTGTTTTAGGGCCTAATGCCCATCATTGATGGCAATAAAGCTCTCAAAGCTTTTAGCATAAGTATCTTAACTATAGATTATTGAACTGAAATGGAAAGCTTTTTTAAATTCTGGGAAAATATATTTCCCCAGAAATTAGTTTTGTATCTTAAAAGTTATATATATATATTACTCTTTATACAATCAGTCACCTTTTTAAACTATAAAAGAGGATAATTTCCTTGAATTGCTAGTATAATCATTTTTAAGGAAATTAATCCAATGGATCTTCTCCTCTAAAAGTAAAATTTTAGAGTATATTTAATTTCTATGGATAAATTGAATCTTTATTAAAGTGTATTCATTAGATATCATGTTCTCATTCTGTAGCACTGGAAACTCCAAGATAATATTTGATACTTGGTAGAAGTGAGGTTGATAATCTCATTTTGAATCAAAGGGAACAGAAGTGACACTAGATCTCCTTGCCAGGAAAGACAGCATATCTTTATCAAGTAGGTCTGAGAGGACAGAGAGCAGTGTCACATGGCTGAATTAATAATACATTGCAGAATGCTAAAGAAAACAAAGTTAAAAAGCAAGGAGCAGACAGATTATGAAAAGTCTTAAAAGACAAGGAAGGAACTCTGGATGGGACGTAGTAGGAGACTATATATGAACATTTACTCAGAGTAACAGGATCTTACACTTCGAAAGGAATTTTCATTAGCACTATACAGTTTCTCAGTGACTTCATCATATTCTAGAAGCTTAATTATCATCTCTATCATACTAATTACCAGGTCTCTCCATCCAATGTTAGCTTTACTCCTCTGTTCCTATTACCAAATGCCTTTTTTTTAACATATATAGCTTCATTTGCCACAAGCTTCTAAAAGAGGACATATTCAAAGTGGAACCCAATATCTTTGTCCTTAAATCTGCCCTTCCTCCAGGTTACTGTTTTTTTGAGTACATTATAATTTATTTTGACATTCACATACAAAACCTCTAAACCATCCTCAGTTCTTCCTTTTACCTTACTACAATCTATTCAGGTGATTTCTTTTTTTATTAATCCAAGAAAAGGAAGAGAGGAGGGAGAAATAAACTTTTATATAGCACCTACTATGTGCCAAGAATCATGTATATATATATATATATACATGGATATGTGTGTGTATTTATATATACATATAATCATTTGAAATCCTAATCACCCTCAGAGGTAGATATTCTCCTCCACATTTTACAGTTGAGGAAACTGAAGGAAACAGAAGTTAAGTGAATTAATTGCCCAAGGTCACACAACTAATAAGTGTCTGACTCTGGATTTAAACTCAGGTCTTCCTGAGTTCTTTCTGACCCCAGGCCCAATATTCTAATCACTGAACCAATAATGACCTAAAATCACCATGACATCTCTTACATTCATCCTTTTCTCTACTATCACAAAACCATCAATACTTTTGGCCCATATCAAATATCTGCTGGACTATTGGAAAAGCTCCTAATTAGACACCTCATTTTCAGTCTTTTCCCCTTCTAATCAATCTTCCATTTGATTTCCAAATAATCTCTCTAAATTTAGAGTTTGAATTTGGTACTCCTTTGGTCAAATTATTTAAAGGATTCCCTATTTCCTTTCAAATAAGGTACAGACTCTTAAATTTCCAGCCTTCCTTTCTTGATTTATTTAACTTTTATTTTCCTTCACACAAACTAATTTTTTAAGCTTGGTTCACTTTTTGTTTCCTTTACTTGGTACTTCATTTTCTGCCACCAGTTTTGAACAGAGAGGAAGAAACAGTAACTCAGAGTGATAAAATGATTCTGCGTAATTAGACCAGGGCCCAAATAGGATAAGATAAATTTTATTTTATATTAATAAAATATTAGTGCAAGGCACACAATTATGATTTAACAAAGGTAGAAATAACGGTAACAATAAATTGAAAGTGACATTTAGGAAAAGTTAGACTTAATGATAATTGTCTTAAAGGTGAATGGATTAAACAACCCCGTAAAATGAAGGAGAAAGGCAAACTGTATAATCAAACAATGTTCAAGAATCTGTTGTCAACAAAGAAAGAATCTAATTAATAGATACATAGAGAATGAAAAGGGATATCTGAACTAAAAAATTTCTATCATAATACTCAAAGAGGAGTAGTGATCATCTTATTACTCAATAATACCTACACTGTCAAGAGAGATAAATAGGTAAACTATATTATAATTGAAGGGACCATAGATGAAGAAAATATATTATTAATAAATTCATGTCCTATTTATAATCAAATAAAATTATGTTGACAGAAGCACATAGGATGTTATAAAACAGTGAGAGACTTGAGTAAGAAAAAGCAATTAGGTTGTTAGAATAATCTATGACAGACAAAAATGAAAACAATAATCTAAGATAATAGTTAAGTGATAAGAATGGGTCAGATATGAGAAATACTGATTAAGCAGAAACAATAAGATTTACAACTGATTATATACAGTCCTTCTTTTCTTCTGCCTTCAAATCAGCCAGGTCACCTTCAACTTGATTATCCAAGTCCCATAGATAAATCCCACCTTCTTTCTTCACATCAGTCAGAAGCCAAAAGCCTTCAGCTTCAGTCACCACCATCAACCAAGGGCCTCAAATCCAGCCAAACCATTGGCTCTTTCCCCCAATTGTTTCCCAGTCACATTCCAAATGGAATATTCATTTGACTGACAGATGATCAATCTCCAGCTTCTTGTCTTGCAGCATGCATGCCTCTACCATATGGCTCAGGATACAGTGGATGACCTTGGCACCTTCAATATCTGACCAAGCTCTAAGCACTTGCTTCAGTTGCCTTTCTGGTCATTGGGATAAATTGTTCTCATACAAAGATTCCATTTTGGGAAGTCTTCAGATGCTTGGGCTAGATATATCCCTAATTCACCATGTTTGTTTCCTCAACCTGGTTTACCACATCTTCAGAGATGGTTTGCCAGGGCTACTCTACATGCTACAGCTTCTTGGAACCAAAGGTGAAGGTTGAGTGTCAGGGGACACAAAAGGTAGATGAGCAACCCTGAAAAGAGCTTATCAAGAACTGATGCCAGTTGTACTAGTCCTTCTTGAACACCCATACACTCCAACTGACTGGATATATAGGATTAGACATAGTTTGAATTCAAGGATAAATACTGTTATAATTCTGGGGCATTGATTAGAGGGATGGTAGTATGAGAACTAGGGAGGTTTAGAGGAAGGGAAGATTTTAGCCCAAAGACAATGGGTCAAATATTAAACACGTTGATTTTGAGATGATTTGAAAATTTAGTTGGAAATATCAACAGAGTACATAAGGATGAAAAACAGAAGCTCAGATAGAAAACAGGATTATATATAGATCTATGTAGACATGTATATCTGTGTATGTATGTATTTATTAATAGAAATGAAAGTTAAACACATGAGAGTTGTTGAGATTACCAAGAAAGAAAGTGTATAAGGAGAAGAGAAGGGATGATACCAAGATTTAGAGAACATAAGTCATTATCAGAGACTGGGAAGTAAAAAAGTATAAAATACTTTAATACTCCTCTTTCATAGAGAGATAAATTATAGAGGGGAAAAGGCTACTAAAAAGGGAAATGTAAAATTGAATAGATTCTCTGAACAATTATATTTGAAAGACATGACATTTTAAATGAGAACATTACATATAAGTGTATGTATATTATTGATCTGTCTCCTTTAGGTTCACATAGTACCTTCAATAGACCATGGTGTAGCTTAGAGAAAGTACAAACAAATGTAAAAAAAAATAGTACTTCATAGAACCCTAGTATTTTTAAATTAAACTCATGGGATTCATTTATTTAAAAAATTTGAGAAAACTCTTCTTACTAGGGCTATTTCAGCAAGTTGAGAACTTAAGTTACTTAAGAACTTAATGCCTAGAGAACATAACTTTTTATCCAGTGTCTTAGAGCCAATTAATAGGTGTCAAAAGTGGAACTTGAACCCATATCTTCCTGATTCCAAAGTCAATGTACTTTTTTTTATCTCACTTCCTTGCTTACTGTTGCTAATTCAATGGACATAAAGGGGAAAATGAAGGGAAATAATGCATTATCTACTTACTATATGTTAAATCCTGGTGATATAAAAAACAAAAGTCAATCAGTCATCAAGTATTTACTCAGACACTGTGCTAAGCCTGTGGATAAAAGGAAAAGAAAAATCATCAGTTTCTGATAAGAACATTCAAATGGGGGAGACTATATGTAAATAACTGTGGAGATCATAGATACATAAAGAGTAAGCAAAGGTCATCTTAAAGGGGAAAACATTAAGAGGTAGGGCAGGAAATGCATAATACCTCCTGCAGATTGTGGAACTTGTGTTGAGTCTTAAAGAAATCTGGGGAACCTAAGAGGTAGAGATTAGGATGCCATGTATTGAAGGGATGGAGGGCAGACAAACAGGAAGATAGTCAGGAGATAGTGTTATGTAAAACAAACAGGTAGTAGTGTATTGTAAAGAGTGTAGCAGGGAATAAGTATAGGAAATCTTGAATGGTAGGAAGGGGATTGGTTATGGATGTTTTAAGTGCTAAACTGGGCATTAATATTTGAATCCATGATACAATCCCTGTTGGTCAGAACCTCAAAGTGTAATATGAGAAAATCTCATATGAGGAGTGATACCAGGGAAGAGAATTCTAGTTTGGGAAGTCTCAAAAATGGCAAATGGAAAAAAAGAGCTATCCTTTAATATGCTTTTTCCAGAGGAAGTGACAGAGTCTATTTGCTTGTGGCTCTAAAAATTAAGTTGAAAATGGGGACTGGAGAAGAGTGGACATTAGCATAAGTAGAGTAGAAAAATGTTTAGAATGAAGATTAGATGCAAGGCCAAGGGAATGCTGAGCTTTATGAATTAGCTCTTCCCAGGCATGGCTGCCAGGGATCAAGTTTGAAGATTTTTCTCATGGTGGCAGTATCACCAGGTAGGGAAATAGCAAGGGTGAAGGTATCTATCATATAGCAGTCACTTTATAAACTTTTGGTTTTTGATTGACTAAGAGCATGGGCACAAAATGTTGCACATGCAATCAGATCTAGTGACTTTATAGAATGATTTTACTTAGCTCTTTCTTTTATGAGGGAAACCTGATTGGCAAAACATTTTATTTGGGCACGATGGGGGCAACAAATGTAGAAACTTATATTAAAGAAAATTTCTTAATTCTGATGATTTTTTTATGGATTTGAATTAAGTTTTCCTAAACTAAAAGTACCATCAATTCTTGAAATGATAAAGGAGATACTCCTTTTCATCCACTAAACAAACTCACTGCAAGAGGGATATAAATGAATGTTTTGAATTTGATAAGGAGTTTGCCTTGTTTTAATAATGCATGAATAATAGATTATATTTTGGATGCAGATGGCAAGTCAAGGATACTACTACAGAAAATGAAGAAAAATATATTTTATTTATCATGACTGAACTACAAAGGCAACAACTGAGTCTCTGTTTATATATTTATCTAGTCTATAGCTATATGACTGAGTCTATGTATATATATATATATATATACATATATATAATCACACATACACACACACACACACACATATATATGTGTGTGTGTGTGTGTGTGTGTGTGTGTGTGTGTGTGTGTGTGTGTGTGTAACACATGCATGTGAGGGGCTGCCAGATGGCTAAGTGGATAGAACACTGGTAATAGAGTCAAGAAGAGTGGAGTACAAATCCAACCTCAGACGTGCTTTCATGGACCATTAGCCAAGAAAATGGACAATATCATCCATAGCATCATGAAGAATCAGATACAGCTGCATGAATGAACAAAAATAATGTGTATCTACATGTACATGTGAACATACTTTAGAAAAAGAACTATGTTAGATATTTCTTTAGGTCTTGTACATAACACAATTATTGATAATTGTATAAGAATGCACATAAAAACTCTTCATATTAAGAATTCCTTTCAATGAAATGCATTATAATATGTGCTCATTTAGATACATCTCAAACTACCCATATTTTAATCTAAATATATATTTATATTTACAGCACACCATAAGAACTGCTATCCTTAATGTTGATCTGAGTTTATCAAGTAGAAATGAAATTATACTTATTGCTGTGTGAAGAGAGAGTTGCAAAGTAGAAAGAAAATGGACTTTGGAGATAGGAAGACCTAGGTTCAAGCTATGCCTATGACATCTATTAGTTATGTGGTCATGAGCAAGTTAAATAATCTCTCAGTGCCCTATTGAGTCAAAGACCATGTTAGAGACTAGTTGCCAACTTGTGCTATTGGAACAAGGTTCCACACCAAGACTTCTCTATGCTGAGAAAATTGCAGGTCAGGACAAAACATGATTACAAGCAACAAGAACAAAAATATTTTTGTTCAAAATGCAAGGAAATGTATGATATGGTTTTAGAAAAAATCTATCAGATATTTAATTTGGGGGGGGGGCACACACTCCTTAGATCAGCGGTTCTCAACCTCTCAATTTGTAGCAATGAGAATATATAGTGCATATCAGGTATTTACATTCCAAATCATAACTGCAGCAAAATTACAGTTTTGAAGTAGCCACCAAAATAATTTTTTTGGTTTGCAGTCACTGCAACATGAGGAACTGTATTGCACGGTCACGGCATTAGAAAGGTTGAGAAACACTGCCTTAGATGGAGAAATGAGAGTTGAAGGCTGTGAGGAAAGGGTTGATGAAAATGGCTTCCCTCACTACTCCCTCCTGGTGTAAAAATTAAACTTAAATCTCAATAATAAAATATTATATTTTAGGAGGTCTATTAATGATCTTTAGAAATCAAGGAATAAAGAGGATACAAATAAAGACCATGTGCCTATGGCAGATTAGTCCATTTCAAAATCCCCACTAACCACCTTCACCATGCTGAAGGAAGCCAAAGAGGGAGAAAGTAGGCCCACCCACTCACTAATATCTTCTGTTTATAGAAAGTATGTAATGTCAGGTAGTTGGTGGGCTCCCAGGAAATGTAGTTCTTTTTTAGGGTAACAGATTTTTAATTACACATTTCCCTCCTGAGATCCAGTGGAAGACTGGTCTCTCCAATGGATCTTGTAAATATAACTTTTAAATTACAAAAATTTGGGGATAAAAGGGAAAAGAACAAACCTATGATTTCTAGGTGCATTGGCAAAAAGCATGTTAGGGGGCAGTCCCCTTCAGCATAAGAGTATACATACAAAAACAAATGCATTCAATCCCACACATTTCAAATCACCACATCCCAGAGTTCACTATGGATCTTCTTGTGCAGCGTGTTGTCTGTGTAGGCATCTTCATGGTGCCTTCTCCAAGTAGTTCACTTTCTGGATTATGAGAGATAGCATGCTTCTTAAACTAAAATTACTCTCAAAAAAAATTTAAGCTTTGTATTGTAGAATAATAATAATAATAATAATAATAATAATAATAATAATAATAATAATAATAATAATAATAATACATTCCCCCCTGAAGAGGGTATTGAAAAACACAGGGATCACTTAGGGATGCATGGCTGTTATGAGGTATATGAATCAATTGGCAAGAGAAATCAAAAACATCAAAAAAATCTCCAAATAATAGAGAAAAGACAATTTCTGGATGAAATATAGAATATCAAGGTCTCATTGTAAAAATTTTAAGTAAAGGAAAATAAACCTATAACAGGTTCTACTAAAATGGACCCTTTACCTCTTGTTACAAATAACTCAGAAGCATACAAAATGATCAGTCAGAGTTATTGAAAAAAACTTTTTTAAAATCATGTCTAAAGACCCCTTTAAGATCAGTTTCAGATATTTGGCTCATTAAATTCTTGAAAGATTGTTAACCAGGTTGATGGAATCCATCATTACCTATGTGGCAATATAACAAAGCCAAAATGGAAGAAAAAAATAGTTATGGGCTTTTATAATATTTTACAATATTTTGTTCAGTAGTTATAGAGGGAAAGTAACAATATATCTAATATTTAAAAGACAGTAGATTAAAAAGATTCAGTGTAACAGCATAGTATTAAATACATTAATATATGAACTTAAAACACCAAAATTTAATTGTAAACAAAACAATCAGGAAAATACAAAAAACTACAGATACTTTCATAAAACAATGGAGTCTGAAAAGGCTTAAAATTTTTACCTCTAGTCTCTTTAAAATTCCTTTCTCTATCTGTTCAGATTCCCTTTGTCAGATCTGTGGGATTTCCCATAACTAGGGAGAACATGGGTTTGAGGAATCTCAAACTGGATGAACCTTAGAGACTGGGCAGACCCAAGTGGCAAAGGGTTGTAAGGAGAAGAATTTCTCCCCTGAATCTCAGGAAAGATAAGTGAAAATATCCGTCCATTCATGAATGGTAGAATCTATTTGAAATGGGCAAGGTACTGCTCTTTCAAACAGTAAGCTATCCTTGCAATTTACATCCTGTTTGGAAAAGTAACTTCCTTCTTCCCTTCCCCCTTGAGGTAAAATGCTAGTTTCCCCAACCATGTGGAGAGGGAGTTAGGAGGCTCATCATTGCCTAAGGATAATATACCCCAGTTTTTACAGTTTTCGAGTTCCAAAGACCCATCAGCAGCTACGAGCAGCCCATCAGGACCAACAACAGCAGTTGAGGTTGGGGCCAGACATAAGGAAGAGAATTCAGGAGTAGGAGCAGGAGCAGGAGCAGCTAGTATCAGCAGCAGCAACATCAGAGGCAGCAGCAAGGAAGTGAGGAACATGGGCTTAAGCAGATGGGTGAGAGAAGCAGCTTATCTCTTCTTTGCCAAGAGTCCCCTGGCTAAAAATGGCCTGACTAGTAGTGAGAGCAACCAGGCAAAAAGTAGGGAAAGAAAAAGGCAGCAGCTCCAAAGAGAGTTTGGAGTTCTCTTGGAATTTGCGGGAATTGGGTACATGGGTATTGTAGGTGAAAAGCTTTGGCAGGAGAAACGTGGCTTAAAAAATTTATCTAGGCTATCTTTAAAAATTGAGTTTTTCTCCCAGATCCTGGTCACTATCAATGTAAAAATTAAATCTCAAAAATAAAATATTATATTTTAGGAGGTTTATTAATGATCATTAGAAATCAAGGAATAAAGAGGATACAAAATAAAGACCATGTGCCCATGGCTGATTAACCCACTTCAAAATCCCCACTCACCACCTTCACCATGCTGACAGGAAGCCAATGAGTGAGAAAGTAGGACTGCCCACTCTCTAATATACTCTGTCTAAAGGAAGTACATAATGACAGGAAGTTGGTGGGCTCCCACGAAATGTAGTTCTTTTTTTGGGTAACAGATTTTCAATTATACACTGGAGTCCCTGAATTATATGAAGAGAATAAATAGGAGATCTCCCCTTGGTGAAGGCTAGTCCCTTGGTGGCTGTGCCAGACCCCAACGGTGGAGGGGAAGTCTTCTTTAAAGGAGAGGTATGAGGGACCTCAATCAGGATATGCAATGCTTTGGGGCCCTCACAAACCTCTCTCTAGTTTATTCTTGAAAACTGACAACAAGATGGAGTCTGCCGATGGGCTTATTCTCTAGATATAAATAAATGAGTTTGAATTTGCTTTCTGACTGATTATTTGATTTAAGTGTTGTTTGGGGTAAAGAGGTAGAGGTTAGAGGAGTTCTGTGTCACCCTAAATCTTTTTCTAAAATAAATCTAATTACTGAAATACAAGGTTTTCTTGTAGGCAGTGGAAAGGTAGAAAAGGGGGAGAGCACTGCTCACCTATTTGAGTCCAGTATCTCAATAGTTTATGGAATGAAAGTCTTCAGAGAAATTAAGTTTTGTTGACAGGAACCAATTTTGTTTTAAATGGGAATCTCCAATGTTAGAATTTCAGTCAGTGTCAGAAATCTTCATAGGTGTCTTGAAATGCCCCCGAGAAATAGCTCCTCCTTCCACTTTCTTCTGTGTCTCTGCTGTAAAGATCCTGCTCCTTAGGAGAATTTCCCAAGAGGCCTTAATCAGTTCCTGTAAGATTCTATGGCTTACAAGACTCATCCACAGGGTCGGCCAGTCCTGTGACATCCTGTTTGGGGTAACGAAAAATGAAGAGTAACAAAAGAAGAGATGGACACTATATGAAAAGAGAGAAATAGTGCCAATTTTATTTGCTTCACACAGAACTTTTATAGGCAAAGACTACTTAGACAAAAAACCTACAGGAATGTACAACTCTACATTCCAGAAACCCTAATCTTGATCAAGGGATAGTCAGGTGTTCGAAGGTCAGCCTACATTCTTCCGTTAATGCAAATACAAAGGGGAAGGGGACAGACGAGGGGATAGGCGCCCACCTAATCGCAATTAGCCCTTCATAAATTTTATCCCGCAGCCTAGGCGCCCACCTAATCGCAATTAGCCCTTCATAAATTTTATCCCGCAGCCTTCTTGTTTACATTCCATCCTTGGTCCCAAGATGGGGGAAGGTGTCAATCCTTATCTTTGTCTGAAGCAAAGATAAGTAAGTCCACAACTTTATCTTAGGCAAATACAAATAAAGAAAAGAGGAGGTATTCCTCAACTACAAGTTCCCAACTGCCATTCCTGCTTCATGCACTGAAGAGTTCTCAACTTCCATTTTCCCCCAATGGTTCTTTTTTTTTTCTCTCTCCATCATTACAGATATTAGTGCTAGAATGATTTACTTTCAAGTTCTTGAGGGATATAATTAGCCAGAACAATTTTATGGTTTTAATTATTTTGGGTAACATTACATTTCAATATACTAGTCAAACTATCATATGTATGCAGAGTACAGCTCATTTTCAACAAGTTATTTTAAGATATGAATGTAGTCCATATCTTTTAACATAAATGATATTCTAGATACCTATATTCCACAAAAGAACCATATTTCTAGAATACTTTTCTTCTTTTGCCATTCTGGGGAAGTTCTACAATTTCTAAATTTTTGTAATATCATAGTACTCTATATTATCTTATTGAAGTCAAAACCCAAGATCACATTATATTTGCTGGAAGTGCACTGATATGCAGTTTGTTTAGTATACCACTGAATTATTCATTTCTTTATTAAGTGGTTACTGGTAGAAAAAAAATTCCTTCCAAAGTTTAAATTGAAATTATAAGGAGGTGATTCTTTTTGGGGGGAATTTGATTGCATCTCTTTGAAGGATGCAGCAATACCCATTAATACATTATAGATGAGAAAGAAAGATGGGACTTAGAACTTGAAGATACTTTCACCTCTTTTTGAACATTATTTTAATTATATTGATCAGAATCCCCTAATAAATCCTCTACATTTAAAAAAGGAACTCTGAATTACAGTGAGCATTTTGAAGATAACCTGAAGATATAACTACAAAATTGTACTTGAAGTTCTTACTTTAGAATTGATTTTATCCTGCATCTAGCAAAAACAAGAAATACAATTTTGTAGGAACTGGGCCATCTGGTTTTATAATTTTAATGATAGGATTTTTAAAAAATAGTCACTATGAAGAGAAAATCTGATATATCGATATTTGTGGCAGAGGGATTTAGTGTTGATAATTCTAGGAGAAACCCAAAATGACACTTCATAATAAATTGACATGAATTTTATACTTGGTAAATTATGTATGGGAAAAATGTTGTGAAATATGATATTGGAATTAATGGAGAGAAGCCAGAAGCTTATTATATATATACATATATATAAAACATTCAAACCTCTTTATCTTGAGGACTTTATTCACTCAGTCAATCAATATCTTTTTGCCCATGATCACACAAAAAAACAATTAGCTGAAGCTAGATTTGAATGTAGGCCTTCTAACATCCTATCTGTGATGCCACTTACCTGTCTCAGAAGTTATTCTGACAATTCATCTTTATTAGTCATGTGCTATCTATCAGGCACTCTGTTAAGCACTGGGGACACACAAAAGAAGTAAAAGAACATTTCTTTTCCCAAGGAGATTACAATCTAATGAGGAAAGATAATAGAAGCATTGGCCTTGGCAAAAATCAAATAACAATAACAATGGAATTGATTAAATTTAAACTGTATACTGATGTGTCAGTCATTTTAATAGAAAATCTGTTATTATCATTATTGAAAAGGTAAACAATGTCAAATCATGAAACTGACTAGAGACAGGTATATTTCATAGTAGATGGAATGTTGGACCTAAAGTCAGGATGACTAATCCTCCTAATTTCAAATCTTTTCTTAGATACTTGCTAGATATGTGGTCCTGTGGAAGTCACTGTATCCTGTTTACTTCAGTTTCCTCATCTCTAAAAGGAGCTGAAGAAAGAAATAGTAAAATAAAATCCAACAAAACTTAAAATGGGATCTAAAAGAGTCAGATATAACACAACAACTATAATAGGAATCTATAAATATAAAAAGATGACACACAGTTCTACTTAAACCACTAATAGATAAAAGGAGAGTTATTTGCATAGATTATCACCCTTGGTTGAAGACATTTAACTGATATAAACCAATTACCATAAAATGGAAACAAGAAAAGTCTAAAAACTGCTTCAATCAGACAATATTTGCCAAATGTAGACATGGAGTCAAGGATAAGATTGGTTTAAAATTAAAAAAAAATTATTAAAACTTACCCAGAGAATTGTGAAGAATCAGAATATAATTACACAAAAGCTTAGCAAGAAATAATGAAGAGAAAATCATTCTGATAAATACTTTTTGATTGATGCAGTTAATTGAAATATATTTGAGAATCCTTAGGAATGAAGGTAGGAGTATAATTGCCAAGAAATTTTTTTAGTTGGGGATATATAAAGATTTCTACAATGGATGCTTTTTTTCGTTAATAACAGTGTGGATACTGCCTTAGTCTTTAATATCAAAATCCCTTAAATACTACATGACAAAGTAGAAATGGTGATAATAATTTAGAAAGGGAATAGTGACTTAACAAAATGGTGCAGTCTGTTTTGAAATTGTAGGAAGATATTAAATGTATTGAACAATCAATATCAAATTGTCTGAAAGATGGGACTATATTAAATGCTTGAAAAAATCTGAAAAGTTATTAATATTTTTTAAAAAGTCACTAAGGAAATATTTAAAATATGAGCAATTTTTCAAAATTTTAAAGAAAATTTTGTATCTGTGTGTGTGTGTGTACACCTATGATGTTTTGCTACCTATATGAGAGGAAAATCAGCTTTCATGAAAAAAAATTGCCAGTAAACTATATCTTTATGATAATATTGTTGAATTTAAAATGTTTTGAGACTATACATTGAAAAAATTATTGATTTTTTAAAAGAATCATGTGAGGGGCTTTTTGAGGTAGTGGATATAGCTCTAGACTTGACATATGTTTGAATGCTTTATTTTGGGATAAACTAAAGTCTGTCCCATATTGAAGTAGCTTGTGCTACACTGATTTATGAGTTTTGATTGAGATTTTATTGAGATTATGAGTTATAATCCCGTTTTACCCATGTTTGGGGAAATCTAAACACATGTATCTCTGAATATTTTCCTAGATAACTTCAGAAATATACAATTAGATTAGAAATCAGTCCCCCTTCTCAAGAGAGGCAATGAGCCTCTTAATTGATGCCCCCAAATACAACCCAATCTATGTGATTCCTGAGTCTCTTTTGCAAAAACTGGATCATGATTCATAGCTATAAGTTGTGGAATACCATGAATTCTGAAGAATTAAAATTATGGTAAATACAAAGTTAAATAAAGTAAAAAAATAATTCCGATGACCTAACATATAAAACCATTGTTTCATAAGAGTGCTTAAATATGTTCTTAGCTAATATTTAAGATGAGTAATTTCAGTAAACTTGTTCTTTGACACAATATTCTTTAGAAAGACTTGGTATAGTAATTGCTTTATAAAACCATGGGTAAAATTATTGTCAATATGTACCTGGAGAATAATTGTAAACTATTATGGTAATTAGTTTCTTAAGTTGCCTTATTGCAATTATATAAATGAATGGAAATCATCTATCTTTGTTGAGTATTTAATTGAATATCTGGCTCATGGTTGTTTATTATATGCCTCCTCTGCTACACAGTCCTCCCATCCCTTCTACCCCAACCAAAGCCTTTATGCTGTTTATAATATGTTCTTATGTTCCTCATGTTAAAAAATGATCATCTTTTGTGTGAGGTTTATGCAGAACATTGATCCAACTCTTCACCACTGGATCCTTAAACTATTGGATTAGGAAAAAAAAATCTATGCCATCACATCAGTTATATTGTTAGAATAAATATATCATAAACATTTAGTCCACATACTGTGATTTAAGAAATTTGGGCAAAGACAAAAGTTGGATCTTCAAAGCAAGGAGAGCTCAGAACATTTGGAACACACAAATCATCAGAGGAGAGGAGAGAGAGAGTTCCATGGAAGTTTGAGGGAGAGGCACTTAGGGGCTCCAGCTGCCTGGGAATTCAGTTGGCTGCTTCTGTCTGAAGGTGGAGGATGAATCCCTTCATCTTCTCTCTGGCCATTGCCTTCTACTTATACTGTGAGCTGAAGAAATATTTGGTCTTTCCCAGAAGAGACCCTGGCAGAGTTATTGTCAATTTCTTTCCTCTGAGAAAACATTTTATTTATTTCTGCTGAAGAGACTAATTTTTTCAAAACCTTCATCAGGGTTATAAGTCAGACTTAGGAACATCCTTTTTTTCCTCTTTCCTAACCCCACCCTTATCTCCTCCTCCAAAATAAATAAAACCTTTAGTTAAAAGAACTAGTTTGTAGGATTGGTTATTAGTGGGAAAATTACAACTTACCATCTATGATAAAATCTTCATCAAGACAGTTGGGAAGGAAGAACAGGAAGTAATGTAGGGGAGGGGCCCAAGATTCAGCCTTTCTTTTGCTTACTTCCTAGTTTAACATCTTTATATTCCCCCACTACAGTTCACCAAGTTTTCCTCTCATACAATACCTGAGAAATAAGACAGACTAAGGCAATCAGAAATCAAATTAATAATATTTATTTGATCCAAAAAAGTTGTCATGAACACCAAGACGTTAATATTTTATGACCATTGCTTTCAAAATTCTACATATGACTTCAGTTTCATTAAATTACATACTTCTAAAAAACGTGCAAATATTAGTGATAGTCTCTCAGTGACCAAGAATGACTATTGTCTTTGTGCATTATCATCTATTGATGTACCCTCATGTGGCTTTGAAGTCCAAAGACTGAGGCACAAAGTTTGTGGCACAAGGGGCTTGGGACGCCAGTTGTTATGGGAGGTCCGGCTGTGGCCTGGTGTCGGCGTTCATGCGCAGTGGCAAGACGTCAACATCGCTCAACTTCAAAGGTGGTGGCGGCATGGTGAATGTGGGTTCGCCAGTTGCTTCTGTCAGAGGCAGCGAGTTCTAGTTGCTTTGGTGTAATGCCAGCCCACTTCAAGTTTGACTTTAGCTGATCCTTGATTCTTTTCTTTGGTTGGCCTTGTTTCCTGAGTCCAGCTGACAGTTCACCATAGAATACCTGTCTTGGTATTCACTGTGGGTCCATGCGGATGACATGTCCAGACCATCTAGCTGGATTTTGAGGACCATGACTTCGATGCTGGTGGAGTTGGCTCTGTCAAGGACTTCCTGGTTGGTGATTCGGTCCTGCCATCAGATCCTCATGATTGACCGGAGAGAGCATTAGTGGAATTGCTCCAGCTGTTTCATGTGCTTCCGGTACAGTGTCCATGTCTCGCAACCGTACGGGAGCGAGCTGAAGACCACTGTGTTATACACTTTGAGCTTTGTCGCAGTGCTTACACCGCTGTGTTGGAGGACTTTGTAGCGCAGCTGCCCGAGTGCCTGGCTGGCCTTTTGGATCCTGGCATTGATCTCATGGTCTAGGGACCTGTCATTGGCAATGGTATTGCCCAGGTACTTGAAAGTGTTGGTGATTAGAAAGCTGCGTGCCATCGATTGTAATGCACTGCTGGTTAGTTGGCCTCCCTGGTGTAGGTTGGAATAGCACCTCTGTTTTTCTGAGGCTGATAGTCAGGCCAAACAGTTTTGTTGTGGTGGAGAACCTGTCCACAATGGTTTGAAGATGATTTTCTTGGTGGGTGATAGCACAGTCATCTGTGAAGAGAGCTTCCAGGATGAGTCTCTCTATTGTCTTTGTTTTTGCAGTCAGGTGGCAAAGGTCAAATAGTGAGCCATCCAGTGGGTATTTGATGTAGACGCCCAGGTCTAGATCCATCATAGCATGTCGTAATATTTGGGTGAAGTATAGGTTGAATAGTACCAGAGTGAGGACAGAGCCTTGTTTCACACCATTGGAGATGTTAAAGCGATAGGAAGTCTCTCCACCAGTTAGGACTTCCCCTGTCATGTCGACATGAAAGAGCTGGATCAGTTTGACGAATTTTGCTGGGCAACAGAGTTTGCTTAGGATCACCCACAATGCGTCCCTGTTTATTGTGTCAAACTCCTTTGTCAGGTCTATGAAGACAATGTAGAGACTTAGGTTCTGCTCAAGGCATTTTTCCTGCATTTGCCTCACCGTGAAGACCATGTCAATGGTTCTGGGATCTGGTCGGGAGCCACATTGTGATTCAGGCAGGTTCTGCTCTGAAACAGATGACAGGAGTCTGTTGAGTATAACACTAGCAAGGATCTTTCCAGCAGTGGAGAGTAGTGAGATGCCTCTGTAGTTGTCACAGGCTGTTCGTGAGCATACGTACACACAATTCCCTTTTTTATTTGGATAACAGATTTTAATCAGTGATTTTGGGTAGTACTATTTTTCTTTTCTAAAATTTCTCTCATTCTAAATACATTTATCTTATTCATAAAGAATACTCAGTAATGCATAAAATGTAAGTATAGCATTGCATATTTTATCTTGTCATACCATAAAAATACACAATTTTTTTTTCAAATTAAAATAAATAAAAAATTGAAATTTACAAAAAAGAATGTAAAAGCTATCAGATGATCCATAAAGGCTAAAACCATAGAGTTATTTTAATAGTTTAGTTAATTATAAATACATAAAATGCATGTACTATTATGTATAAGTTATCTGTATAGTATGTATTTTACTCTTGAATCACATAAGTTAACATCTACACAAACATGCCTTGCCAGCAAGGGATTATACTTTAAGGTATTGCAAACAGCCCATAAAAGGAAAAAAAGGGGGAAAAATACCAGACTTCTTTGGCATGGAAGGAAACCCAAAAATTTTTATGTGGATTTTCCATATAGTGGGGGCAAAACATACCTAATCCCAATACTTGTAAACTACTTTCAATATTTGTTGATATATTAGAGTATGATCTACTTGAGATCAATGATTTTCCTGTTTTTTGTTCTGTTCACAGAACTTGGCCCATTTCCTGACACACAGTAAAATTTTAGTAAATTATCTACCTTTATCACCATTGATATTATCACCATCATCATCATCACTCTATCCGTAACTGTTTTCATTACCTAATGGAACAGATACTTTCTGAATAATCCTCTAGTTCCACAGACATTTTGAGGGAAAAGGAAGAAGTTTGTGAGGTAATTGGGTTAGGGTGGCTCCAGGTAGGAGTTTAACTTTTTTTCCTTTCCTTTTCACCTCTCATCAAACTATGGTATCCTAGAATGGAGAGCATTTCTGTCTTGGGAATGTAAAGGGGAGTGGGCTATTTAGATTGAGAAAATATTATGGATGCTACAACCATAAAACTTCCTATTTTAAAAGAGTTGATTAATATTTCACATGATTCTCTAATTTAAATTTAAGTTTTCAGCATTGGCATATAAATCAGTGTGCCATAGTGGCAGAGGTGCTTTCCAGACAATCACTGATTGATTTTCCTCTGGTGGCTAGAGAAGGACCTGCAGGTGTTTCGGGAATATGATTCCTGAATACTACACCTTGTCCAGATAAAAAGGAAGGAGGGGGCTACCAGATTATTTCCTGAAGATGACTTCAACCTGGTAGAAAACTCAGATATTATTCACTCACTGAGTAAGAAGTCTAGTGACTGCCTTTCAGTATCATTAAGAAAGGTAACCCACATTAAAAAAAAGAAAGGTAACCCACAAACCAATTAGAGTCAGTGGCACAGGGAATAGAATAAATAATAGACCTGGTTTCAAGAAGATCTGAGTTCAAATTCTCAAATTCTCTAACATTTGATACATGATCATGGGTAAGTCACTCATCTTCTGTTTACCTGTTTCTTCAACTGTAAAATGGAAAAAAAAAATAGTACCTAGCTTTCTGGGTTGTGAGGATCAACTGAGATGATAGTTGTTATTTTTAAAAAGTGTTTAAAACTGTGCCTAGCAAAAGTAGATATATAAACAAATGCTTTTGTAATTTTCAACTAATTCCCCACATAGACAATTTCTCTTTCAGTACTACTACTCCAGCGCCCCAGAGATCATGATGAAATGTCATAAATAGTCCATAGACTTCTTTTACATTTTTTCTTACAAAATAACTAAATTTAAGGCCAACTTTAGAGATTAGCCTAGTTAATAGAAACAAAAATGTATAAAAAGGGAAAGCAGGGATGGATGTGGAGAAAAATGTTGTAAAGAAAAAAGAGATTCTGACCTCAAGTTATTTAAGAACTTTAGATTCTGCTCTATTTGGTCCATATTGCCACCAGCAAAAAAAAAAAAATGTTTCTTTGTTTAAGATTCAAAATTCTTCATGACCTTGCCTTTCCAGGTTTTATACATTTTGTTTCCTGCCATACATTATAGAATCAAGCTTCACTTGATTTATTGCTGTTCCTGGAATACTAGGTTTTATTCCCTGCCTTCATGATTCTTCTCTGGCTGTTTCCCATACATGGAATGTGCTGACCCCTCACACCCTATGCTTTAGAATTCACCCTAAATCCCTTCCGCTGAAAACATTTCCAGGTTCTCCAGATTCTAGTTCCTTCTAGTCTTAGAACACATTGTTTGATCCTGCTTATGTGTTGAGTTTACCAAATTATATCAAAGTTAACCCATATTAGAGTGTTCTCAGCAGGGACAATCTTTGCTTTTCTGTCTCCAGTACTTAATACAGTGCCTGACACATAGTAAGTGATTAATAAATAAATATTTGTTGGCTGACAGATATAATGAGATGGAACAAAAAACAATGAAGCTATATTTAAATTAATCAGAGAATATTTAGTTTATATTTAGTTAAAGAATATCTTAATACTCCAAAACAATACTGTCTCAGAACTTTTAATACAAATCCTTTTTTTGATTAAAAATAATTTATAACACTGAAAGGAAGGACAAGAGCACTAATATTCAAGAGAAAATATTAATTCAGTTTTAGGAAGTACTCGAGTGATTCATTCAAATGAAAATTAAATGTAAATAATAAAATGACTAATGTATTTATGAAAATAAAATATTTACCTATACAAATGCAAATGAAGATTTTTTGCTGTAATACACTTAGTGCTCTTTTTTGCAGAAATCCCTTAATTTTGTTCTACATTTGAATATGAGAATTTTATTTCATAATAAAAATATCATTTAGTCAATTATGCCTTTTTATTGAGTGAGGCTATGATTTGATGGAGGCATTTTTAATACTTTCTTACATAAGAAAAAATATGGCAATACGAATACTATTTAAAGTAATGAGAAAATACTTGATAGGAAAATGAAGGACTGCAGAGCCTGGAACATGATGTTCAGAAAGGCAAGAGAATAGGGTCTTCAACCAAGGATCACCTATCTATTAAAACTGGCTATATACTTCCAGGGGAAAGTATGGGCAGTCAACAAAATAGAAGATTTCCAAGTATTTGTAAAGAAAAGACTAGAACTAAGTGGAAAGTTAGATATCCAAATACAAAGAACAAGAGAAACATGAAAAGGTAAATGAGAAAGAGAGGGAAAAGGGGAAAATGTATTTTTTCTTCAAACTCTCTTCTCTAAGGGCTACAATTAGATTAAATATGTATATATATATATATATATATACATATATATATATATATATATGGGGAAAATATTATTTTTAACTCTCAAAAATTGTATTCATTATTATTGTAATTAGAAGAATCATTCATAGGAAGAGATTGGGGCATTAAAGGCTATAAGATAATATACAAAACAGAAAAAAGGGAGGGGGGAATCAAAGATGGGACCAAGAGATATTTGAAGGAATAAAAAAAATAGGATAATCTTTATCACATAAATATATACATGGGAAGGGGAGGGGAAGAATACTCTTATAAGGAGAGGAAGAGAATGCTAATAGGTAATACTTCAATCTTACTCTCAGTGAAATCAATTCTGAGAAGGAAGAACATCTAGATCCATTGGTATCTTGAGTTCTATCTCATCCTACAGGGTAAGTAAGAAGGGAAAACTAAGGGGGATGGGGGAGGACATACAAAAAGGAAGGTAAATAGAAGGAGAGGGGACTTAACAGACCCCCCAAAAAAGAAGGGAACAAAGTGTGAGGGACCAAAAGGGAAACATATTAAGGGAGGGGATTAGGGGGATTGAATAAAAGTAAACCACTGGTTTAAAAGGATATAGCAAAAGAAGAAAGGACAGAACTAGGAGACTATATCAAAATGCTAGGGAATTCACAAGTGACAATCATAACTTTGAAAGTTAATGAGATGAACTCACCCATAAAATGTAAACAAATAAGAGAGTGGATTAGAATCCAAAATCCTACCATATGTTGTCTACAAGAAACACACCTGAGGCAGGTAGATACTCACAAGGTCAGAATTAAAGGTTGTGGCAAGACATATTGGGCCTCAACTGATAGAAAGAATATAGGAGTTGCAATCATGATATCTGACAAAGCCAAAGTAAAAATAGATCTGATTAAAAGGGATAGGGAAGGAAATTCATCTTGATAAAAGGAAATAGAGACAGTGAGGAAATATCACTAATCAACATGTATGCACCAAATGGTATAGCATCCAAATTTATAAAGGAATAAAGTAGTAGAATTGAAGGAGGAAATAGATAGTAAAACAACACTAGTGGTAGACCTGAACCTAGCACTACCAAATTTACATAAATCAACTCAAAAAATAAATAAGATAGAGGAAAAAATGTGAATGAAATCTTAGAAAAGTTAGAGTTAATAGATATATGGAAAAAAATAACTAGGGACAAAAAGGAATATAACTTCTTTTCAGCAGCACATGGTATATTCACAAAGATTGACCATGTACTAGGTCATAAAAACATGGCAAACAAATGCAGAAAAGCAGAAATAATAAATGCAACCTTTTCAGATCATAATGCAATAGAAATAATGATGAGTAAGGGTACATGGAGAGGCAAATCAAAAATTAATTGGAAATTAAATATTATGGTTCTCCAAAATCAGTTAGAGAACAAATCATAGAAACAATTAATAATTTCATTGAAGAAAATGACAATGATGAGACATTCTTTCAAACTCTATGTGATGCAGCCAAAGCAGTAGTCAGGGCAAAATTTATATCCTTGAGTTCATATATTAACAAATTAGGGAAGGCAGAGGTCAATAAATTAGACATGCAATTAAAAAAAACTTGAAAGTGAACAAGTTAAAATCCCCCAGAAGAAAAATAATTAGAGATACTAAAAGTTAAGGGAGAAATTAATGAAATCAAAAGTGATAGAACTATTGAACTAATTAATAAGACTAGAAGCTGGTGTTTTGAAAAAACAAACAAAATTGACAAAGTACTGGTCAATCTAATAAAAAGAAAGGAAAGAAGAAAACCAAATTAACAGTATCATAGATGAAAAGGGAGCTCCCATCTCCAATGAAGAGGAAATTAAGGCAATGATTAAAAATTATTTTCTCTAATTATATGGTAATGAATATGCCAATATAGGTGATATGGATGAATATTTACAAAAATATAAATTACCTAGATTAACAGAAGAAATAGAATTCTTAAATAATCCCATATCAGGAAAAGAAATTGAACAAGCCATCAAAGAACTCCCTAAGAAAAAATCCCCAAGGCCTCATGGATTCACAAGTGAATTCTATCAAATATTCAAAGAATAGCTTATCCCAATACTATACAAACTATTTGACATAATAAGCAAAGAGGGAGTTCTACAAAATTCCTTTCAGGACACAAATATAGTACTGATTCTAAAGCCAGGCAGGTCAAAAATGGAGAAAGAAAACTATAGACCAATCTCCTTAATGAACATAGATGCAAAAATCTTAAATAGGATACTAGCAAAAAGACTCCAACAAGTGATCAGGAGGATTATTCACTATGAACAGGTGGGATTTATACCAGGAATGCAAGGATGGTTCAATATCAGGAAAACCATTTGCATAATTGACCACATCAACAAGCAAACCAACAAATATCACATAATTATCTCAATAAACACAGAAAAAAGCCTTTGACTAAATACAACACACATTCCTATTGAGACACTAGAATGTATAGGAAAAGAAGGGTCTTTAAAATATAATAAACAGTATCTATCTAAAACCATCAGCCAATATCATCTGCAATGGGGATAAACTAGATGCATTCCCAATAAAATCAGGAGTGAAACAAGGATGCCCATTATCATCTTTTTTATTTAACATTGTACTAGAAACACTAACAGTAGCAATTAGAGAAGGAAAAAAATTGAATGTATTGAAGTAGTTTCTGAGGAGACCAAGTTATCGCTCTTTACGGATGATATGATCGTCTAATTAAAGAATCCTAGAAAATCAACTAAAAAGCTAGTGGAAATAATCAACAACTTTAGCAAAGTTGGAGGATAGAAAATAAACCCACATAAGTCATTATCATTTCTATTTATCTCCAACACATCTCAGCAACAGGAATTAGAAAGAGAAATTCCATTCAAAATCACCCTAGACAATATAAAATATTTAGGAATCAATCTGTGGAGACAAACCCAGGAACTATATGAACAAAACTATGAAACACTTTCCACACAACTAAAACCAGATCTGAGCAATTGAAAAAAACATTAACTGCTCATGGGTAGGACGAGGTAACATAATAAAAATGACCATCCTACCCAAACTTATTTATTTATTTAGTGCCATACCCATCGAACTTCCAAAAAACTTTTTTACTTAATTAGAAAAAAAAAACATAACAAATTTCATTAGGAAGAACAAAAGATCAAGAATGCCCAGGAAAATAATTTAAAAAAAATACAAAGGAAGGTGACTTTGCAGTACCAGATCTCTAACTACACTATAAAGCAGTGATCATCAAAACAATTTGGTACTGGCTAAGAGACAGAAAGGAGGATCAGATATACTTTGGGTAAGTGACCTCAGCAAAACAGTCTATGACAAGTCCAAAGACCCCAGCCTTTGGGACAAAAATCCACTATTCAACAAAAATTGCTGTGAAGACAGTGTGGGAGAGATTAGGCTTAGATCAACACCTCACACCCTACACCAAGATAAACTCAGAATGTGTGAATGACCTGAATATAAAGAAGGAAACTATAAGTAAATTATGTGAGCAAAGAATAGTATACATGTCAGACCTTTTGTAAGGGAAAGATTTTAAAATCAAGCAAGACTTTGAAAGAGTCACAAAATGTAAAATTAATAATTTTGACTACATCAAATTAAAAATTTTTTTGTACAAACAAAACCAATGTAACCAAAATCAGAAGGGAAATAACAAACTGGGAAACAATCTTCATAACAAATACCTCTGACAAAGGTCTAATTACTCAAATTTACAAAGAGCTAAATCAATTGTACAAAAAATCAAGCCATTATCCAATTGATAAATGGGCAAGGGACATGAATAGGCAATTTTCAGTCAAAGAAATCAAAACCATTAGTAAGCACATGAAAAAGTGTTCTAAACCTCTGATAATCAGAGACATACAAATCAAAACAACTCTGAGGTACCACCTCGCACCTAGTAGATTAGCTAACATGACAGCACTGGAAAGTAATGGATGCTGGAGGGGATGCAGCAAAGTTGGTACATGAATTCATTGCTGGTGGAGCTGTGAATTGATCCAACCATTCTGGAGGGCAATTTGGAACTATGCCCAAAGGGCACTAAAAGACTGTCTGCCTTTAGACCCAGCCATAACACTGTTAGGTTTGTACTCCAAAGAGATAATAAGGAAAAATACATGTACAAGAATATTAATAGCTTCACTCTTTGTGGTGGCAAAAAATTGAAAAATGAGGGGATGACCTTCAATTGGGGAATGGCTGATTAAATTGTGGTATATGTTGGTGATTGAATACTATTGTGCTCAAAGGAATAATAAAGTGTAGGAATTCCATGGGGACTGGAACGACCTCCAGGAAGTGATGCAGAGTGAAAGGAGCAGAGCCAAGGATGTATGAGAAAGAATACTATCCACATTCAGAGGAAAAAAATGGGAGTAGAAACACACAAGAGAAACAATTGCTTGAATACCTGGGTTGAGGGTATATGGTTGGGGATGTAGATTCTGCATGAACATCTTAATGCAAACACCAACAACATGGAAATATGTTCTGATCAAGGACATATGTAATACCCAGTGGAATTACATGTTGGCTATGGTAGGAGTTGGGAAAGGGATGGGAGGAATAGAAAATGATTTTTGTAACTAAGGAATAATAGTTGAAATTGACCAAATAAAAATAAATTTAACAAAATCTTACCTATGATCTTCATTAGGTAGTCAGATTTTTTAGAATAAAAAGATATTGTAGAGTCCATTGACTCACACTACCCCTTTATTATATAGATGAAGAAACTTAGGCTTAGAAAAGTTTAAATGATTTTTCAAGGTCCCAAAGGTAAACAATATCAGAGTCAGCAACTGAATCTAGGTCCTGTAACTTCACATCCAAATTCCCTTTTATCACACCACCATATTCTCTCTACTAAGTATAGCTCTAAATCTTCTAGTAACTAAATAAAAAGAGGTATATATTGGGCTAAAGGATTCATGATATTATGTAAATCCTTGGTAATGACAATAGGAAAGTCATTATTGTACTTGTTATTATCAACATGCCAAGTTTTTTTTTTTAGTTTTTTCAATATAGTCCAATAGCTTTTATTAATAACATTTATTTTCTTAGTTAATTTTCATTAAGGATACCCAGTGGTTTCCATTTGGGGAAATAACATTTATTTTAGTTGAAAGAACCTTAAATTAGAAGTCCAAAATGCTAGACTTTGCCCCAAGACTATTTGAGTGACCTTGAGTTTGTCACTTAACTCTTCTAATCATCCGTTTCCTTAGCTATCAAATTAAGGGGCTGGGCTAGGTGATTTCCATGACTAAAATCTGATGATTCTAGTATCATGAGACAGAATGCATCTCTTGGAAATGGACAGTCATTTCCAAATACCTAAACTGAAATTTTCAGCTTCAGTTTGCATAGGTCAGTGAAAAAGCCTTAGATGAAAAACATCCAGTCAATCAGTCTCGACATTAAATGGTTTGAAATTAAGGACAAAAAGGTGAAAACATCTATATTCCATTACAAAAGGGCTCAGCTACTCAAAGCCTCACTTGCTAGCTACATCTATCTTCCTAATTTGTTTTGACTGAGGAATATGATGATAAGAGACTCAGTTGCTGACAGGTAGGGAAAGGAAGCTTTTCTTTACTTTGATGGAAATTTAGCCTTTTCTGTAAGCTGCAGCTCTCCTCCTCCAGGTCCCATTGTCCTAAGACATTTCTTTCCTGTCATCATTCTGAGCCCCTGAAAATAGGAAGAGATTATCTGGATGACATCAACTAGTCAAATGCACCTGTTCAAACCACTTAAGTAAACTGAAGTCAAGAGAGTTTATCTTTAAAATTATTCATGCACTAAGTGACCTTCAAGTTCAAACATTCTTTATAATCAAGGTTTGAACCCTCCTCTCTCATATGGACCTCTTTGCAATATGGTTAAGTGGAAAGAATGAAAGAAAGAAAGAAAGGAAAAAAAAGCATTTATTTAATGCCTACTCTGTGCCAGATATTTTGCTAAGCATTTTTAAGAAATATTAACTTATTTGCTTCTTACACCAACCTTGAAGATGCTATCATTATTTCCATTTTTAGGAGAGTCACAGTTATTCCATAACTGAGGCTGGATTCCGACTCAGGTTTACCAACCTCAGGCCCAGTGCTCTATTCATGGACCACTTCTTAGGGTAATGTTTTTAAATACATAAAATGAAACATGTAGGGTTACAAAAGAAAGTACTTTAAAATAATGAGGTTTTTTTCTCATTCTGGTTTACAATCCCCAACCCCTAAATCTCTTTGCAGTTATCTCTGTTCTATAGCCCGTTCTTATAAAACTAGGCTTCAGAAACTTAATCTCCTATGATATTTAAAAGCAATTGGTCCTACTGTCTCTCACATATTTTACATACCAGCAAAGCTGGCTTACTTGCTGTTTTCATCACTTGACTTTAAATGTTCTGCTTTAATGCCTTTCCCAGTTTCTTCCCCATGTCTAGAATAAACCTCCTTCCCATGGATGCCAAAAATATCTCAAAACACATTTCAGGTACTTTTTGCCTGAGGTCTTTCTGTTCCAATTCTTGGTGTAATCTTCCCCCAATACTTTTTATTTACATCATAAATATTTTTGATTTATTTCTCTGATGAAATATCATTTCACTCCTCCCCTAACTTCTTCCATAGCAGAATGGAAACTCATTAAGAACAAGCACTGTTTTATTTCCAAATGTGCAATGTTTACCATAATTTCTGGTACATAATAGTTATATAAAATGCTTGCTGAATTGTATCATAATATTTCTATTAAAACCTTAATAAGTTTATTAAATTCTAGTCATCCTCTTCATGACAGCTATTTTCTCTCCATTTTTTAAATTATTTTTTTGGTTCTTGTATTTTAAGAGGGATTTTTTATTTGCTTTTGTCTCTTGAACTCATTTTCCTTGAGATGACTAAATTGATTTGAATGCTAATAACCTACCCTTAGAATATCACACAATCAGTTTCATAGTATATACATAACTCTAGGCAAGCCTTCTTAGTGAATATGTGAAGATTCTCATCTGTCTTTCACTCCTCGCCTTTGACCACTTTGATTGTCTTTTGTTTCATTCACTTTTGACCCACAATGCTGATGAATGGCATGACCTTTAGTTCTGCTCATATTTTCAGAGGTATCTGGAAGCTTTATATGTATTTTTTTTCTTTTCCTGACTAGAATGTGAATATTGACCAGTTGGGGAGAGGAGCTCTGTCTCCTCACAGACATAGCACCTCTACCCCAGAGCTGAAAGTTTAATGTTAAAGTAGATTTTTATGAAGACAAGGTCTTAGAGTTTCTAATTCAGATGTCAGAGGTTGACAGCAACATCACTAAAAAGCCAACAGCTTGGCCTTTCTTCCCAATTCCAGTGCTGATGTGTGACAAAAATAAGCATGATAATTTTATGGCTTCTTTTTCTGCCCCAAATGTAACTACATTAATCTGAAAGACAGCTGATTTTTCAAGGTCAAAAGTGCTTAGTTACAAATTGATGAGCTATTATGCATGTCTGCGGTTTTCGTGATGGTACTGTATTAATAATATGCGTGCAGTACAGGCCATAAAAATTCCATTTAAAGGTATTAAAGAATACTGGGACATTTAATCAGGTTAAAATTCTTGTCAGTTGGCTCCAGGCACGGTGTTGTTCAGTCGATGATTAACAAAGTGTGCAGAATATAAAGATGAATGTCGATTACATCAGTTCAGATTTCACTGGAATGACCTTTTTGTTTTCTGTATATTAAAAAAAAATGATCCAAATGAATGGAATTCTCATGGTCTTAGCTATATTATGTTGCTTTTTACTGTATTCTGTTTGGATTTTTTTAATGGAGTGGAAAAGGAGGCAATATTCATTTAGAGCACATGGCATTCGTTCTCCGTAGGAAAACTCAGCAATGAAATACTTTTAAAAGAAGGATCACTTCAGAAACTTCCTCTTTTGCAAATTCAGAATGGTGCCTCACCAGGTAGTAACAGACCAGATGAGCCAGGCTTGGCTCAGTAAAGAGAGTCTGGAGCAAAGCCTTCTTTTGGTAAATTCCTAGAATGTGTTAAGAAGTTTACCTGGAATTGAACATAACCCAGAAACAAAAATGAAATAGAAATAACTAGAATTTGTACAGAGAAATGATAAAACAATGCTCCCTGTACAAATGTGTCAACTATACATTTTATTAGTCATTTTAAGCAATAAATTCAAAGACCATTAGAAGTAATTAATGAAAAGTATCACTACAACCTCAACCTAGGAAATGTTTTTTTTTTAAATCAAAAGGAAAACATTTTTCATAACAAGACAACACATTTTTTAGGAAATGCTTGCCTATGTGGTAAAATGAAAAAAAAATAGTAAAATAGTATTTTAATAACATTCTCAAATTTTAAAAAAGATACAATTTCAAGTTTGGAAATTAAATAATTTTCAGAATTAGCTCAAGATATGTCTCAGGAAGACATAATATCAACATCAATATCCTCTCTGTCTCATTTTTGTCTCTCTCAGAACATGAAACGCACATACCTACAATAAAAAGCAGAAGGACAATTTTGAAAATATATAACTTTTGAATATTTGAAAATATACAATTGAGTAATCCTTTCTCAATCATCTCATTTCTAGATTTTAGAGCAATATAATTAAATAGGGGTTCTTAATCTAATCATATTATATGACGAAGGCCAACTTCCTTTTCACCCCTGTATTTCTTTAATTACATCCTTCATACTGCTTCTCTTTCACAATTCCTATATCTTACTCTTCATGAACATAAAATATGCTACATATTATCACATTTTATTTTTACAACAACCCCATTAAGTACACATATTAGTGCATTTATTTTACTGATAAGGCAACAATGGTTAAGAATGATTGTAAGTAAAATATAGAACTGGGTCTTGAATTGACCTCATCATCTATGAAACACTTTTCTCAAGTATAAAGTCCTTGAGTTGGCATGTAAAGTCTATGACAACCTATATCTTTTCTATCCAAACAGCAACCTTACACTTTGCTCTTCTCTTTGAAATTAACAAAATAGCCTCACTGGTCTGCTTGTGATTCCTTGCAAATGATGTTCCATCTTCCTTCCCCATGCCTTGATTATAACCTTTCCTCATATATTTTAAGACGTAGATCATTTGCCACTATGTTTCCTGGTTCAATCACTGCTACTCAGAATATCTTTCATCTACTCTTCATATATCATATATCCCGAATTATTTTATGCACTTTTCCCCCATTAGAATGTGAATACTTTAATGGAATTTTTTCTTTCTTTTAACATTCTAATACTGATGTATAGATTAGAAATTTATGTAGTATATATGTATGTATACTACTTCATAGCTTAGGTAGTAAGCCCTTGATAAATGCTTTTTAATTGATTAAGGCAAAGAGAACAAACATTTACTACTCTTTTACTACTTTCTCTGTGTTATGTACTGTTCTAAAAGTTTTTTTTTTGTTTCTTTTTTAAACCTTAACTGTGTTGGTTCCAAGGCAAAAACAAACAAACAAACAAACAAACAAAAAAACAATAAGGGCTAGGCAATGGGGGTTAAATGGCTTGCCCAGGGTCACACAGTTAGGAAGTATATGAACATAGATTTTAATCCAGGACCCCAATCTCTAGGTCTAGCTCTCAATCCACTGAGCCACCTAGATTCCCTTTTGCTTTAAAAAATTAAATTGTTTTAATGACATGTAGAAACAATATTTAATAAGTGATGTCAGATATTTTGCAATTTGGATTCTCTTTCTCCACTCTTTGGACCTTCCCATGGGGGTATATAGTTTAATATAGATTATGTCAGTTCTGTCATGCAATAGAACTTTCAATATTCCTCATGCCATGAAAGAAGACATGTACTTAGCAGAAAAAAAAATAACTCAAGAAGAAAATAAAGTGAAAAAATGAAATACTTTCATCGGTAGTCAGACTCCAATAGCTCCTTATTTGGCTGTGGGTAGCATTTTTCATCACGACACACTTAGGATTTTCTTGGAACCTTTCATTGCTGATCATAGCTTAGTATTTCACTATTGATAATCATAGACTATATGTTAAAAGAAAGAAGAAGTAAGTGATCATTTAAAGTCAAAATCCCCAGCCATATACCTATCAAACCACATGATCAATCATATGCTTTTCTTCTGTGTTTCTACTCCCACAGTTTTTTCTTTGGATGTGGATAGCATTCTTTCTCACAAATCTCTCAGAATTGTACAGGATTATTGCATTGCTGCTAGTAGAGAAATTCATTACATTAGATTGTGCCACAATATATCAGTCTATATTTACAATCTTCTCTTGGTTCTGCTCCTTTCACTTTGCATCAATTCTTGGAGGTCTTTCCAGTTCACATGGAATTCCTCCAGCTCATTATTCCTTTCAGGACAATAGTATTCCATCACCATCAGATAATACAATGTGTTTAGTCATTCTCCAATCAATGGACACACCCTGCCACTACAAAGAACATGGCTACAAATATTTTTGTACAAGTCTTTTCTGCTATTTTATCTTTTGAAAACAAACCCAGCAGAGGTATAGCTGGGTCAAAGCATAGACATTCTTATAAAGCCCTTTGCACACAGTTCCAAATTGCTCTCCAGAATATTTGGACTAATTCACAATTATAACAGCAGTAAAATAGTGTTCCAATTTTGTTACAACCCCTACAATATGAATTACTTTTCTTTGCTGCCATATTGGCCAGTCTGCTAGGTGTAAAGTGGTACCTTAACATTGTTTTAATGTATATTTCTTTAATCAAGGGGGATTTAGAACACTTTTTCATGTGCTTATATATAGTTTTGATTTTTTCATGTGAAAACTACTTCTTCATGTTCCTTAATCATTTGTTGATTAGGGAATGGCTTAATTTTTGGGAAATTTTACTTAGTTCCTTATATATTTGAGAAATTAAACCTTTTTCAGAGAATGTTGTTATAAAGGTATCTTCCAGTTTGTTGCTTTCCTTTTAATTTTGGTTGTATTGGTTTTGTTTGTACAAAAAACTTTTTAATTTTATATAATCAAAGTCATTGATTTTACATTTTGTAATGTTCTCTATCTCTTGCTTGGTCTTAAATTCCTTCCTTTTCCAAAGATCTGACAGGTATACTATTCTATGTTCACCTAATTTATTTATGATTTCACTCTCTATTTATGTCATTTACAAATTTGAATTTTTCTTGGCATAGGGTATAAGGTGTTGAACTAAAACTAATTTTTCCCATACTGTTTTCCAATTTTCCCAGCATTTTTTGTCAAATAGTTCATGCTTATCCCCGAAATTGGGATCATTGGGTTTATTGAACACTAGTTTGCTGAGGTCATTTGCCCTAGTCTATTCCATTGGTCCACTCTTCTGTCTCTTAGTCAGTCTCATAGTGTTTTGATGACTACTTTTTTTATAGTACAGTTTAACATCTGGAACTGCTAGGCCCCCATCCTTCACAATTTTTTTCCATTATTTCCCTTGATATTCATGTTCTTCCAGATTAATTTAGTTATGATTTTTTTCTAATTCTATAAAAGAAAGTTTTGGCAGTTTAATAGGTATGGAACTGAATAAATAGATTAATTTGAGTAGCATTGTCATTTTTTATCACTCATACTACCCATGAGCAATCAATGTTTATCAATTATTTAGATCATTTTAATTATGCTAAGTGTTTTGTTGTTGTATTCATATAGTTTGTATGTTTGTCTTAACAGATAGATTCTTATATATTTTATATTGCCTTGAGTGATTTTAAATGGAGTTTCTCATTTTAACTCTTGCTGCTAAATTTATTGGAAATATACAGAAATGTTGATGATTTATGTGAGTTTACATTTTACTGTGCAGCTTTGCTAAAATTGATAATTATTTCCACTAGTCTTTTAGTTAATTTTCTAGGATTCTTTGAGTATATCATCATATAATCTTAAAAAGCAATAGTTTAGTTTTCTTATTGCTTACTTTAATCCCTTAAATTTCTTTTTATTCTCTAATTGCTATCACTAGCATTTCTAGTACCATGTTAAATAATAGAGGAAATAATGGACATCCTTGCTTCACTCCTGATCTTATTAGGAAGGCTTCTAACTTGTCCCAATTGCAGATGATACTTGCTGATGGTTTTAAGTATATACTGTTTATTACTTTGAGTAATGGGCCTTCTATTCCTATACATTCTAGTGTTTTCAATGAGAATGGGTATTGTATTTTGTCAAAGGCTTTTACTGCATCTATTGAAATAATCATTCAATTTCTATTGGTTTGAATATTGACATGTTCAAATATGTGGGTAGTTTTCCTAATATTAAACTATCTTTGTATTCCTAGTATAAATCCCGCTTGAGCATAGTGAATAATCCTTGTGAAAATTTCCTGGAGTCTTTTTGTTAATATTTTATTTAAGATTTTTGAATTTATATTCATTAAGGAGATTGGTCTATAGATTTCTTTCTCCATTTTTGGTCTACTTGGCTTTGTAATAAAATCTATATTTGTGTCATAAGAAGAATTTGGCAATACTCCTTCTTTGCTTATTTTGTCAAATAATTTTGTAGTATTGGAATTAGTTGTTATTTAAATGTTTTATAGTATTCAGTTGTGAAACAATCTGGCCCTGGGAATTTTTTTATTAGGAAGTTCCTTGATGGCTTGTTCATTTTTTTTCCAAGACTGGATTTTTTAAGTATTTTATTTCCTCTTTATTAACCTAGGCAATGTATATTTTTGTAAATATCCACACATTTTGCCTAGATTGTCATTTTTATTATAATATAATTTATCAAAATAGTTCAAAATAATTACCTTAATTTCCTCTTTATTAGAGGTGATCACCTTTTTCATTTTTGATTAATTTGATTCTCTACTTTTTATTTATTATATTGAGTATTACTTTATCTATTTCATTTCTTTTTTCAAGTACCACTCCTAGTCTTATTTATTAGTTTAATAATTCTTTTATTTTCAATTTGATTAATTTCTCCTTTAATTTTTAGGATTTCCAATTTAGTTTTCATCTGGGGATTTTTAATTAGTTATTTTTCTAATTTTTTTAGTTGATTGATTTCCTCCCCCTCTATTTTATTGCTACTGGCCCTCAAAGATATAAATTTTCCCCTAAGTACTGCTTTGACTCCATACCATATGTTTTGATATGATGTTATTCAATGCAATTTTCTTTAAAGAAATCTGTAATTATTTCTATTATTTCTTCACCAGTTTTGAAAAATTAGATTATATAGTTTCCAATTAATTTTAAATTTGCCTTTCCATGGACCCTTGTTAAGTATAATTTTTATCTCATTATGATCTGAAAAGTGGCATTTATTATTTCTGCTTTTCTGACTTTGTATGCAATATTTCTATGCCCTAGTACATGGTCATTCTTGGTATGTGTACCATGTTCTACTGATAAGAAGGTATATTCCTTTTTATTCTTGTTCAGTTTTCTCCAGATATCTATTAAGTCTAATTTTCTAGCATTTCTTTCACTTCACTTCCATCTTTCTTTTTATTTTTTTTTGAAAATTTTATTTAATTAATCAATTTGGATCATTTTTCCTTGGTTACGAGAAACATATTATTTCCCTCCCCTAGCCCCCAGCTCTTCCCGTGGCCTATGCACAATTTCCCTGGGTTTTACATTTGTCCTTGATCACAACCTATTCCCATGTTGTGGATGTTTGTACTAGGGTGAACATTTAGAATCTACTTCCCTAATCTTATCTCCATTGACCCATGTGATCATGCAGTTGTTGTCTTCTATGTTTCTACTCAAACAGATTTTGCTCTGAATATGGAAAATGTGCTTTCTCAAAAATCACTCTGAATTGATCTGGATCACTGCATTGATACTAATGGAGAAGTCCATTACATTCGATTGTACAACAGTGTATTATTCCCAATATATAATGTTCTCCTAGTCCTACTCCTTTTCCTTTGCATCAATTCCTAGAGGTCATACCAGTTCACATGGAATCCCTCCAGTTCATTATTCATTTATGCACAAAAGTATTACATCACCAACATATACCACAATTTGTTCAGCCATTCTCCAATTGTAGGGCATCCCCTCATTTTGAATTTTTGCCACTACAAAGAGCGCAACTATAAATATTCTTGTAAAAAACTTTTATCCTTATTATCTCTTTGGGGTACAAATCCAGCAGTACTGTGGCTGGACCAAAGAAAAGACAGTCTTTTTAGTGCCCTTGGGGCATAATTCCAAATTACCCTGCAAAATGGTTGGATCAATTCACAACTCCACCAGTGATGCATTAATGTCCCAATTTGCCACATCCCTTCCAACATTTGTTACTTTCCTTTGCTGTCATATTTGTCAATCTGCTACATGTGATGTGGTATCTCAGAGTTATTTTTACTTGCATTTCTCTGATTATAAGAGATTTAGAACATTTTTTCATGTGCTTAAAATAGTTTTGATTTATTTATCTGAAATTTGCCTATTCATGTCCCTTGTCCATTTATCAATTTGGTAATGGCTTGACTTTTTGTACAATTGATGTAGCTCTTTTTAAATTGGAATAATTAGACCTAGAGGTTTTTGTTATGAAGAATTTTTACCAATTTCTTGCTTCCCTTCTAATTTTGGTTGTATTGGTTTTGTTTGTACAAAAACATATTACTTTAATGTAATCAAAATTATTAATTTACATTTTATAATTTATCTAACACTTGTTTGGTCTTAAAATATTTTCTTTCCCAAAGATCTGACAAATATACTCTTTTGTGTTCACCTAATTTAATTATAGTTGCTTCTTTATATGCAAATCATTCACCCATTCTGAGTTTATCTTGGTGTAGGGTGTGAGATGTTGGACCAAACCAAATCTCCTCATTCTGTCTTCCAATTTTCCCAGCAGTATTAATCAAATGGTGAATTTTTGTACCATATTCTGGGATCTTTGGGTTTATCATAGACTGTCTTGCTGAGATCACTTATCCCAAGTCTATTCAACCACTGACCCTCCTTTCTATCTTTTACCCATTACAATATTGTTTTGACAACTGATTTTTAGTATATTGTGAGAACTGGTACTGCTAGGCCACCTTCCTTTGCATTTCTTTTTCATTATTTCCCTGGATATCCTTGATCTTTTCTTCTTCCAAATGAACTTTGTTATGGTTTTTTCTAATTCAGTAAAATTATTTCCATAGTTAAATGGGTATGGCACTAAACAAGTAAATTTGTTTGTGTAGGATTGTCATTTTTATTATGTTAGCTTGTCCTATCCATGAGCAATGAACGTTTTTCCATTTATTTAAATCCAGTTTTAATTATGTGGAAAGTGTTTTGTAGTTGTGTTGATATAGTTCCTGTTTTAATCTCAACAGATAGATTCCTAAATATGTTATATTGTCTAGGGTGATTTTGAATGGAATTTCTCTTTCTAATTCCTGATGCTGCAATGTGTTGGAGATATATAGAAATGCTGATGACTTATGTTGGTTTACTTTGTATCCTGCAACTTTCCTAAAGTTGTTGATCATTTCTACTAGCTTTATAGTTGACTCTCAAGGCTTCTTTAAATAGACCATCATATCATCTTCAAAGAGTGATAGCTTGGTCTCCTCAGTGACTATTTTAATACATTCAATTTCTTTGTCTTTTCTAATTGCTACTGCTAGTGTTTCTAGTACAATGTTAAGTAATATAGGTGATAATGGGTTTGTTTCCCTCCTGATCTTATTGGGAAGGCTTCTAGTTTAGCCCCATTGCAGATCATGCTTGCTAATAGTTTTAGATATATACTCTTTATTGTTTTTAGGAAAGGTCCTTCTATTCCTATACTTTCTAGTGTTTTCAATAGGAATGAGTGTTGTATTTTGTCAAAAGCTTTACTGAATATATTGAGATAATCATGTGATTTTTGTTGGTTTGCTTGTTGATATGGTGACATCTTGTTGCTGCACGTGAACGCCGATAACAGGCCACAACCGCACTTCCCGTAACAACTGGCGTCCCATGTGCCACAAACTTTGTGCCTCAGTCTTTGGACTTCAAAGCCACATGAGGGTACATCAATAGATGATAATGCACAAAGACAATAGTCATTCTCAGTCAACGAGAGACTACCACTATGGTAATTATGTGGATGGTTTTCCTGAAATCGAACCATCCTTGCATTTCTGGTATAAATTCCACCTGATCATAATGAATAACCCTGGTGATCACTTGCTGGAGTCTTTTTGCTACTATTCTTTTGAAGATTTTTGCATCTATGTTCATTAAGGAGATTGATCAATACTTTTCTTTCTCTGTTTTTGACCTGCCTGGCTTTGGAATCAGTACCATATTTGTGTCTCAAAAGGAATTTGGTAGAACTCCTTATTTACTTATTCTTTCAAATAGTTGGTGTAGTCTTGGGATAAGTTATTCTTTGAATGTTTGATAGAATTTTTTAGTGAATCCATCTGGTCCAGGGGATTTTTTTAGGGAGTACTTTGATGGCTTGTTCAATTTCTTATTTTCATATCAGGTTATTTAGGTATTCTATTTCTTCTTCTGTTAATCTAGGCAATTTATATTTTGTAAATATTCATCCATATCATTTAGATTGCCATATAATTGAGCATAATAGTTTTTTAATGATTGCCTTAATTTCCTCTGTATTAGATGTGAGGTCTCCTTTTTCATCTTGGATGCTGTTTATTTGGTTTTCTTCTTTCCTTTTTTATTACATGGATGAGTACTTTGAATAATTTATTTGTTTTTTCAAAGTACTAGCTTCTAGTCTTATTTATTAATTCAATAGTTCTTTAACTTTCAATTTTATTAATTTCTCCTTTAATTTTTATGATCAGTAATTTCGTTTTCATCTGAGAATTTTTAATTTGCTCACTTTCTATTTTTTTAATTTGCATGCCCAATTCATTGACCTCTGCCCTCCCTAATTTGTTAATTTATGAACTTAAGGATATAAATTTGCTTCTGAGTACTGCTTTGGCTGCATCCCATAGATTTTGAAAGGATGTCTCATCATTGTCATTTTCTTCAATGAAATTATTAATTGTTTCTATGATTTTTCTTTAACCAGTTTTTGGAGAATCATATTGTTTAGTTTCCAATTAATTTTTGATTTACCTCTCCATGTACCCCTACTAATTATTATTTTCATTGCATTGTGATCTTAGAAGGTTGCATTTATTATTTCTGCTCTTTTGCACTTATTTGCAATGTTTTTATGCCCTAATACATGGTCAATTTTTGTGAATGTACCATGTACTGCTGAAAAGAAGGTGTATTCCTTTTTGTCCCAATTTATTTTTCTCCACATATCTAGTAACTAATTTTTTGAAGATTTTATTCACATCTCTTATCTCTTTCTTATTTATTTTTAGGTTTGGTTTATCTAGATCTGATAGAGGTAGTTTCAGATCTCTCACTAGTATAGTTTTACTATCTATTTAATGCTTGAAATCTACTAGTTTATCCTTTACAAATTTGAATGCTATACCATTTGATGCATACATGTTGAGTACTGTGAGATTTAAAATGGTTGAGGTCTTAAACTGTAGTGGTTAAAATAGTGGAAGATATAAATTGTGATAGATATAAGAGAGGGTGAGTAAGTTTGACTGCAGAAATATGTTTCACTACAGTGTCTTGGGTTTAAAATCAAATATAAGATGGTCACCAGGGAAATATTCCCAATTATTCAAATACCCAAGTCAATTGCCTTTTATAGAGATTTTAATTAACAATATAATGAGTAATCAAAGAAAGTGAGAGAGAGTAAAAAAGGAATAAGTATGAAGGGCCTCAAACCGATATGGCCTAGACCTGAGTCTTAAAATGGTAATAAGTCAGTTTTTTTTAACTCACCATAAGATCTGTCTAAGTAAGGATTTCTAATGACACCAGGCCAGCAGCATCTCAGCTGCTTCCACCAGCTCCCTCCTCCATCTGAATGTTTCAGAATAGGTCTCCTCAGAATGAGTATCTCCAATCTGAATTTTTCAGAATGACTTTCCAGCTCTTCCCTGAGCTCTTATTTTTAAGGGCAAAATTTCCTTTGTCACCTCCCCTAAGTCCTTACATCTACCAATCACTGTAGATGTTTCTAAAGGACCACCCATTCTTAGTCCACACCTAAGAAGGTGCGGATTTTTGAGTAATTCACACCAGGAAAGCTCTGAGTAAGTTTTCCAGTTCTTTGTTCCTTGTAAATTCACAAGTTGCTTGACCTTTAGAGGTACTTAGCTTAAGAAAAGTATGGGTTTTCAATCTCAGGGAAATCAACTCTGAGAGGGAAAAACATCCAGATCCATTGGGATCTTGAATTCTATCTTACCCAAAAAGGGTAAGGAGAAGGGAAAACCAAGGGGGGGAGGGGGAGAGAGAGAACAAAAAGGGAGGGAAAGAGAGGGGGGAGGGGGAGGGAACAAAAAGGGAGGGACTAAAAAGGGAAACATCAAGGGAGGGGACAAGGGGGACAGATTCAAAGTAAATCACTGGACTAAAACGTAGAGCCGAAGAAGAAAAGGTTAGAATTAGGGAAGGCTATCAAAATGCCAGGGAGTCCACAAATGACAATCATAACTTTGAATGTGAATGGGATGAACACACCCATAAAACGTAGATGAATAGCAGAATGGATTAGAATCCAAAACCCTACCATATGTTGTCTTCAAGAAACACACATGAGGCGGGTTGACACCCACAAGGTCAGAATTAAAGGATGGAGTAAGACCTTCTGGGCCTCAACTGATAGAAAGAAGGCAGGAGTGGTAATCATGATATCTGATGAAGCCAATGCAAAAATAGACCTGATCAAAAGGGATAGGGAAGGTAATTATATTTTGTTAAAAGGGACTCTAGACAATGAGGAAATATCATTAATCAACATGTAAGCACCAAATAATATAGCACCCAAATTTCTAATGGAGAAACTAGGAGAATTGAAGGAAGAAATAGACAATAAAACCATACTAGTGGGAGACTTAAACCAACCATTATCAAATTTAGATAAATCAAATCAAAAAATAAATAAGAAAGAGGTAAAAGAAGTGAATGAAATCTTAGAAAAATTAGAATTAATAGACATATGGAGAAAAATAAATAGGGATAAAAAGGAATACACCTTCTTCTCATCACCACATGGCACATTCACAAAAATTGACCATACTTTAGGTCACAGAAACATAGCACACAAATGCAGAAAAGCAGAAATAATGAATGCAGCCTTCTCAGATCACAAGGCAATAAAAATATTGATTAGTAATGGTACATGGAAAACCAAATCTAAAACCAATTGGAAATTAAACAATATGATATTCCAAAACTGTTTAGTTAAAGAAGAAATCATAGAAACAATTAATAATTTCATCGAGGAAAATGACAATGGCGAAACATCCTTTCAAACCTTTTGGGAAGCAGCCAAAGCGGTAATCAGAGGTAAATTCATATCCCTGAATGCTTATATTAACAAACAAGGGAGAGCAGAGATCAATCAATTGCAAATGCAAATGAAAAAACTGGAAAGTGATCAAATTAAAACCCCCCAGCAGAAAACCAAATTAGAAATCCTAAAAATTAAGGGAGAAATTAATAAAATCAAAAGTGATAGAACTATTGATTTAATAAATAAGACAAGAAGCTGGTACTTTGAAAAAACAAACAAAATAGACAAAGTACTGGTCAATCTAATTAAAAAAAGGAAGGAAGAAAAGCAAATTAACAGCATTAAAGATGAAAAGGGGGACAGCACCTCCGATGAAGATGAAATTAAGGCAATCATTAGAAATTACTTTGCTCAATTACATGGTAATAAATACACCAATTTAGGAGAAATGGGTGAATATATACAAAAATACAAATTGCCTAGACTAACAGAAGAGGAAATAGAATTTTTAAATAATCCCATATCAGAAATTGAAATCCAACAAGCCATCAAAGAACTTCCTAAGAAAAAATCCCCGGGGCCTGATGGATTCACCTGTGAATTCTATCAAACATTCAGAGAACAGTTAATCCCAATACTATACAAACTATTTGACATAATAAGCAAAGAGGGAGTTCTACCAAACTCCTTTTATGACACAAACATGGTACTGATTCCAAAACCAGGCAGGTCAAAAACAGAGAAAGAAAACTATAGGCCAATCTCCCTAATGAATATAGATGCAAAAATCTTAAATAGGATACTAGCAAAAAGACTCCAGCAAGTGATCAGAAGGATCATTCACCATGATCAAGTAGGATTCATACCAGGGATGCAGGGCTGGTTCAACATTAGGAAAACCATCCACATAATTGACCACATCAACAAGCAAACTAGCAAGAACCACATGATTATCTCAATAGATGCAGAAAAAGCCTTTGATAAAATACAACACCCATTCCTATTAAAAACACTAGAAAGCATAGGAATAGAAGGGTCATTCCTAAAAATAATAAACAGTATATATCTAAAACCAACAGCTAATATCATCTGCAATGGGGATAAACTAGATGGATTCCCAATAAGATCAGGAGTGAAACAAGGATGCCCATTATCACCTCTACTATTTGACATTGTTCTAGAAACACTAGCAGTAGCAATTAGAGAAGATAAAGGAATTGAAGGCATCAAAATAGGCAAGGAGGAGACCAAGTTATCACTCTTTGTGGATGACATGATGGTCTACTTAAAGAATCCTAGAGATTCAACCAAAAAGCTAATTGAAATAATCAACAACTTTAGCAAAGTTGCAGGATACAAAATAAACCCACATAAATCATCAGCTTTTCTATATATCTCCAACACAGCTCAGCAGCAAGAACTAGAAAGAGAAATCCCATTCAAAATCACCTTAGACAAAATAAAATACCTAGGAATCTACCTCCCAAGACAAACACAGGAACTATATGTACACAACTACAAAACACTTGCCACACAACTAAAACTAGACTTGAACAAATGGAAAAACATTAACTGCTCATGGATAGGATGAGCCAATATAATAAAAATGACCATTCTACCCAAACTTATTTATCTATTTAGTGCCATACCCATTGAACTACCAAAATACTTCTTCACTGATTTAGAAAAAACCATAACAAAGTTCATTTGGAAGAACAAAAGATCAAGGATATCCAGGCAAATAATGAAAAAAAAACACATATGATGGGGGCCTTGCAATCCCTGACCTAAAACTATATTACAAAGCAGCAGTCATCAAAACAATTTGGTACTGGCTAAGAAACAGAAAGGAAGATCAGTGGAATAGACTGGGGGAAAGCGACCTCAGCAAGACAGTATACGATAAACCCAAAGATCCCAGCTTTTGGGACAAAAATCCACTATTCGATAAAAACTGCTGGGAAAATTGGAAGACAGTGTGGGAGAGACTAGGAATAGATCAACACCTCACACCCTACACCAAGATAAATTAAAAATGGGTGAGTGACTTAAACATAAAGAAGGAAACCATAAGTAAAGTGGGTAAACACAGAATAGTATACATGTCAGACCTTTGGGAGGGGAAAGGCTTTAAAACCAAGCAAGATATAGAAAGAATCACAAAATGTAAAATAAATAATTTTGACTACATCAAACTAAAAAGCTTTTATACAAACAAAACCAATATAACTAAAATCAGAAGGGAAACAACAAATTGGGAAAAAATCTTCATAGAAACCTCTGACAAAGGTTTAATTACTCATATTTATAATGAGCTAAATCAATTGTACAAAAAATCAAGCCATTCTCCAATTGATAAATGGGCAAGGGAAATGGATAGGCAGTTCTCAGATAAAGAAATCAAAACTATTAACAAGCACATGAAGAAGTGCTCTACATCTCTTATAATCAGAGAGATGCAAATCAAAACAACTCTGAGGTATCACCTCACACCTAGCAGATTGGCTAACATAACAGCAAAGGAAAGTAATGAATGCTGGAGGGGATGTGGCAAAGTAGGGACATTAATTCATTGCTGGTGGAGCTGTGAACTGATCCAACCATTCTGGAGGGCAATTTGGAACTATGCCCAAGGGCAACAAAAGAATATCTACCCTTTGATCCAGCCATAGCACTGCTGGGTCTGTACCCCAAAGAGATAATGGAAAAAAAGACTCGTACAAAAATATTCATAGCTGCGCTCTTTGTGGTGGCCCAAAACTGGAAAACGAGGGGATGCCCATCAATTGGGAATGGCTGAACAAACTGTGGTATATGTTGGTGATGGAATACTATTGTGCTAAAAGGAATAATAAAGTGGAGGAGTTCCATGGAGACTGGAACAACCTCCAGGAAGTGATGCAGAGCGAGAGGAGCAGAACCAGGAGAACATTGTACACAGAGACTAATACTCTGTGGTATAATCGAACGTAATGGACTTCTCCATTAGTGGTGATGTAATGTCCCTGAACAACTTGCAGGGATCCAGGAGAAAAAAACACCATTCATAAGCAAAGGATAAACTATGGGAGTGGAAACACCGAGAAAAAGCAACTGCCTGAATACAGAGGTTGAGGGGACATGACAGAGGATAGACTCTAAATGAACACTCTAATGCAAATACTATCAACAAAGCAATGGGTTCAAATCAAGAAAACATCTAATGCCCAGTGGACTTACGCGTTGGCTATGGGGGGTGGGGGGGAGGAAAAGAAAATGATCTATGTCTTTAACGAATAATGCTTGGAAATGATCAAATAAAATATATTTTAAAAAACAAAAAAAAATACAAAAAAAAAAAAGAAAAGTATGGGTTTAAATACTTTTCATTGTTTAGAAAAGAGTTTACAACTTTATCTTCCCCTAGGGCAGACCCAAGTAGGTAAAGTAGAATTCTCACACTCCTGCTTTAAGTAGAGTTCACTGCCCAAATGGGGAATGGTCTTAATCCAATTCTATAAACTAAGGTCTGGGAAATTTTAAGGTTTACAGTACTGATATTTCCTCATAGTCTATACTGCATTTTATCAGGATGTAATTACCATCCCTGTCCCATTTGACTAGATCTATTTTTACTTTGGCTTTGTCAGATATTGTTGCGATGCCAGTCTTCTTTTCCTAAATTGAGTCCCAATAGATTTTGCCCCATCCAGTTACCTTTACCCTGTGTGTGTGTCTACCTTCCTTGTGTGTGTTTCTTGTAGACAACATATGGTAAGATTTTGCTTTCTGATCCACTCTGCTATTTGCTTCCCTTTTATGGGTGAGTTCATTCCATTCATATTCAGAGTTATGATTACCAACTCTGCATTTCCCAACATTTTTATTTCTACTCCCAGTCCTGCCCTTTCTTTTTATAACTATTTCCTTCTACATTAGTATTTTGTTTTTAATCAGTCCCCCTATTTACTACCCTTATTTTGCTTCTCTTCTCTCCCTCCCGTCTTATTCCCCTCTTATGTTTCTTTAGGGTCTTTTTAATCTACTCCCCATGTTTTCCCTCCCTTGTATTGCTTCCCTCCTCACCAACCAGTTTATTTGTTGTCCTTCTACTTGTCTATAGGGCATGAATCAATTCTCTGCCCCAATGTATCTGATTGTTATATCCTCTTTGAGTCTATTTCAATTCACATAAGAATTAAGTATTTCCTGTCTATGACCTCTTTACCCTTCCAGTGAATTGGTGTTCTCCCGCACTCCCATCATGAGATTCTTAATGACATATAAATTTACCCAATTTTGTCTCTTTTCCCATTTCTCTTAGTATTAACCTCTTTTTTACCTCTATTTTGGAATTTCATCCTATATATTTTGTCACTGTTCCCTCTAAGTATAATTCTTCTAGCTACCCAGGTGATAATAACAAATTTTAAGTTGCCATTATCCTCTTTTCTTGTAGGGATACAAATCATTTTAACTTTTTGGGTCCCTTTTAAAACATTTTTGTTTGTTTTTGTTGTGTTCACTTTTCTTAATTACCTTACAGTGATTCTCTTGAGTTCTGTGTTTGAGCATCAAATTTTCTGTTCAGGTCTGGCCTTTTCTTTTTGAATGCCTGGAATTCCTCTATTTTATTAAATGACCATACTTTCCACTGTAAGAATATAGTCAGTTTGGCTGTGTAGTTGATTCTTGATTGTTTACCTAGTTCCTTTGCTTTCTGGAATATCATATTCCATGCCTTTTGGTCCTTCAATGTAGGTTCAGCCAGATCCTGTGTTATTTCTTACTGTGTTTCCATGATATCTGAATAACTTCTTATTAACACCTTGTAATATTTTTTCCTTGGTCTGGTAGTTCTTGAGTTTGGCTATAACATTTCTGGGTGTTGTCAATTGAGGATGAAGTACAGGAGGTGATCTATGGATTCTTTCAATCTCCACTTTTCCCTCTTGTTCTAGAATATAGGAGCAGTTTTCTTGGGTAATTTTCTATAGATGATTTCCAGGTTTTTTCCTTTGTCATGGTCTTCGGTTAGTCCGATGACTCATAAGTTGTCTCTCCTTGGCCTGTTTTCTAGATCTTCCATTTTGTGGATGCTACATTTCATATTTTATTCAATTTTTTTCATTCTTTTGATTTTGTTTTGTAGTTTTCTGCTGCCTTATGAAGTTATTTGCTTCTAGTTATTGAGTTCTAGTTTTTAAGGACTAAATTTCATCCCTGGCTTTTTGGTCATTCTTCTCCTTCTGATATTTCATCTCTTTTGCCTCAGTTTCAAGCTGGTTAATTTTGGCTTTCAAGGCATTGTTTTCTGCTTTTTAAGTTCTTTTTCCAGTTGTCTCCAGCCTCTCTTGATTGTTTTTTGAATTGCCTTTTGAGTTGTTCCAAAGTCTGTGTCTAATTTGCTGGAGTTTCTGTGTTTTTGCTTGGTGTTCCTTGATCTTCCTCCGTTCCATTAGCTCTTTGTTCATTGCCTGAATAGAAACTGTCAATTGTAATTTCTTTTTTCTGTTATTTACTCATAGTTTCCCCTACTTTCCCCCCTGTAATTGCCTGTAGTCTTGCTCCTCTCATTATGTGCTGGATCTGTGGGTTTGGGCTGTTGTTTCCTGAAGGGGCTTCTTCTCTGTTCTGCTGATTGATCAGGTTAGTCAGTTCTGCTAACAGCAAAAGCTGAAAAGAAGCTTGGATTCCCACCCTGTTATCAAGATTGTTCATGGGAGTTTATTGCAGACTTTGCCCTTGGAGCTTAGTCAGGAAGGCTCTCAAATCAGTCTGTGGGGGAGGGCTGTTGGAGCTTGAGCTTCCCTGTCCTTTGAAAGCTTCTATTGATGATATCGAGGCTGGGTGGAGTTGTTCTGAAAAGCTGGATGTGCCCTGAGCCCAAAATGTCAAGAAGAACATATTGGCTGAAACTAGGCTGCCTACTCTGTGAGTCTCCTCCTGTTTCCTCTATGCCACCTGTGTTCAATGCCCTGAGCCTGGCACATCTGTGCCAGGAAGGTACTCCCTGAGGACTAGTTCCCTTGTCTTCCCAGAGATTGCAGTCACTACTAGAGGCTCAGCACTCTAGGTGGGGGAGGGGTCCTTGGACCTTCCTTCTTCCTTCTCCCTTAACCCACATGTTCTAGAATTCAGGCTTTTGAGGGGGGGCAAACTTTTTAAGCTGGGTCCAGGAGTTGGGTTCCCTAGCTCTGTCCCGTTCTTAGATTTGGTTTTCAGTCCCTTCAAAGCATTGTGCTTTTGATTGGTGAGGAAAGGTTTGTGGCGGTCTGGACTGTTGTAGTCTCTAAGACACCATATTGACCTCTGATCCCTCTTAATTCTTTCTTATTTAATTTTTGGTTATACTTGTTTTTTCATTTCCTTTTCATTTCAGAGTCAGTTATCATAAGAGTAAATTTAATCATTGCCAGTCACCACTTTTATTCGCTCCCCTCTTTAATGATTTCTCATGCCTCTTTATGTTATATAATTTATCCCATTCTATAACATCCTTCCCTTTTCTCTCATAGCCTTTGATTGATTTTTTACATATCATTCATATGCATATATCATATCATAAATACATATAATTTCATATCATCACATTTACATATACATCATATCAAATACATCATATCATTATAATCATTTTATGTCACCACACTCTTTCAGAGCAAATTTGTTCAATCTTCTCTACTACTCAGAGAATTATTATTGAATTATTGAGATTTACATAAACCCTCTATACATACAGACATATAAACATTTTGATCTTAATGAGTTCCTTAAATTTTCTTTTTTTCTATTTACCTTTTTGGCCTTCTCATGTTGGACTTCACATTTTTTTGTTTAGGTCTGAGTTATTCCTCAGGAGTGCTTGGAAATCTTAAAGAAGATTTCTTATTTCTTTTGAATGACCATTTCCCCCCCTGAATGAATATACTTACTTTTACTGGATAGATGACTCTGGGTTGTAAACCCAAATCTTTTGCCTTCCTGAATATCATATTCCATGCCTTTTGATCCTTTAATGGAGAAGTAAGGTCCTCTGTGATCCTCATTGCAACTCCATGGTATTTTAATGGTTTCTTTCTGGCTGCTTAAAATGTTTTTATCTTGGCTTGGTGGCTCTTGAATTTAGCTAATATATTTCCGGAAGTTGTCATTTGAAGATTTATTTTTGGAGGGGATATGTGAATTCTTTCAATTTTAATTTTGTTTTCTTGTTTGAGGTTCTTTGAACAGTTATCTTTGATAATTTCTTGTAATATGATCTCCAAGGTTTTTTCTTGACCATGGCTCTCAGGTAGTCCAAAATTCTCAGGTTGTCTCTCCAAATATTTTAGGTTACATGTTTTTTCAACAATATTGTTCATATTTTCCTCTGTGTTTTCATTCCTTTCATTCTGCTTCATTGTTTATTTTTTATTTCTCATGAAATCATGAGTTTCTAGATGGTCAATTTTGATTTTTAACACCTCATTTTCCTCTGTCATTTTTTTATTCTCCTTTTTCAATTGGCCCATTTCTTCTTGCATTACTTTCCTTTCTCCTTGCATCACTTTCATTTCTCTTTTCCATTTTTCTTCTGCCTCACTTAATTGGTTTTTTAAGTCCTTCTTGAGTTTGTCCAGATTCTGTGTCCAATCCATGTTTTTCTTTTTGACTTTGGGTGTGTTTCCTTTGCTTTCACTGTCCCCTTCTGTGTCTGTACTTTGCTCTTTGCCTTTATACAAATTCTTTAGTTAGGTGTTTTTGGGGGTTTGTTCATTTTTCCTATTTAATTATAGGTAGGCTTGGAGCAGGGAATGATGTTATGGTCTGAGGACTGAAAGCCCTGAGAGCTCCTTCCCCTGTTGATTCAATTGACCCTTGAGATGCTGATAGCTTAAAGACTTATCTCAGACTTATGTATAAGCTTTTGATCTCACTCTGATCTTGATCAGATCAGGGGCTGTGTACTGCATTCAATCAGGAACACCCTTGATTGTCCTATCTTGGAACTCTGCTCTTTGGGGTTTTCTTTTCTTCAGTGTTGTTTCATTCTGCTTCCTTGTTGATTCTTTCACTTCTGTGTTCATTTTGTGGCAGTATTTTAATCTTGGTCAGAAAGGATTCTCATTGTGGTACAGAGTGGCTGAGGAGTACTCTGCCATCTTGGGTCCCTTCACCACCCCCACCCAGAAGTCTCAAATTCTTTTTTTCATCTACTTTTCTCTACTTCTTTTATTTCATTTTAAAAATTCTTTTTGGTCTCTCTAGGAAATTTTTCTGGGACTGAGACAAATTTACATTTTTCTTTGAGGTTTTGCATGCAGTAGTTTTGATAGCTTTCTTTTTCTGACTTTATGATTTTTATCTTCCTTTCCATAATAGTAACTTTTTATGCTTAGGATTTTTATTGTTTTTATTTTTGATTGTTCATTTTCCCAGCATATTTTTTGACATTTGACCTCATGTTAAAGTTGGACTCTATTTCTGGGGGAGAAGATGCTAATGTTCAGGTTTTTTTGTGAAGCTGTTTTTAGAGATAGTGAGGTTCTGTAATTTTTCAGTTTTTTCAAGGTACTATGATTTAAGGAGGGGCAAATTTACCACTTTCCTAGTCTGTACTCTAGTCTATGAGGGACCTAAATTAATCTTTAGTGCCTTTGAACTGTTTCCTGGGTTCCTGCTTCTTTCAGACTACATGCTCTGATATAGTAGTACTCCTCCTCACCCTGGGACTGCCATATTTAGTCAATACAACAGAGCATTTGCACCTAATTCCAGGAGAGAGAGCTTGGCAATCTCCTGATAAGTTGTCTGAGATCCTATTCTTTGGTAGACTGAGAATTCTGAAAACTGCTATTGCCCATTCAGTTGTCTCTGAGGTCCATTCTGGCTCTTTGAGGGGGGACCTAAACTGGCATTCCCTTTGCTTTACTGAATTCCTCTCTCTCACCAAAGAGTGACATACTTTTCCAATTGCTTTACTCTATCCTTTTGAGGATTCTGCTACTCCAAATGATTCATTTTTAAGCTCTTTGGAGGGAAAACTGGGCGATCTCAAATGAGCTACTGTCTCTACCAACTTGGTTCTGCCTTTTTCTTCCATTTCTTTGTTGTAGTCATTAGACATATTATTTTCTAGATTCTTCTTACTTTAATTTGCATGAATTCATAAAAGTTTATCTATATTTCTCTCTATTAACATAGCCCTCATGTTATGTAGTACAATAATATTATACAGCTTTTTTATATTTATAAACCTAAATATTTAACACATTTTCATGAATATAGTAAATTCCTTAAAATTTTTGAATCTATTTACCCATTCATTCATTCAATACATTTTTTTTTGTTTTTCAGGTATTTTTCAGTTATAAATGACCCTTTGCGCTCCCACATACAGTTTTCTTGGCAAAAATAATGGAGTGGTTTTCTATAAACTTCTCCAGTACATTTTTGTAGATGAATAAAATGAAGCAAACAGGGTTAAGTGACTTGTCAAGGGTCACATATCTAGTAACAGTGTTTGAAGCCATATTTGGGCTCTGGAGGAAGAGTCTTTTTATTTCCAGTTCTAGTACTCTATCCACTATACTACCTATCTGCCTTTCAATAATTGACAAGTATGAAGTGATTTAATCAGACTTGGTACTATTTTCAGTCATATACATTGTAATCACTCTACTTTTGAGTTTGTTATAGACTAAAAATATATCACTCAGCAGAATACCTAAGGTTCAAACTCTCAAATCTCAAATAGGCTAATCTTCAGTTGACAAATGTATTGTGTGTGTTTGTTTTCCTCTGACCTTTTCTTAAATCCTTTTCTTTATTGGTAGTATCTGTTTCAGCTTGCATTCCAGGAGATAGCATTGAAAACCTAGACACCCCTATGACTTAAAAAAAATTATTGGAGTGCTTTGATAGAATCTATCTATAAATCTGTCTATCATTTTATTTCATAAATGTGTTAAAGCTTGAAATTAGCCCTATTCTTCTAAATTTCTCTTCATCCATATTATTCCTAGCTCCATAAATCAACCAGTAAAATGTAGCTGTAAAGAATGCACCAGAAAGTCTCTCCTGTTTCCAAACACATTCTACTCAGGAGCAGTTATATATACACACACACACACACACACACACACACACACACACACACACACACACACACACACACGTCAATGTTTGGAATAGATTAAATGCCTGATAAATGCTTGTTGCCTTGACTTCATTAGTAATATAATTGAAATGTGAGATAATGCAAATAAATAGACCTTCATTATTAAAAGAAAAGAAAAGAAAAGAGGAGGCAAAGAGGTTTATTTTCAATGACTAGAAAAGGAAAATACACCTTTACATCCATAAAACTCAAACTCCTAGTTTGTGCTCCTTTTTTAGAGAAAAATTAATTCATCAAAATATAGAGAGGAACACACACTGGAGTATAGTCTGTAGTGAGGCAGGGATCAAAGTTTGGGAATATTAAACTTAATAAGTCTGTCTCAAATGAAAGACAATTATTACTACATAATAATAATCTTAAAAATATATTGCATTCATTTAGTGCTTTTCCTCAGTGGAGATGGAAATGGAATAAAAATGCGTTCTATTGCTTAGAAATGAAATTCTAATGATGGTATCATTTAATTTTAGGAAGCCCACACTGTGGAATTATGTGGGGAAGGGAGTGAATTTCATTTAAGGGAATCCCTCACCAAGCAGAAAATTAGCCCTGCAGTTTTGTGACACTGCCACTACTCTCGTGTTCTGCTACATTAAAAACAACTCATTACTTTAAAAATTTCATAGAAAAAATGTAAAGTCATGGTATAACTCAAGTTTCCATAAATTAGATTTTAAAATAGGTAACAGCATACATATCACCATTTGATTGTTTCTAGAGAAGTAAAAAATTATTCTGCATATTTCTGAATTTGCTGTTTTAGCTATAGCTTGTCAGTGTTTAATATATCATTTCAAAATGGGTTCATTCTAAATATTTTTTCCTCTACTGGTGCCTCCAAACACAGAAGATGTAAATTATAGAACAAATGATGTAAGGGATTAGAATTAAATCAAGAGGGCAAAGAAGGAGAAGGTAAAGAATGTTGAAAGATAAATTGAAAAACAATTTATTAATCATAGAGCTAAATGTTGGTTTAAAAATACAGCAAACTAGGCAGTTCCTGTCCTCAAAGAACTTATATTCTAAAGACAGAAGAGTTAGCACATAGAACATGCTAGAATATGGCAGGGTAGCCTTGATGGTATCATGGAGAAGAAAATGTAAAGGGGCCTGATTCTCTGCAATACTGGCAAAAGCTTCATCTATAGAGGAGGGTGGACCAGAGGTTGGAGTCTAAGTTTCTAGTATAATGGTTAACAAAATCAATTCTCTAAGCCATCAGAATCAGATCCAAAGGGAGAAAAAAAAGCAGAAGATAATAAAAAAAAGAATGATAAGCTAGAGTAAAGGAGTCAAATAGAAGATAGAACATAACATAGCACATAGTTGAGTGAATGAAAATGGAAGGTGTTAAGACTAAAATTCTCTGGCGAGTATGTCCTAATTTATTTTTATTTATTAAATAATTAAAAAGTGGATCAGAGAAGGAAAGGGACCAGAAGATCTTTGGCTTTAAAATCCAAAATTGTCTTGATAGACAAGTGTTAAATTTTTCACGAGGGCCAGGAGAGAGCAATAGAGGAAAGGTAAGGAGATTTTAGGTATAGAAGGTGTACACTAAAGAAAAGAAGTAACCAACAAGCCAAAGAGACCACTTAGTATAAGACTATTCTCTTCACAAGCTTCCTCTCTGAAATAGCTGTGAGGGTTTCACAGTCAGGCCTTAGGTGCACAGCATTGTCCTGGGCAGCCCCAAGGCCAACTGGGTGTGTACCAGGGCTCCCCTATCCCCTGTCCTGGCACTTTCCCAGCCACCTTACCCCTCCAGCCCCAATAAGCTTTGCAGCCACATCATTTGACCCCTATTCTTTGGCAGACTCCAACCTCAGTCCAAATCAGAGGCAGTCTTCCACATGCCAGAAATCACCACTAGGAGTAACCATGATGCTTGAAACAGCTTCAGCATCAGGACAGCATCTCCCAACACTGTAGGTAGAACACTCCTCCTCCCTCAAAGAGGTAAGAATCAGAGGTCTGGATAAGATCCTAGGCACTTAAATCTAAAGTGGTCCTGATCAGCTAGTATTAAAATTTTCACAAGGGACAGGATAGAGTGATAGAGGAATGGTAACGAGAGGTTTAGGTATAGAAGGGGCATACTAAGGAAAAGAAGAAACCCATGAGACAAAGAGATAACTCAGTTTAAGCCTGGACCAGAGAGCTAAAAGATCTTGTTTTCTCTCTTCCTTTACTTCATCTCTCATGATTGACTGGTGTTATCTATAATCTGCCTTGCTGTTCAGCTCTTTCAGTCATGTCTGATTCTTTGTGACCCCATTTCAGGTTTTCTTGACAATGATATTGGAGTACTTTGCCATTTCACACTCTGGCATGTGATATGGAAATCACTTTAAAAGACTGATATATATTAATTTAAGGTCGCCAAGGAATTCAATTATATATGTAATTCCTAAATGAAAACTCATGTCAGTTGTCAACCTTTTTATGGTGTTTTAATTACAAACAGGAGGAAGAAAAGTATTAAAGGGAGAGAGAGAAGGAAAGGGGAGAGAAGGAAAGAGGTTTTAAATACCTACTCTGCTCAGGCTGAGCCAAAGTGGGCCCAAGGCCCTGGGTAACCAAGGCAAGGAAAGAGATAAATCCTTATCACTCATGTGACCAAACTGGAGAAAAACAGTCTGCGGGCTCCCCAACTCCAAGCACCAGCCTCCAACTCCCTCTCGCCCTCCTCACAGGAAGTCCCAAGAACTCCAGAAGCTGTTCTCTACCTCACTTCCTGCATCTCACATGTGCCAATGGTGACTCTAGCTTGACCTAGGACCGCCCAGAGGTCTGTCCTTTTTTGCACATGTCTGTTGAAGGCCATATTCTCAAACAATTAAATCTTGAGTTTTGCTGCAGCCCTTCCTAATCTTGTTACCCTGAGTAGGGTGGAGATTTTAGTTTCCAACCTGATTCTGTTATTCCAAGTATCTCTATTGTTATTGATCAGGAAATAGTTAAATCCCATCTTCTAAAAAATGGTCTGAATAGGCTGGAGTAGTTTTGAAATTCACAGGCAAATTTTATAGATGAGGAAACCAAAGCAAACAAGGTTAAGTGACTTGACAAGGGTCATACTGCCAGTAAGTATCTGAGGCAGATTTAAACTCAGGTCTTCCTAACTCCAGGTCTAGCACTCTATCCACTGTACTATGTAGCTGCTCCTATAGCTGTCCTAAGCAACTAATATAAGTCCAGAGTGAAAAGCTGGATTTTTCTCATTGAAATGGTGGTGGGTGGTAAGAATGAGAGAGAATACTCCTAGAATAAAAGAATTCTAGACCACACGATTTTAAATAAACGGAAATTTTGTAATTTGGTTGATTAGTGTGGAAAAGCAATACTATTTCTAATGAAGTGTCACTTTTCAAATTAACGTGCTGGAAGTTGTATGTGTTCACAGAAAGATCTATGCAGTTTTATGGATAGTAATAGGGCTCTGTTCTTATATAGAGAACTTCCTATAGCAAATCAGTTGGCATTTTAGCTGCAATTTATAATATTAGCATTGTCTAGAACACCAAAAAGGTGATGCTCCCTACTGCTCAGTCAACAGATATCAGTGGCAAACTTGGTCTTCTCTGGCTCTTCAAAGAAGGATGGGTACAAAGGCTAAGAATAGAGAGCTATTAAAATAAAAGCCACTTAGCAATTAAAAACAATATCAATATTATCCTGTGCAGTCATTATTCCTTAGTTAAGCCATCTACATTTATTCACTGAGATTTCTAGGGGTACCTGGAAGGGGCTGGGAGTTTCTCTAATCTAATACCATTTGTTCAAGCCCCTACATAAAACCCTACTATAGCTCCCATTTAGTAGCACTCCAATTGGAGGCAGCTAGGTGACTCAGTGGACTGAGAATCACACCTAGAGACAGGAGGTCTAGGTTGAAATCTGGCCTCAGACACTTCCCAGCTGTGTGACCCTGGGCAAGTCACAAAATTATATTAATTGTTATGTATTTTAATTTAATGATACTTATATATTTTTAAAAAATAATATGATAAATTATAACCAGGAATTTTTTGAAAATATAACAAAAATAAAAGTAAAAACATTTCCTCCATGAATCTAGAGCCCCACTTTCTATTACCCCATCTTTGTCTCTGAGAAGAGTGGGTCAAATTTACTGAAATTTCTCTGCAGCATTAGTCCTAAAAAGTTAATGTTTAAAGACATTATTGCTGTGGATGAATACTGCTCTCAGCACCCACTGGCCTGGATCCCAGATGTCACTCCTTATATTTTCAACTTGCTCCTCATGGTGTTGATCCAAAGCTAGTTGCAAAACTCAAGTGCTGGTGGGCTGAGATGCCAGGATCCAGATTTTTTTTTGTTGAAATTAACAAGTTTACAACCACTAGATTCATTTATTTATCTAAAATAGAAGAATAAATTCTAAAACAAACAAAGAATCAAGGCTTATTTTTACAGGTATACATGGCTTTGGAGGGAAGAAGCTATATTCTATCTATCAATGACAGAGACATTTAATCTCTCCAAGACTGAGAAAATGGAACACTTGTGGCTGTGGTCACTAATGCCTTTTTGAAGGCATACCTAGTTGTACCTCCATAGCCAATTGAAAAGCCTTATTTTAATCAAGAAAGTGCTTAACAAATTAGAAGCAATTGAAGAATGTTTACACGTTCTCCAAGGGCTCTCCAAGATACTTCAATTACACATGTCAACAGAGGCACTCTGAACATATGCCAGTCGTATTTGCAATAATATTCAATTCCATGTTTAAATTATTCATTCTGGCATCATTAGAAATTGAAAAAAAGTAGAAACATTATTCTTTTCACTGCATTATTCTAGGTATACTTTGCAAACTTTAATATCTGAATGTTCTAAGTAATAATTTTAAATATATTAAAAAAGATATTAAGAAAAACTCATTGTTGCTGCTGGAAGAAAAAATAGATTGCTTAAAATCCTTTTTTAAAAACTAACATTTAAAAATGTGATACTCTTCTTTAATGTACACAATAATTAATTTAGAAAATTTTCATTTTTATTTCTACTACAAAATATTCTATTTTATAATTTAAAATGCTTTCTATTTTAATTTAAAATATTAATAGCCTATAAGGGCAGTTAAATAATATAGTGGACAAAGCAGTAGGCATGAATGCAGGAAAATCTGTTTCTTAATATGACCTCAGATACTTTTTATTTATTTGACCCTGGGTGAGCCATTTAACTTTGCCCCAATTTCATCAAATGTAAAATTAGGGTAATAACAGATACTACCTGGAGGGTTTCTGTGGAAATCAAATAAGACATTATATATAAAGAAATTAGAAATGCCTGGATCATAGTAGGTACCATATAAAATCAATTGAAATATATTATTAAGCATATACTATATATTATGTTCTAGGGACTATGCTAAACACTGAGATCCCTACAAATACACACACATACACAGACACACAGACACACACACACACACACAAATAAAAAAAAAAAAAACAGTCCCTACAGGACTTGTAATCTAATGGGGAAAACAATATGGAAATAAATAGATAAAAACAAGCCATACATAGGATTAATAGGAAATGATTAACTGAGGTAAGGTACTGGAATTAAGAGAAGTTGAGAAAGATAGGATTTTAGTTGGTACTTAAAGGAAATATTCAGATTCCTTTACATTAAATTCCTTAAAAACATTTTGCCAGCCAATTGGAGAGTGGAAATAAAATTTCATCATATCACAAATAAAATTACTAAAATGACAGTAATAAATATAGCATATGTTTATTCTTGGAGTTTGATCTTATTCACCATAAATTTCCCCTAAATATTTTGCCCATATTCTCTACATTTCCCCTCAATTAATTCTCTGAGATTCAGTGTTTGATTTGAAATGATCACGTTAAGAACATTAAATGCCATTTAAATGGTAAATAAAAAAGCTTTTTGCAAGGTTTTACATTCAGCAATATGGGTTTACTTCTAATGAGTGTATCTTATCAAATGTTAAGTATACTCTATTTTTTATTCTTGGATAATTCAATCGAATGTATCACATTTCTATACAATCAAAAGACCAGGCTAAATTATAGCATAGCAATAGTTATGGGATTAAAGTTACCAAAAACAAATAAAAACAACAACAAAAATGATGCATTTAAATCTTTAAACAGTATGTGGGAATTGAACACTTAAATCTACCTATATGAATTTTGAAAAAAGTAGAAACTTTAAACTTTCTTTTAAATTAGAAAACTTTTTAGAATACTATATACCTTACTTCTACACAATTATGTATGAAAATGTAATACCACTCTGACTTTTATCATTTTCATTAAAATTGAGATTAATATCCTTCATAAATTGTTCATAAGATATATTTATATATACTTGGATGCAAGGTTGAAGAGTAACAGAATAGAGGATATTAGTAGCTTTGCATAATTGAAAGAGCAATGGATTATGAAATAAAGTCTGGGTTTTTCTTCTATATAAAATACTTCCAGCATGAGCAACTATAGATAATTCATGGGAGATATACTAAATAGAAAGTTAGAATAGGACTTAGAAAAATCTGAGTTCATATTCTGCCTGAGACAAATATTCATTTTGTTATTCTGGCACTCTATTCAGCCATTCTGCCTCAGTTTTCTCATCTAGAAAATGAAAATAATTGGAAAATTTTCCTTTGAGGGTTATTGTGAGGATCGAATGAGATAATATTTATAAACTGCATAGCATAGGGTCTGGCATATAGTAGGTACTACATAAATGTTTAATCCCTTCCCCTTCCCCTTCCCTCCAATTGCTCTGATGCTCAGCCTTACCTTCAAAATACAGTTATTATATTAATTAAACAAAATTATTGAGAAATGACCTTCACAAATATCAGTTCTTCCTTAGACTATAGTAATAATCTCTTAATTTATCTCTGTTAATTCTCTTTTCCCAATCCATCTTCTACACAATATACTAAATTGGAATTCTTGAAGCACAGATCTGACCATTGTATTCTTGCACTCATGAAGTTTCAATTATTCCTAATTATCTTTAAAATTAAATATGTACTATTCTGCTATCTAAAACTTTTTTTTCATAATCTAACTACAACTCTTATCACATCATTTCTCTCATGCACTTATAATTCCTGCTTGTTTTACTTGCTGTTCCTCTAATGCTGCGTTCTATCTCTCATCTTGGTGAGTTTCCAAAGGCTATCTACTAGTCCTGAAATATACTTCCTTCCTCACCTATGTGTCCTACATAAAGTCCTTACTTAGTACCTGTTGATCAGTGTGCTTTTCTTGGACCCTAAACAAATTATTTTTAAAACTTTTATAGTAAAAATAATACTTATTTATAAATTCATGTTGTTTGACCCCAAAGAATGAAGTTCCTTGAGTCTAGGTACTATTTCATTATTGGATTTGTATTTCTAGCACCTAGAAAAGAAGCTGGTACACAGTCAGTGTTTGATTGATGCTTTTTGAATGAATGGTTTTTGTCCTAGAACTGAATGGTAATGAAGTGATTATAAAAAAAAATGGCCTTTTGGTCTCCCATTTGGTTATATCTCAGGAAATCAATAATCTTATCTTTATTTTCATTATAATAAAAATGTTTTTGGATCTTTCATTTATACCAATAGATTACTTTATAGTAACCTGGATTTTAATAAGTATTAATTTAAAAATGGCTTAATGATGGAGTTCATATCATCAGCCTACAGATGGAGGAGAATTTGGAAAATGAGCGGATTTTTCTAGTGTCAGAAATCACAGTATATAGTATGTTTTATGTATATTCTTTAATAAAAATAGTAGTCAATATCACTCCTTTTCATTTGTTCATTTTTTTCATATTTTTCATTAATAATTCACTTAAATACATTAGGTTGGGATTATTATAATTGTACAGGGTTATCTTATCATTATCCTATCTCCAAATTTAGTTATTTTTCCTTTGTTTTAATTATGTTATTGTGTTAGACTACTCTGTGTGACTATACACAGAGACATTTAAGACATTACCTCCACGTCATTAACTAGTCATTTACTGTTATTCAATTTCTGTTTTTTCGAAGGGGTAAGAAGAGGAATAATATTGCTTAAAGGTTACCACATTTTTGGCTCTCAGCCTGAAGAAAGTATTGCTGATAAACAGATGTGAATTTTATGTGCAGTTAGTATGTGCTTATTGCATTAAAAATGTCTGGTTTGTCTTTTGTTTCAGATATTTACTGCTGATGATTACTAGCTGTATTACCTAAGCAAATCTCTTATTTGGACACAGTTTGACTCATATTAATCACTGGTAGTTTTTATTCAATACCAAGAAAATTATCAATGATCACACAATAACAATAATAAAAATCAGAGGACTATAGGAATAGACATAAATGAATATTTTACAAAATAATTTCCATTTAAAAAAAAACTAAAAAAGAGGAATGAATGAGTCTTTCCTTAATAGAATCTATGGTATCTTTTTTCTAAATCTAAAATCCAATATTATATGTTATTGTTATAAACAAGGGGCTTTCCAATATGATCAGAACAAAAGAAAGGATAGTCATCATTACTAGTACTGTTTGATTTAGTATTAGAAATGCTACCTAATGAAATGAGACAAGAAAAGAAAATTAAGGAAACAAGCACAGATGACACAAGGGAATAAGAACAAATGACAAAAAGTTATTTATTTATTCAGATGATAGAATAATTTCCTTAGAGAGAAAACTGAAATTAATTGAAATTTTTATAAATTCAACAAAACTGCAGGATATAAAATAAACACCTATCTTATCAGAATGTTTTTGTTACCAACAAAACACATAAAAAAAGAAGTTACATTCCATTTAAAAAAATGATTGGCTATATGAACTACTTTATACTCTTATTTACCATAAACTATTTAGGAATTATGTGAATACAAATAGAAAAAACACTTTGCAGGAATAAAGAGATGTAATAATTGGAGAACTATTCACTGATGATGGGCTGTATGAGATAATCTGATCAAAATGTCAATATACCTCTAAATAAATTTAATTATTCTAGGATTTGCCATTCAAACTATCATGGAATTTTTTTAGAAGTAGAAAATATAATAATGAAATTCATTATAGAGAACAAAAGGTTAAGAATCTCAAGGGAAAATATAATTTTTTAAATGTTGGAAGGGCCTAACAATACCAGTAAAATATCATCCCATAGCAGAAAGCAGCAATCATAAAAATGATATTATTCTAGTTAAAAATGTGCACCCAGCTTCAAAAATGATTTTTGAATGACTATACCAGAAAGCCCCAATCTGAAAGGATCATTTCTGCTGCGTTTGTCACATCAAGCTGTTCTCCTGAAGAAGCTAGTGGATTGTTTAACTAATTCCAAACATTAATCTATAGTATTTGCATTCTTCTTCAACAGGGCACCTTCAGGGTGATAAATGTTTTTATTTGCAGTTTGAATAAAAAATAAAGAATCCAAAGTAATTGTTGTTTCCTAATACTCTTTCTTTAATTTCTTTGGATTATAGACTTAATAGAAGTATCACTGGATTAAGGGTATGCAAAGAAATTAAGGAAAGAGTAAAATGATTCAGAAGTGTAAACATATTTATATATATATGTAAAATTTTGAAAGACTTTAAAATTCTGATTAATGCAATGATCAACCATCTATCAATCTACATCTTGACAATGAGAAAATGGACTCAAATTACAGACAAAATATCTATGTTTTGGACAAGAGCAATATGAAAATTAATTTTGCTTTAGCATGCATATTTGCAGAAAGGATTTTATTTTTATTTTTATTTTCAATGAGTAGTGCTAAGAAGTCTTAAAATCATCCAATGAAAATTATTTTGTCCAGTTTTTGTCTATGAGAATCGTGGATTTTTTTTCTATTGTTGAAGTGATGACTTCTAAAATATATTGATATGTTGAGAAACAGATTTTTTAACTAAAATTCCCAAAAGGAGATAGTCTATTGCATCCTAAATAATGCTATATATCATTTCAGCTTTAAAAATTTATACAGGAGATGGAGACCAGCATGTTTTAATAGAGAGGGAACTCGCTTGATTTTTAAACCTTGTAGAAAAAGCCTATGGATCTCATCAATGTAATAAAATGTCAGTGTAAAAAACCTGGAAATGTAATGGATACAGAAAAGAATAGAAAATAATATATGAATTGATGCAAGGTGAAGCAAAGAGAGCTAAGAAGCAATTCAGAAAGACTATATCAATGTAAATGGAAAGAACATTTCTCAAACAACTGAAAATCAATGTTTTAAAATTATGCAAAAATAACCCCAAAGCATTGTGCAAAGTATTAAATAAGAAAATGTTTTCCTCACACATTTACAGAGTTGAGAATGCAGAGGGGAGTCTAAAGGGGCATGTAAAATCAGTGTAATTGAATTCTCTGAGAAGCTCTCCAGTGTCATTGTAAAGACACAAGAGCTTCCACTTCAAAAAGTCTTGTTATTACAGGTAAATATACTATGCGAGAAATCATGATACTTTGAATATAGTTCTGTTGAACAACTTTATATATCACTCTTGTGTAATTAGATTTTTCTCCCCAAAACTCCCTTTCCCAGCTTCCTAAGTTAGGCAGGTCAATAAAAGGAAAGGAAACCATAGATGAATCTCCTTTTAAGATTTTGCATCTATGATGCAAACATTTCCAGTAGAATATTATCAAAAAGACTTCAACAATTGATCATGATAGTCATTCATTATGATCAGGAGGGTTGATACCAGGAATGCAAGGATGGTTCAATTTCAGGAAAACCATCCACATAATTGACCATATCAACAAGCAAACCAACAAAAATCACATGATTATCTCAATAGATTCAGAAAAAGCCTTTGACAAAATACAACACTCATTCCTATTGAAAACACTGGAAGGTATAGGAATAGAAAGGTATTTCCTAAAAATAATAAACAGTATATATCTAAAACCATCAGCCATCATCATCTGCAATGGGGATAAATAGAAGCATTCCCAATAAGATCATTAGCGAAACTTAGATGCCCATTATCACCTTTATTATTTAACATTGTACTAAAAATGCTAGCAGTAGCAATTAGAGAAAAATAAGAAATTGGAGGTATTAAAATAGGTAATGAGGACACCAAGCTATCACTCTTTGCAGATGATATGATGGTCTATTAAATAAATCCTAGAGAATCCACCAAAAAGCTAGGGGAAATAATTAACAACTTTAGCAGAGTTGCTGGTTACAAAATAAACCCACATAAATCATCAACATTCCTATATATTTCCAACAAATCTCAGCAGCAAGAGTTAGAAAGAGAAATTCCATTTAATATCACCATAGACAATATAAAATACTTAGGAATTATCTGCTGAGACAAACACAGGAACTATTTGAACACAACTTCAAAACACTCTCCACACAATTAAAGCTAGATCTAAATTATTGGAAAAACATTAATTGCTCATGGGTAGGACAAGCTAACATAATAAAAATGACTAACCTACCCAGACTAATTTACTTATTTATTGCCATACCCATCAAACTACCATGAAACTTTTTTACTGAATAAGAAAAAAAATTGTAAACGAGTTCATTTGGAAGAATAGAAAATCAATAATATCAAGGAAATTATTGAAAAACTGTGAAGGAAGGTACCTATAAGAGCTCAAAATATACTATAAAGCAGTGGTCATCAAAACAATATGGTACTGGCTAAGAGACAGAAAGAAGGATCAGTGGAATAGACTTTGAGTAAGTGGCCTCAGCAATTCAATCTATGATAAAGTCAAAGATCCCAGCTTTTGAGACAAAAATCCACTATTTGACAAAAACTGCTTGGAAATTTGGAATAACAGTATGGGAGAGGCTAGGTTTAGATCAACATCTAACACCCCACACCAAGTTAAACTCAGAATGAGTGAATGACTTGAATATAAAGAAGGAAACTATAAGTAAATTTGGTGAACACAGAATAGTATACTTGTCAGATCTTTGGGAAAGGAAAGATTTTAAGACCAAGAAAGAATTAGAAAAAATTACAAAAGGTAAAATAAGTAATTTTGATTACATTAAATCAAAAAAGTTTCTGTACAAACAAAACAAATGCAACTAAAACTAGAAGGGAATCAACAAATTGGGAAAAAATCTTCATAAAAATCTCTGACAAAGGTGTAATTACTCAAATTTATAAAGAGGTAAATCAATTGTACAAAAAATCAAGTCATTTCCCAATTGATAAATGGGCAAGGGATATGAATAGGCAATTTTCAGATAAAGAAATCAAAGCTATCAATAAACACATGAAAAATGTTCTAAATCTCTTATAATCAGAGAAATGCAAATCAAAGCAACTCTGAGGTACCACCTCACACCTAGCAGATTGGCTAATATGACAGCAAAGGAAAGTAATAAACGTTGGAGGGGATGTGGCCAAATTGGATCATTAATACTTTGCTGGTGGAGTTGTGAATTAATCCTTCCATTCTGGAAGGCAATTTGGAATTATGCCCAGAGGGTGATAAAAGACTGCCTACCCATTGATCCAGCCATAGTTGGATTTGTACCCCAAAGAGATAAATAGGAAGACTTGTACAGGAATTATCACAGCTGTGCTCCTCTTTGTGGTGGCAAAAAAATTGGAAAATGAGGGGATGTCCTTCAATTGGGGAATGGCTGAACAAATTGTGGTATATGTTGGTGTTGGAATACTATTGTGCTCAAAGGAATAATGAACTGGAGGAATTCCATGTAAATTGGAATGATCTCCAGGAATTGATGCAGAGTGAGAATAGCAGAACCAGGAGAACCTTATATACAGAGACTGATACACTGTGGTACAATTGAATGTAATGGACTTCTCCATTAGTGGCAATGCAATGATCCAGAACAATTCAGAGGGACTTATGAGAAAGAACACTATCCACATTCAGAGGAAAATCTATGGCAGTAGAAACACAGAAGAAAAACAATTGCTTGATCATATGGGTCAATGGGGATATTATTGGTGATATAGACTCTAAATGATCTCCTTGGTGCAAACATCAATAATATGGAAATAGGTTTTGATAATGAACACATGTAAAAGGCAGAGGAATTGTGCATCAGCTATTCACCGGAAGAGGGGATAGGGGAGAGGAGGGAAAGACATGGTTCTTTAACCAAGCAAGAATATTCTAAATTATCTAATTAAATAAAAATTTCAAGAATAAATTAATAAAAATTTTAAAAATAACAAATGCCTATGTCATAAATTTAAAATTTATCAAGTTTTGAATTAAAGCAAAACAATGTTTCACATTTATTTTTCCAATCTTAAAATTTTACTCCCACTAGTGCATATTCTATTCTGGCAAACTACTTTTCAAGATGTACCCAATATTTAAGATCCATTTTCCTAAATCTGGATCTTTTCAAAAGTGGACTTTCATGCATGGACTATATCCTTTCCTTTCCTTTCCCTCCAGCACTCACCAGTTTCCTTCAAAGTACAGCTCAAATGTATTTTCCTTAATAGTCTTTTCCTCATCTAAACACTTTACTTTCCAGTAATAATAATAATGTACTACTGGTAATTACAGCTATTGTTATAATAACATTAATAAATAGCATTGATGTAGAGCTTTGTGTTTTTAAATTAACATTGATTTCATATGTAACATAATATATATAGTAAAGCAATAATATAAAACATATGCTTTGTTATAAATATATAATGAATTCAAATAAATATTGTTATGCAAGAGAAACAAATCCTCACATTAGCTAATTCCAAAAATGTATCTCATTATTTTCCCCCAGCCTCCTATCCTTCTCCCTTCCTGAAGAAAGCAGGTAATATGATGTAGATTGTACACATATTATCATATTAAACTTGTTTCTTTATTCATTATGCTCTGTTACAAGACGTATATTGTTTATACTAGAGAAAATTCATGTAAGAAATAAAATAAAGAAAAGTATGTTTCAATCTTCATTGAGACTTCTACAGTGATGGATATCATTTTTCATCAGGAATTCCTTGGAGGAACTCTGCGAGGTCTCCCTTCTGCTTCTATTAACCCGATTTTGCAGATGAGAAAATGAATATGACCTAGGTTGAGTCACTTACTCAGATTATGCAGTAAGGAAAAGTTTGAAATAGGACTTTAACTCAGGTCTTTCTGACTCCATTTCCATTGCTCTATTCACTGAATGATGCACTTTCTTATTAACATTCTGCATTATGTAATTATTTTCTATATACTTTGCCTTTATTTACTTGTGAACATGACCCACTCTGGAAAATGTGAGTTTTTGACTTTGGTTTTGGTTTTGAAAAAACAGAGGTTGTGTTTCTATTTTTTTTAATCTCTAATATCTACTATTACTTTCTATATAAATTTATTGTTTTCTAAAATTACTTGAACTTAATTTTTTAAAGAGAAAAGCAGAATTCATAGTATGAAAGCATTTGAAAATAATTTCATGAAAGAAATAAAAATGCAAAAACATGATCATTTAAATTGAATATAGTGTATTGTTATTAAGGATATATATTTATTTTGGATTAAATCACATGGAGACATGGAATATTAACCTAGTGGATAGAATGTTATTATTGGAGTTTTAAATTTTTTTTTCACTTTTGTCTCTCATACTTCCTCATTATGTGCCTTTGAGTAAGTTGCTTAACTTCTCTGACTTTTGGTATTCTTATCTATAAAATAATAATAGAATCACTTATATAACACCATCTTCAGGAGAATATTATAAGATTATAGATGAAATCATATTACAATTAAGAGCTATGAGAATGTTAAAACATCTTTTAAATTTTAGTTATCATTAAAGTTTATGACAAATATTAGAAACTCTTCTTAGTTGCTTGAGACCTTCTTTAAATTTCTATTTGAAACCTTTGCAGGAGTGAAGATGATTCCAGAGATTCTAGCATAACTCTGTTGTGATGATAATTTCTTTAGAAACAAATCTGATATTGGACAAATCCATTTAAAAATGTGATATGAATATTATATTAGAGCAAAGATTGCAGTTGGAAATGGTTAATCCACTAGGAACTGGAATAAAGAGGGAGTGAGATAGTAGAGCAAAGATATGTAGGTTAGAGTCTTTGATCCAAATGAGATGAAGTTCAAAGGTAGAGAAAAGATCTAAGAAGTAGGAGGCCAGGGTTGAAGCCATCGAATAAAATGTCTCCATTGTTTCTTTGTTTTCATGGACAATAATTATGTGCTCTAGGAGACAGGAAATCAGTCAATTGAAAAGTGTAGGAGGGTAAAATAAGAGTGTCCCAAGTCCAAAAGGTCAAATAGTTTTATAGAATATTATTAGGAAGAGGAGAGATTGAACTAGGTCTGATTTTGGGGTTCCTGAGATAGGATGTATTTGACTTTTTGTCTCTTATGTTTCATAACGAGAAAAAATTGCTGACTCACAGGTAGATGTGGGAAGCAATTGAAAGATAGAGAAAGGAAAGAAAATACACATTTATGTGATGTCTACTGTGTACCACAACCTGTGATAAACTCTTAAAATATGATCTCAGTTGACCTCAGTAGAATCCAGGAAAATCATATGTTTGCAAGTGTAGGTCTGACTTCAGAGAAGATAAAATGGCAGAGTATAAGGAGGTTCTATCAAGGAATGATTTTTTAAAATTTTAATAGACTCCCACAACTATCCTCATGGATAGGCATCCAGTTTGACCCATTTGCTTCCTGATACACATGCTTCATTTATAGTATACCAAGATACTTGAAAAAAAATTTCTGTCTTTATCTAGAGTTCTACTTGAAGAGTTAAAGTTTTAAATGCAATTCAGAATTCCTGGACTCTGTCATGCATATTTGCATCAAGATTAAAGGAGTCCATCAAATTCAATTCATGACAAGCATGCTTTCTAATTCTCAAGTATGATTTAGGAAAGTAAAAATTATAGGTTTTAGAATTAATTGTAACAGATTTTAGAATTAATCAATTACATAATTTATAGGTAAGATTTAAAAATCAACAAAGATAGTGGGAGTTTTAGCAGTGCTAAAGAAACTCAAAAGATTTCAACTGAAAATGATTCTTCTTGAATACAGATCATGCTTAGATTTTAGGAACATGCTTTATTTCTTCTTTGCCTAGATGTCTCTAGAATGAAGGAAAGAGAAATAAACATGTATGTAGAGATCAGTGCAGAAAAGGACAGAACATCCTAGAAGGAAAGAGGGAGATAGACACTTTTCTGAGATCATTCTCAAACCTTTAGCTTTGTGAAAATGCTAACTAACTTCTAAGCCACTACAGTAAATTTGGACATAAAACTCCTCTTTTAATAATATTTTCCCTTCCTCCAAAATATTTATTTGCTTTTGCTTTGCAGTCACTAACTCTACTGGCTGAATTATGTTAATAGCCATCTTGCTTGCCTCCAAACTCATTCTCCTTCAGTCTGATCTATCTTATACATAAGGATAAGAATCTTTTAGTACCAGTAATTTTTTAACCCCAAGCAAATGCAAACCAGTAACCTATGGATTCCCCATTACTTTTTCATGAAGATTATGTTTCTGTATTATCTTTTGACACTGTTAGTTAGCATGATATAATGATAGGACATTGGACTGGGAGACAGGAAGACCTGGGTTCTAATCTCTTTAAACCACAGTAGATAAGTGACCTTGGGCAAATTAATGAAGCTCTTTATGCCTCATTCCATCATTTGTAGAAAAGGGAATTGAACTCATTGGTCTTTACCCTCATTTCTAATTCTAAATTTATAATCTTGAAATCTCTGCTAAGAAAACATATCCTAAACTGACATATAGAAAATAAAAATTACTGTACTATAAAATGGTATGTAACTTATAAGGAGAATTATACTGGAATCCAAATCTAAACATAGTTTACTGAATTTTTCTAGGAAACTATGTGTAACCATTTTAGAAAAGTTGTAATCTCCACTGGTAGAGAACATATCAAAATTGAGGAAAAAATATGTATCTTTGAAATATTAAAATTGTTTTTAAGGGCTCTATCCTTCAGTTAAACACTCTTACAAAAGCTAGAGATTCAATTCATTAAATAATTTATTTATTAAAGAACTCATTCAAGGATACAAATTGAATTGCTATAGCAAACAAAAGGCTGCCCTTTGAATTATGGTAATATAAGTTTAATTTTGCCTCTGATAATATAAAGAACTATGTTAAGAACGAATTAACTTCTCAGTGTCCTCTGCCCCAAATTCCCTATGACAAAGAGATGCCTGTGTTCATTGATGGAGAGATTTTTCACATTGGAATTTCATTCTATCAATAAAATAACTGGGCACTTCCTCTTATGTAACCTCTGCCCCTTTCAAATAAAACAGACACAAAATAATCAAAACCATGATGAAAGGAAATATGTTGTTTCTTAAGGGTAAAAAGTTAAAAATAAGATGTAGTGCATCATTCAGATAATTATTTTGTTTCAATCCTCTTTAGAAGGAGTTAATAAACATCATTTGTATTAATTAATCAAATTTTGTACCTCCTTGTGTCTATGGCATGGAAAAAATTAGGAAAACCACAAAATGTGGCTCATAGTCACATACAATTGTGTGAAGGTAGTGGTCTGAGAAGAATACAATTTTTATATTTATTTGAAAGTTTTTAATCATGAACTTTGGACAGACCTCAAAATTTTCAAGTAAAGATAGTTCTTAAGATTTGGAGGAAAACATTATTTGCAGTTTCAATGAAGAGAGAAGTTTTTAAAGTTCTCATTGTCCTTGAAATAATTCATAATGCCTTTCCACCAAGGTCTGTTGAGTATGGTGTAAATAGATGAGAGATATCTGTATTAAACTCTTTGATATATATGTAGAAATAAAAAAGAGGAAAAAGAGGCTATGTATCCTTATTTCTATCATGGAGAAATCCTCATCCTCTGGTTGCTAAATAAATAGCCACTGTAGCATTTACAATAGATCTATAAAAATAAATTAATGGTGAAAATACATTGCAGAGTTAAAAGTAAACTATAGGTTGGAGGTGGATGAGAAATGGGCACAGTAAATTTCAGAGTATTCAATCAGTTTCTGTGTATAGATTCTGTTAAAAGAAACATAAAATTTTATTTGGATGAGTGTATCCCATTACACGTTTAAAAGTCAATATTCCTAAGTTGTACAAAGCCTTGTACTAGAAAAATAAATTGCTTCAGCTTAAACATTGTAAAAAGCAGATGAAGGCAGACATTTTCTCATGGAAGGATAGCATACTGTCTGCCAAAAATAATACTCTTAAGACTGACCTTCAAAAATCTAGTTTGGGAGACAAAACTACACTTTTCTTTTTAAAAGCTGACACATTTCCAGAATTCTTTCTTCCCATTTCTATTATTCTAAGAACTTGTAGGAAGAATAGAGGGAAGGTCAAGATTTCTATTTAAGTAATAAAATATTTTGATGAAGTATAGACATTAAGTACAGTGAGAAACTAGATTTTGTTAGCAATATTACAATCTTTTATGTGTTAAAATTATTTATTTATTTTTGACTTTTTAAACATTATTTTATTTGGTTATTTACAAACATTATTCATTGGAAACAATGACCATTATCTTTTCCTCCCCCCGTCCCCCTCCCACCACTATTCCCATAGCCGGCACACAATTCCACTGGGTTTCACATGTGTTCTTGGTTCGAACCCATTTCCATATTATTGGTATTTGCACTAGAGTGTTCATTTAGAGTCTCTCCTCAGTCATATCCCCTCCACCCCGGTAGTCAAGCAGTTGCTTTTCATCGGTGTTTTTACTCCCACAGTTTATCCTCTGCTTATGGATAGTGTTTTTTAGATCCCTGCAGATTGTTCAGAGACATTGCATTGTCCCTAGTGGAGGAGTCCATTACCTTCCATTGTACCACAGTGTATTAGTCTCTGTGTACAATGTTTTCCTGGTTCTGCTCCTTTCCCTCTGCATCACTTCCTGGAGGTTGTTCCAGTCTCCGTGGAATTCCTCCACTTTATTATTCCTTTTAGCATAATAGTATTCCATCACCAACATATACCACAATTTGTTCAGCCATTCCCCAATTGAAGGGCATCCCCTCATTTTCCAATTTTTGGCCTCCACAAAGAGCACAGCTATGAATATTCTTGTACAAGTCTTTTTCCTTATTATCTCTTTGGGGTACAAACCCAGCAGTGCTTTGGCTGGATCAAAGGGCAGACAGTCTTTTATTGCCCATTGGGCATAGTTCCAAATTGCCCTCCAGAATGGTTGGATCAGTTCACAACTCCACCAGCAATGAATTAATGTCCCTACTTTGCTGCATTCCCTCCAGCATTCATTACTTTCCATAGCTGTCATGTTAGCCAATCTGCTAGGTGTGAGGTGATACCTCAGAGTTGTTTTGATTTGCATCTCTCTGATTATAAGAGATGTAGAGCACTTTTTCATGTGCTTATTAATAGTTTTGATTTCTTTGGCTGAGAACTGCCTGTTCATGTCCCTTGCCCATTTATCAATTGGAGAATGGCTTGATTTTTTGTACAATTGATTTGGCTCTTTGTAAATTTGAGTAATTAAACCTTTGTCAGAGGTTTTTATGAAGATTTTTTCCCAGTTTGTTGTTTCCCTTCTGATTTTAGTTACATTGGTTTTGTTTGTGCAAAAGCTTTTTAATTTGATGTAGTCGAAATTATTTATTTCATATTTTGTGACTCTTTCTATGTCTTGCTTGGTTTTAAAGTCTTTCCCTTCCCAAAGGTCTGACATGTATACTATTCTGTGTTTACCTAATTTACTTATAGTTTCCTTCTTTATGTTCATGAAAGTCACCCATTTTGAATTTATCTTGATGTAGGGTGTGAGGTGTTGATCTAATCCTAATCTCTCCCACACTGTCTTCCAGTTTTCCCAGCAGTTTTTATCGAATAGTAGATTTTTGACCCAAAAGCTGGGATTTTTGGGTTTATCATATATTGTCTTGTTGAGGTCACTTGCCCCAAGTCTATTCCACTGATCCTCCTTTCTGTCTCTTAGCCAGTACCAAATTGTTTTTATGACTGCTGCTTTGTAATATAGTTTGAGATCTGGGACTGCAAGGTCCCCTTCCTTTGTATTTTTTTTTCATTATTTCCCTGGATATCTTTGATCCTTTGTTATTCCAAATGAACTTTGTTATGGTTTTTTCTAAATCAGTAAAGAAATTTTTTGCAAGTTCTATGGGTATGACACTAAATAGATAGATAAGTTTGGGTAGGATGGTCATTTTTATTATATTGGCTCGTCCCACCCATGAGAAGTTAATGTTTTTTCCAATTGCTCAAGTCTAGTTTTAGTCATGTGGAGAGTGTTTTGTAGTTGTGTTCATATAGTTCCTGTGTTTGTCTCAGGAGATAGATTCCTATGTATTTTATATTGTCTAAGGTGATTTTGAATGGGATTTCTCTTTCTAGTTTTTGCTGCTGAACTATGTTGGAGATGTATAGAAATGCTGATGACTTATGCGGGTTTATTTTGTATCCTCCAACTTTGCTAAAGTTGTTGATTATTTCAATTAGCTTTTTGGTTGAATCTCTAGGATTCTTTAAGTAGACCATTATGTCATCTGCAATGAGCGATAGTTTAGTCTCCTCTTTGCCTATTTTGATGCCTTCAATTTCTTTTTCTTCTCTAATTGCTACTGCTAGTGTTTCTAGTACAATGTCAAATAGTAGAAGTGATAATGGGCATCCTTGTTTTACTCCTGATCTTATTGGGAATGCATTTAGTTTATCCCCATTGCAGATGATATTGGCTGATGTTTTTAGATATATACTGTTTATTATTTTTAGGAACGACCCTCCTATTCCTATGCTTTCTAGTGTTAAGATTGTTTAACTTGAATTTGTAGATTTTTTTTGTGTTATAGTGACAAGTATTTTTTTAATTCTACAAGAGGCATGTAAATATATTAGTATTTGAGTATTTTGGCAATTTTTATATGATTTTGATATTGTTTCAGATTGTGTTTATTTTGTGTTGTGCTGCTTGTTATAATTCTATCACCATGGAGTAGTTCAAGGGTAGTGTGTTTTGTTAATTATTCCTAGTCTCAGTTAATTTCTAACTTTGGGGGTAGAACTGAGAGATTAAATTATACTTCTATTATTACAAAGTAAATGTATGTCAGAGGAAAGACTTGAATGCAAATTTTACTGATTTCAGAGTTTATCTTCAGTCAACTACACCATCATGCCTTTCTTTTTGTGTTTCTGATGAAGAATCTGGAGTTTAACAGATGTAACAGTTGAAACAGATTTATATCTGTATTATTCTTCTCTACAGCTGTAAGTGTTCCAGTGTGTAGGTCATTAGACTTGGTGTCAAGAAGATCTGAGTTCAAATCCCATTTCAGATATTTATTAGCTGTGTGAACCTGACTAAGTCACTAGGTATTTCTCAACCTCTTCTGTAAATTTGAGATAACAATAATATTTGTCTATTGTGATTTTATGGATCAAACAAGATGGCATGAGTAAAAGTTCTTTGAAGACTTTAAAGTGATATAAGTGCTAATTGTTACTATTAAAGTGCTACTCTGCCTCCTTGTAACATGAAGTTAACTTCAGGTTTTCAAAGAGTAGGTCAAAAGTCATTATTTTTAGTCTTCTGGAATGACTTTGAATATGGTATCAGAGTATTTTTTTTTTTTTGCCCAGTCACTAGATCTGTTAGGAAAAGCTCACTGGTAATTTGGTTGTATGATGCCACTTTTTTAGCCACATCAAGTCTTAGAGTCTTCTACTAAGTTACTGAAGACTTCATATTTGCATCCTTAAAGGGAATCAGAGATTTTAACAATCAGAACAACACAAAATAAACACAGTCTGAAATAATATCAAAACCATAGAAAATTGCCAAAATATTCAACTAGTAAAATTTGCATATCTCTTGTAGAATTTTTTAAAAAATACTTGTCTATATTAACACAAAAAGGGAATTTAGATGTTTAAATCAGAGCTATTTGACATTAAATCATGTGTGTGTGTGTGTGTGTGTGAAAATCAAATATTTCTTACCAAGAGTTTAACACAGAATTTGCCACAAAGGAATACTTGATGAATATATAGTGATTAAACAACATTTGCCCTGAATTCACAGGCACTAATTCACAGCATATCTGTGATAAATTGGTCATTATTTGTTTAAAAAAAGAAATTATATTGTAAATGGGTAACTCTGATAATAGGTGGCATTGAAAAATCTAACTTAGGATTCAGAAATCCTAATTAAACTTGGTCTTTATTTTTAGGATTTTAAATAAATAGATTGTGTAATGGCCCAATGGATAGAGGGCTGGTCTTGGTAATAGAACAACCTGATCTGCCTACTTATGCTAAGGGTATTGGATTGGATATTGGATCTAACCATTCTTTGAATGTTTAATAGAATTCACTCTTCTATTTTTATAGTTTAACACCCAATTCAATGACCTTATTCTCTGTTTTGTTGATCTAAGTTTAGAGATATAAATTTCCCCCTTCATATAGCTTAGGCTGCATCTCATAAATTTTGATGTTATCTCCTAATTGTTATTTCATTCTTTAGGATGAAGATACTTAATTTCCAATTAGCTTTTAGTCTTTCTGCTGCTCTTTGTTAATAGGTAATTTTTATTTTATTTTAGTCCTTAAATAGTTGATTAAATAGTTCCATTTTTCTATATTTTCTTGTAAGATTTTTTTTATGCCCTAATATATGGCCAATTTTTGTGAAGGTGCCATGTATTGCTCAGAACAATCAGTACATGCCTTTTTATTCACATTCAGTTTTCTCCAGAGGTCTATAATTAAACTTATATGAATTTCTATCTACCTCCTTAATGTCTTTCTTGTTGTTGTTGTTGTTGTTGTTTTAGTTGAATTTATCTAGTTCTGAGAGTGTAAGGTTGATATACATGTCCTCCACTTTTGTACTTTTGCTATTTCCTCCTGTAACTCATGTAACATCTCCTTCCATATCTCTTTTGATTACATCAATTATTACTTTTCATTTGTCTGAGATCTCGATTGCCACCCATGCTTTTTTCCCCTACTTTAGCTGAGTCATAATAGATTCTCCCCTTGACCTTTACTTTTACTCTGCATGTGTCCCTGTTTTAAATGGGTTACTTGTAGATGGCATATTGTAGATTCTCATTTTAAAGCAACTCTGCTCTCCCTTTTCTTTTTATGGGTAAATCCATCCCCTTCAACATGTAAAGTAACTACCACTAATTCTGTATTTATCTCCATCTTATATCCACCCCATTCATCCATCTCTCTTACTCCTTTCAGTTTTTCCTTGTTCACAAAATTCATTCTTTCTTCTGCCCATTCCTCCCTTCTCTTATTTCCCCTCCCCCCCAATTCCCCACTGCATAAGATAGGTTCCTATGGCCAACTAAGTGACAATGTTATTCCTACTTTGAGCTAATTTTGATGAAATTAAGGTTCAATCATTGACTACCACCCCTCTCCCCCATCTTCTCCTCCTCTCTTTTGAATCTTAGGTGCCTCTTCATGTGAAATAATATACCCCCTTCTATCTCTCATTTTCTCTTCTTCCTGTGTGGGCCTCTTTCTTGTCTCAAACATTTTTGACCCTTTTTACTTCTCACTCTATAGTGTAATGATTAGAATTGGTATAATTAAGCTTTAAATCACAAGACTGTTAATACCTAGATTTATTAGTAAGAAATAGAAAATAAGAGAGAAATATAGAAAGGAGATGAAGAATTTCCTAGCATATTGATCCACCTAACAACTCAGTGTCTGTCTCAGATTCTCAGCCTCAGAAAACAACTCCCCCCACAGATTCCTGTTGGGTCTCATCTTATAAATCCTTACTATACCCGCTAGCTCTCTTTCATTACCTCCCAGTTACCAATCCCAGGTCCACAATTAGCCTAGCACCACCCATGGGGGGGGGGGGGAAGGACTGTGCCTGTGGGATCAATTTAATGGTTGCCGATTGACCCAAATTAAAAACAAATGGAAGGGAAGTTCAAATCTCTGATCAAGTCAACTCAGAAATTCCCTTCACACAATCCCCTCTGTGATTTTTTTGGGAGATGAGCATGTTGAAATATCCCGAACTGAGAATCTTGGGAGATTAACATTCCTACTTTCCCCAATGAATCATTTCAAATAACCAACCTTTAACTCTAAGGATTCTCCCACTGAAGATGTATAAAGCATCACCCTTTTTTAAAGCAGAAATTACAGCAATATGTGAACAAGAGATGAATACAAGAGAAAGAAAAGAAAAACAAAAATTAATAGATGCATTGACAAAAATCCAATTGGGGGCATTCCCTTTTGGCATAAAAATTTACATTCAAAATAAATGTGTTCAACCTCCTTCAATTCAGTTCATTCTGGATTTCTTGAGTCAGGGTATGGTTTCTGCAGGAATCTCCATGGCACCCTCTTCCAAAGATTTCCTTTCCCAATTGAAGACATTGGCAAGTCTCTTCTCAAATTCCTCTTAAATATTTCAATCTCTAGATTTTAGAACAATCATCATAGAATAGCTTCCCTCTGAGTTCATGAATGAATAAAGAATATTTCTTTAAATGCATAATACATTCTCATTAAATTCATAGCTATAATTAGAAAAATGATGGCATCTCAATTAGTGGGTATGACAGAGCAGGTGGCAAAATGTAGTGATTTCCATTGTATAATAATTCTGTGATGCCAGCTAAAGTTCATGACAATAAATCCATTTGGATTTGTAAAACCAGTGACTTTAGTGACTAAGTGAACAGCAAATAATACCCCCTCCAAAATCATCTAAAAGCATACTAATATACACATTATTTTGCTCTTTGTATATGATAGGTCACTCTGAGACAGCTAAAGACCTCTGCTCCAAATGGAGTATCAGTAGTATAGAGTACAAAACATAAAATAAAATAACAATCTAGTAAAGAAGGGTAGATTAGAACTTGAATAAAATGAAGGACAAATTAGCTGAACATTTCTAGCCACAATGACCAAGGAAAAACCATTTATTCAGGATGAGAATTAACATTTTTCTTTAGATGGGTCACAAATCTATAGCCCCAATCTCTTTTCTCTTTAGCTTCAGTTCCTCATTACCAACTGCCTATTGCATGCACAAATTGAGTTTTCCCAAAGGAAACTCAACATTTTGGGAACAGAACACATTACTTCTCTTCCAATTCCTCTCTCCTACATATTTGTATTTTCATATAGAGTATCTATATTCTATCTGTTTCCCAGGATTATGATCTCAGCATCATCCTTGACTCCTTGATTTCTTCCACTGTGAATATCAGTTATCAAAAGTTGTTTCTTCTTCTACACATCTCTCATATCCAGACCCAGATTCCTAATTATGTTGCACAGCCACTGTTTAGTTCAGTCTTTCTTCTCCTCTTAAGTAGGTTACTGCACCATTCTCCTAGTTTCTCTCCTTCAATTCTCTTCCCACATCCATCTCACATCTTTACATCTCTCCAACCCATCCTCTACAGTACAACCAAAGTGACTTTTCTTTACCAAAGATCCATCATGTCAAACTCATACTTACCAAATTCCTGTGGCTTTCTTTGTTTTGTTTAACATATAAACCTCCTTGTTTGTCTTTTAAAACACTTCATAATGACAACATCCTATCTTTCCAGCCCAATTACAAATTAATTACTCTTTTTTTCTCTGTAGTAAATCCGAATTCATCACCCCTCTCTTCCTCTCACATGATATTTCATTTTCTATTTGTGTCTAGTACTTAATCAATTATTTTCATTGATTGATTGATTCTAGTCCTGCTTATGACTGATAATGTTTGGGTCAAGTTTGGCAAATCTCTTACCTCTTGGTGCTCTAAGGACCTTTTTATGATCATAAGTTGGACAAAAAGGTTTTATCTTAACTTTTGCAGTGCAACATTTCTATACTGATGAAATAATAGGACCAACTACATTTTTTTAAAAATGAAAATAATTCTGGATCTTATGCTCCATTAGACTTGGCTTCATAAACTCAAAATTACCTCCATGAAATTACAGATCCAACAAAAAGAATAGTAACATCATTGTCAACTCTTGATAAATTATGTCCATTAAATATTTGTAATTATGAGTCAAAAAATTTAAGGTCAGGACAATCTAAGTTCAACAACATGCTTGCTTTATTACTTTTTATTTGTTGCTTAACCTCTCTGTGCTTTGATTAACTCTTATTTCAAACATGAAAGTACTCTACATTATTTAATTTACTAATCAAATATTTATTTAGTGCCCCCAAAATACATGTTGCTAATGTATTTCATAATGGAAAACTGAATCAGACATCTTTTGTGCTCAAAAGGCTTGCTAACTAATTAAATACATGATAGAAGCTGCTAAATCATTTGGAAAGGATAAATAATATTAAAATCCTTTTTATTGATGAAAGACCATACCTCTGGAAGATTCTTGTTGGGAAAATCTTATCATCCTGAAAGACACCATCAGTCTTGTTCCTACACCTCCTCACTACCCTCTGACTCTCCAATTGGAGAATAGAGCCATCAACTATAAAACTTACATTTAGGGAGGGAGCTAAGTTCAGTTATCTTCATATTTCTTTTTTTTAAAGCCTTAACTTCCATCTTAGAATCTAATACTATGTATTGGTTCTAAGGCAGAAGAGGTAAGGGCTAGGTAATGGGGTTTAAGTGGCTTGCCCAGGATCACTGAGGTAGAAAGCCATATTTGAACCTAGGACCTCTTGTCTCTATGCCTGACTCTCAATCTACTGAGCAACCCAGCTGCCCCCAGTTTCTTCATATTTCTCACCTTTCTGCTGTACTCTGGAATTTCTCTGAATTTTCCACCATTCCCATCCCACACCTTATATCTATCCCCACTTCCCAATTTTCAGGTTCCTTTTATATAATGTCTTTTATTAAACTGTAACCTTCTTGAGGAAGGGCCAGGACTGTCTTTGTTTTTCATTTGTAACCCTAGTACTTAGTAAAGTGCCTGGAACATAGTAGGGATGTGAAAAATGTTTATTCACCTTTATTATTACTGACATATGGTTAGTCTTCTCAGAGAAGACTTTTGAGAGGAGATGAAAACTCAGGAAAAAAATGGGTAAAATTTCACAATGTGAAGGTAGATTTACAAAGTATTAAAGACAGATGGAAAAATTAAAAAAAAGGAAAGAGTGGATTTTGCCTTAGAAATTCAATGTAGTTTAAGCCAATGAAACATTGCACATACTGAGTAGCATTTTAAAAATTAGCTGGAAACATAAATTGAGGCAAGACCATTGATGACATTGAATGCTAATATAAAGGATGGAGCTTTACTGAACTAGAAATCAGGATGTTTTCAAATTTATACCTAAGGGTTTCATGATAACTTTTTTACGTAGGAAAATTAGTCTGACAGGAGTACTGATGTGAGAAGATCCTCAGGGTGGGAAGATTGGTTGGAGTAGAATACTGTTGGAGTAGAATGAGAAGTAGTGAAATCATAATCTACACTGGCAGAAGAGAAAATGGAAGTAAGGGGGGCAGTTGTGAGAGGAATTAAAGTATTTAATATGCTTGTCATTTCTTGATGGCACAGGCCTTGTCTTTTTCTTTGTATTTCCCCAAGTGATTTTGAGATATTTTTGTCTTCAAAAATAAATTTTCATTATTGTTTGATACTACAAAACAATTTTTATGGCTACTATTCCTTCCTTATTTTTAAAGTGTTTGCAATGCTATTATTCCAACTTTATCAACACTAAACATCATTGGAATATGAATGAGATATTTCTAACATCTAAGGGATTTCCTAGAATATGCACCCAATCTAAGTCATACTTTGGTAAGCAGGAAACAAAAAATTTCTCAACAGAAAACTGCTTTGTATTGGGACTATTAGATGGAATGTACTGTCCCTCCAAAGCCTTTGTGATTTGAAATTTTTCAGTTAGGAAAAGGGAAGATGTAGAATTTTTTCTGTTAAGGAAAATAGTTAAATCCATTATTAAAGGATGTATGATGTTCCTGTTTTTATAAATGAATATTTTATACCTAACAGCAAGAAAGAAGACTAGATTAATAAAATAACTTGTTAAATATGTTCATTAAAACACACCTTCCAGATAGTTTTAAACAGTTTGGAAAAGAAAGCAACTATGTAATAAATATGAAGACTCATAAAACTTTGAGTAAGATGTAATCTGGACCCCACTTTTTACATGAAAACTGTAATGTTTAATGGTTAAGAGAAATAATATTATAAATATTATTATTATTAGAAATAAATTTATTACAAGTATAAAATAAGACTATGAAGAAACAGTATGAAGGACACATAATAAGATACTTTATTGACAATTTACTCTCTGTAAGGAATTATAGCTTCATAGTCTATTTTCATGACTGTTTTATTACAAGTAAAATTTAAATGATATAATAAGGTTTTTGGAGGCTGTGGTAAGATTAAACAGTGTCTGCTGATTTCTTATAATATTTCTGTGAGTTCTTTTATAAATGTTAGGTGAGTCCATTAGCTGTGAGTTATGCTACATACATGGGCATTCCTCCCTCATATGTTTTCCTGCTAGCTTCCTGGAAGTATGTATACTTCTTCCTTCCAGAGATGTGGAATACATTGCTGAGATGTGACCTGGATTTAGATGTGGATTGTGAAGTATTAATTTTTAATCATTTGCTTGAGTGAATACCTATCCTCATCTATATTTTAAGCAATCATATTTAATGTATGTATTATTTTGTCTAGTTACTTATATGATGAGAAACATATTAATTGTGGCTAAAGAACAGCAATTCCTAAAAATCCCTCCAAAGGGTTATGCACAGGACTTTGAGGACATAGATATTAATGTATGCTAGAGTTCATTTTGGAGGGGAAATTAGACTGTTCAGTGTAAAAGCCAGTTGGAGCAAGAAAAAAGCTAAGAGAGTAGATGGATGACCTCACATTCAGGTTAGTTTTGAGGTCCTATACAATGTAGGTGGATTTAAGCTTTCTATATTAATTGGGAAATACCACCATCTTTTAAATCATCATTATCAGTAGACATTTATTGAACAGCTAAAAGCAGGATAAATTACTTAATGTCAGCTATAGAGAGCTATAGAATGTGATCCTTGGCTACATGGTCATATGAGCAAATCATAAATAACAGGGAATATGAACACAATTTCATATGTACTTTCAAATATACAACTTTTTCATATATGATTAATATATTTTCCTATATGAATTTTAATTAGATATACATTTCATATGCAATATATTATTTTCATATGAATGTTTCATTTATATTTATATGCACATACACATATAAATATATGAAAAAACAAAGAATATAATGTATCTTGCTAATGAATATTGTCAATGAAAGCTAAAGGAGTTCACAGAAAAAAGTAATCATGGAAGTTTTGAAAACTTTAGCAGAAACTTGTTAATTCAAATTCTTTCAGTTCTGCATTTAGTACTCCTACAATTCTCAAAACCTTTTGTTTTTGGCAATCAATTGTTGATAATTGATCGAACTCTCAAATAAAACCTCAAATTTTCTTGGGAGGACAGACTCCAGAATTAAAAAAAATAATGAAACAATTACATGGAATATCAGGGCATTTCCAAAAGCATTAGAAAATAAAATGCAACAGATTTGTATCAGTGAGTATTTGTAGCAGTGTAGACAGTGAGGAATAAGTCATGAGATGAATATTTTTTAACTTTAGTGACTAGAAGGATAAAGATAAATAACTGATATTGGCAGAAATAGAGAAATTGTGAGAGGAAGTAGCATTTGTAAGAAAGACAACATGTTTACTTTTCGGCATGTTTAACAAGAGAATTTTGGTTACATCATACATAACTGTATATATTGGTGTAAGGATTAGCTTTTAGCAAAAGCAAGAAGAGATCCTGCAAACAGAACTCTGAGAAGCTGGGAAACTGAACACACAGGCTGGACACAGTTGGTAAACTCCTCTGGAATAGAGAGAGGCTGCTTCTTTTTTTTTCCCTAGCAGTCAAGAGAGCCAAGAGACTTTCTGTCTGGTATTTCTGGGGTGGACCCAGAAAGCCAGTGATTCCCTCTTATTTGGCTTTCTTGATATTCTGCCTGTTCCTGTCTGCTGGTCCTGCCCATGCTGCTGATATCAAGTAGATTTCAGCAGAGCTATTACAGGGACTACTGCTTGAATCAGAGGACTCCTATGCTGTGAGATTCTTTGGCCCTGGTCCTTGTTCCTACCAAACCCCCTTAATCTTAATTACTAATTTAATAATTTAGTTTAGAATAATTATAAAAAGTATATGGGTTTTAATCTCTGTTTGGGTTGAGTTATTTCCTAATTCCCTTTTTCTTTTTACCCTTCAGTTAAATAAACCTGTTATTATATATAAATATGTAAATGTAATATGTATATATATATATATATATATATATAGTTAGTTCATTTTGAATTCTTCTTTTAACCCGCCTATTGCAATATAAACCCAATGGACCATAGAAAATTTACTAGGTATTATTCATTTAAATATTCTCCTATAATCATGTAACAATGGAAAAATATTCTAGATAAATTTTTTAAAATAAAGGAAAGAAAAAGAAAAAAATAAACATTCTCCTGTATCTATAAGTCATATGAGTTAAATCAAGCATGCAGTAAGAGAGACAATAAGTTGACAAGTAGTAAATCACTTCAACTTTTCTTTTTTCTATGACAACACAAAGACTGGTATTTTTCTTTATCACTTTTTAACAATTTAAGAATTAAGTTGAAATGAGGATAAATATATATCAGCAACCTTACAATATTATTAGAACTTTAGAGAGATTTTGAAAATCATGAGATCATATTTTTAGAGCTGTATAGAATCTTATAGAAAAACTACTTAAACTCCACTTGACATGAAAAACTGAGGCCAAAAGAAATTCTATAATTTGAACTCTTAAATGAATAATGTAAGTTAAGATTTGAGCTGTCTTCATACTTGTGAATTTTAAAATCTCCATCTTGCTTGGTCTAGCACCCAGGATTGGGCACATCCACACTACATGGGCATGTGCTAGTCAATGACAAATCAGAAATAACTGACTGCCCACCTGGGCTGTCCTAAGCCAAACTTGAGCCACCATTGGCACTTGTGAGGCACAGGAAGTGAGGTACAGAACAGCCTTGGGAATTCGCTCACTTCCTGTGGAATAAGCTAGGCGGGAGTTTGTGCTAGGAGCTAGAGCAGAGAGGAGGCCAGCAGATAGTTTTTCTTCAGATCGGTCACCTGAGTCAAGGACTGATTCTCTTCTCTACCTTGGCCTTTTGGGCCTAAACTCCCTTTGGCTCTCCCAGAAGGTTGAGTTAACCTTTTCCCTTTTCTCCTTTCTCCTTCTCTCCCTCTCCCTTTTCTTACTCCTGTTGTGATTAAACCACCATAAACTCCATTCTGACTTGAGTGTTTCATTTTAGGAATTTCATAAGTAAATTCCTTGGCAACCATAAAATTAATATTATAACAATCTTTAAAGGTGATTTTCACCATAATATACTTCAAATTCAATATCACACTATTTTAATTTTTCACAGTACTAATATAATTAAATAAAATACATAATTCTTTGGATCAAAATTCAGGATTTGTTTTTTATACCTGATTTTTATAATAATTTGTTTATATTTTAGTGTACAGTAAAACTAAAACTAAAACCTTATATATTAAACTGCAGAAGTTATTAAATGTCCAGACAATATTTATAAACATTAATTTCTGAAAATTTATGTTAAAACTCTAAACACTTCCACAAATTATGAGAACTGTAAAACAAAAATCCATGAATATGTTAATTTATCAGTTTCAATACAATATTAATTTTTTTCTCAACATATTCTTTTCTATTTTTTTATTTTGAAGCATATAGAAAATTTTTGCATTGTTTACCTAGAGTTCCAGAAGTTAAAACCAAAATACAAATAAGGCAAATGATCAATTAATTTAATTCTCTGATAACAATCACTGTATGTTACAAAAGATTAAAGAAAGTATTGATTTTCTGTGTTGCTTTGTTTTGAAATTAATAACTGGTTTGTAGAAAAGCTAGAGTATAATGACAAAGAAAATTGTCCTGGAAAATAGTACAAAGTACAGATTTTTATCTCCAATCAAATTTATAATGGGGGAATAAGGTTAATTATCAAAATAATGTCCAGTCATATAACATAAGATAAATATTCCAGCCAGACTTATGGGCAATGTGTTCATTATTTACTTGAATTTATATTTTATTACAATGCCAACAAGATTGGATATGAGAACTCCCTCACCCCCACCCTCTACAAACATTCTTACAAACTATATATTTGTATATACAAATACATATATGTGTATATTCATGAATGTGTATGGAAAAGGGAGGCACATTCCCAAAACATCTTTCCTAAGGCCATAAATTTGTTTTTGAAGAGGCAATTTAGTAAAGCATAAAGTGTTTTCCCATTTACTGTACTTACGATCTTCAATGATTTTTTTCCCCTTCTTTTCTTTCTGACCTTTAGCAAAGCACAAATTTAGAGAATTAAGTAGTGGATATTGTAGAATTTTCCTGGAGACATGCATGGCTTGCATAGACCATGGTTATTATAAAGCTCACATACTTTTATATCTTTTTCTGCCACTGAAAAAAAAAGGTTAAACACACTTTTTGTATAGTAAAAGTCAGTGACAAATGGAAGGCTTATTAATTTTCCAAAAAGGAAAAAAATTATTAGTTTTAATATTTAAGAAATGATACAATGAATAAAAGGTTAGAGAGGAGAAATTAAACATGATGGATTATAACATTCTTTTCTCTTCCCTGCTTTCCAGGGTACTGTACTTTTCTTGTTCTCCTTTTACCCAAGTGAGTGATTATTTTCAGTCCTCTTTATTGAATCATCATTCATTTCCTTCTCAGTAAGAACATATCCCAAACTAGTTTTAGACACCCTTATCTCTTTATATTATCTTACTTCCCCAAGGAGGCAGATAATATGGTGTATGTTGTATACCTATTATCATATAAAATATATCGATGCTCATTATGTTATGAGAATATGCACATTGCTTGTACTTGAGAAAAAATCATGGAAGAAATCAAGTGAAGAATGGTATGTTGCAATTTGCATGCAAACTCTATTTTTTTGGTCTATGGCAGTGGATATCTGTTTTTGTCAGGAGTCCTTTGGAGTTGTTTTGGTCCTCACCTTGTTGATAAGGGGAAGTCGTTTATAATTTGTGATTATGTATTATTGTTCCTGTATACGATATTATTTAGGTTCTTCTCACTTAATTTTTAAAAATATTTTATTTGATCATTTCCAAGATTATTCATTAAAGACATAGATCATTTTCTTTTCCTCCCCACACCCCCCCAATGTTTTCTTGATTTGAACCCATTGCTATGTTGATAATATTTGCATTAGAGTGTTCATTTAGAGTCTCTCCTCTGTCATGTCCCCTCAACCTCTGTATTCAGGCAGTTGCTTTTCCTTGGTGTTTCTACTTCCACAGTTTATCCTTTGCTTATGAATGGTGTTTTTTTTTCTCCTAGATCCCTGCAAATTGCTCAGGGACATTACACTGCCACTAATGGAGAAGTCCATTACGTTCGACTGTGTACAATGTTCTCCTGGTTCTGCTCCTCTCGCTCTGCATCATTTCCTTGAGGTTGTTCCAGTCTCCATGGAACTCCTCCACTTTATTATTCCTTTGAGCACAATAGTATTCCAGCACCAACATATACCACAATTTGCTCAGCCATTCCCCAATTGATGGGCATCCCCTCGTTTTCCAGTTTTTGGCCACCACAAAGAGAGCAGCTATGAATATTTTTGTACAAGTCTTTTTTTCCATTATCTCTTTGGGGTACAGACCCAGCAGTGCTATGGCTGGATCAAAGGGTAGATATTCCATTGTCTCTCTTTGGGCATAGTTCCAAATTGCCCTCCAGAATGGTTGGATCAGTTCACAACTCCACCAGCAATGAATTAATGTCCCTACTTTGCCACATCCCCTCCAGCATTCATTACTTTCCTTTGCTGTTATGTTAGCCAATCTGCTAGGTGTGAGGTGATACCTCAGAGTTGTTTTTATTTGCATCTCTCTGATTATAAGAGATTTAGAACACTTCTTCATGTGCTTATTAATAGTTTTGATTTCTTTATCTGAGAACTGCCTATCCATGTCCCTTGCCCATTTATCAATTGGAGAATGGCTTGATTTTTTGTACAGTTGATTTAACTCTTTATAAATTTGAGTAATTAAACCTTTGTCAGAGGTTTCTATGAAGATTTTTTCCCAGTTTGTTGTTTCCCTTCTGATTTTATTTACATTGGTTTTGTTTGTGCAAAAGCTTTTTAATTTGATGTAGTCAAAATTATTTATTTTACATTTTGTGATTCTTTCTATGTCTTGCTTGGTTTTAAAGTCTTTACCCTCCCAAAGGTCTGACATGTATACAATTCTATATTTACCCAAATTACTTATGGTTTCCTTCTTTATGTTTAAGTCACTCACCCATTTTGAATTTATCTTGGTGTAAGGTGTGAAGTGTTGATCTATTCCTAATCTCTCCCACACTGTCTTCCAATTTTCCCAGCAGTTTTTATTGAATAGTGGATTTTTGTCCCAAAAGCTGGGATCTTTGGGTGTATTGTATACTGTCTTGCTGAGGTCGCTTTCCCCCAGTCTATTCCACTGATCTTCCTTTCTGTTTCTTAGCCAGTACCAAATTGTTTTGATGACTGCTGCTTTGTAATATAGTTTAAGGTCAGGGACTGCAAGGCCCCCATCATTTGTGTTTTTTTTTTCATTATTTCCCTGGATATCCTTGATCTTTTGTTGTTCCAAATGAACTTTGTTATGGTTTTTTCTAAATCAATGAAGAAGTATTTTGGTAGGTCAATGGGTATGGCACTAAATAGATAAATAAGTTTGGGTACGATGGTCATTTTTATTATATTGGCTCTTCCTATCCATGAGTAGTTAATGTTTTTCCAATTGCTCAAGTCTAGTTTTAGTTGTGTGGCAAGTGTTTTGTAGTTGTGTTCATATAGTTCTTGTGTTTGTCTCAGGAGGTAGAATACTAGGCATTTTATTTTGTCTAAGGTGATTTTGAATGGGATTTCTCTTTCTAGTTTTTGCTGCTGAGCTGTGTTGGAGATATATATATATATATATATATATATATATATATATAAAAGCTGATGATTTATGTGGGTTTATTTTGTATCCTGCAACTTTGCTAAAGTTGTTGATTATTTCAATTAGCTTTTTGGTTGAATCTCTAGGATTCTTTAAGTAGACCATCATGTCATCTGCAAAGAGTGATAACTTGGTCTCCTCCTTGCCTATTTTGATGCCTTCAATTTCTTTTTCTTCTCTATTTGCTACTGCTAGTGTTTCTAGTACAATGTCAAATAGTAGAAGTGATAATGGGCATCCTTGTTTCACTCCTGATCTTATTGGGAATGCATCTAGTTTATCCCCATTGCAGATGATATTAGCTGATGGTTTTAGATATATACTGTTTATTATTTTTAGGAATGACCCTTCTATTCCTATGCTTTCTAGTGTTTTTAATAGGAATGGGTGTTGTATTTTATCAAATGCTTTTTCTGCGTCTATTGAGATAATCATGTGGTTCTTGTGGTTTGCTTGTTGATGTGGTCAATTATGTGGATGGTTTTCCTAATATTGAACCAGCCCTGCATCCCTGGTATAAATCCTACTTGATCATGGTGGATGATCCTTCTGATCACATGCTGGAGTCTTTTTGCTAGTATCCTATTAAAGATTTTTGCATCTATATTCATTAGGGAGATTTTTCTATAGTTTTCTTTCTCTGTTTTTGACCTGCCTGGTTTTGGAATCAGTACCATGTTTATGTCAAAAAAGGAGTTAGGTAGAACTCCCTCTTTGCTTATTATGTCAAATAGTTTGTATAGTATTGGGATTAACTGTTCTCTAAATGTTTGATAGAATTCACTGGTGAATCCATCAGGCCCTGGGGATTTTTTCTTAGGGAGTTCTTTGATGGCTTGTTGGATTTCATTTTCTGATATGGGATTATTTATGAATTCTATTTCTTCTTCTGTTAGTCTAGGCAGTTTGTATTTTTGTATATATTCATCCATGTCATCTAAATTGATGTATTTATTGCCATATAATTGGGCAAAGTAATTTTTAATGATTGACTTAATTTCCTCTTCATCAGAGGTGCTCTCCCCCTTTTCATCTTTGATGCTGTTAATTTGCTTTTCTTCTTTCCTTTTTTAATTAGGTTGACCAGTACTTTGTCTATTATGTTTGTTTTTTCAAAGTACCAGCTTCTTTTCTTATTTATTAATTCAATAGTTCTATCACTTCGATTTTATTAATTTCTCCCTTAATTTTTAGGATTTCTAGTTTGGTTTTCTGCTGGGGGTTTTTAATTTGATTGCTTTCGAGTTTTTTCATTTGCATTTCCAATTGATTGATCTCTGCTCTCCCTAGTTTGTTAATATAAGCATTCAGGGATATGAATTTACCTCTGATTATCACTTTGGCTGCATCCCAAAAGGGGTGAAAGGATGTCTCACCATTGTCATTTTCCTCGATGAAATTATTAATTGTTTCTATTATTTCTTCTTTAACTAAATGATTTTGGAGTATCATATTGTTTAATTTCCAATTGGTTTTTGATTTGGTTTTCCATGTACCATTACTAATCAATATTTTTATTGCCTTGTGATCTGAGAAGGCTGCATTCATTATTTCTACTTTTCTGCATTTGTGTGCTATGTTTCTGTGACCTAATGTATGGTCAATTTTTGTGAATGTGCCATGTGGTGCTGAGAAGAAGGTGTATTCCTTTTTATCCCTATTTATTTTTCTCCATATGTCTATTAATTCTAATTTTTCTAAGATTTCATTCACTTCTTTTACCTTTTTCTTATTTATTTTTTTATTTGATTTATCTAAATTTGATAATGGTTGGTTTAAGTCTCCCACTAATATGGTTTTTCTGTCTATTTCTTCCTTCAATTCTCCTAGTTTCTCCATTAGAAATTTGGGTGCTATATTATTTGGTGCATACATGTTGATTAATGATATTTCCTCATTGTCTAAAGTCCCTTTTAACAAAATATAATTACCTTCTCTGTCCCTTTTGATCAGGTCTATTTTTGCTTTGGCTTTATCAGATATCATGATTACCACTCCTGCCTTCTTTCTGTCATTTGAGGCCCAGAATGTCTTACTCCATCCTTTAATTCTGTCCTTGTGGGTGTCAACCCGCCTCATGTGTGTTTCTTGAAGACAACATATGGTAGGGTTTTGGATTCTAATCTATTCTGCTATTCATCTACATTTTATGGGTGAGTTCATCCCATTCATGTTCAAAGTTATGATTGTCATTTGTGGACTCCCTGGCATTTTGATATCCTTCCTTAATTCTAACCTTTTCTTCTTCGGCTCTACCTTTTAGTCCAGTGATTTACTTTGAATCTGTCCCCCTTGTCCCCTCCCTTGATGTTTCCCTTTTTAGTCCCTCCCTTTTTGTTCCATCCCCCTCCCCCCTCTCTTTCCCTCCCTTTTTGTTTTCCCTCTCCCCCTCCCCCCCTTGGTTTTCCCTTCTCCCTACCCTTGTTGGGTAAGATAGAATTCAAGATCCCAATGGATCTGGATGTTTTTCCCTCTCAGAGTTGATTTCCTTGAGATTAAGGTTTAAGTAAAAAACCCTCTCTTCCTCTCATCTTATAGGAGTTTTCTTCCCCTCCCCTTCCCATGTGAATCTTTGCGTGTGAAAGATTATTCTATTAGGTCTTTCCTTACTCCCTATTTATTCATTACATTTTCGCCACATGTTAGTATACAAAGATTGATAGAAATGTAATCCTTATAGAAGAGAGTTTGAATAAAAAAAGAAGATAACATTTTTCTCCTTTCCCCTTTCCTTAATATTTACCTTTTCAGGTATTCCTTGCTCTTTGTTTTTCGGTATCAAACTTTCCGCAGAACTCTGGGCTTTTCTTTCTAAAAAGTTGGAAATCTTCTTTTTTGTTGAATTCCCATACTTTTCCTTGGAAGTATATAGTCAGTTTTGCTGGGTAGCTGATTCTTGGTTGAAGACCCAGCTCTCTTGCCTTTCTGAAGATCATGTTCCATGCCTTACGATCATTCAGAGTAGAAGTTGCAAGGTCTTGTGTGGTCCTGATTGGCAATCCTTTATATCTAAATTGTCTTTTTCTGGCTTCCTGTAGGATTTTTTCTTTTGTTTGAGAGCTTTGGAATTTGGCAATTACATTACTGGGAGTTGTTTTTTGGGGGTTTATTGTAGGTGTTCTGTGAGCTCTGTCAGTGGCTGTATTAACCCCTTGTTCTAGAATCTCTGGGCAATTTTCTTTGATTATATCTTGTATCATGATGTCAAGTTTGGTGTTTATTTCTGGCTTTTCTGGAAGTCCAATTATTCTTAAATTATCTCTTCTCCCTCAATTTTCCAGATCTGTCACCTTGTCAGTGAGATATTTTATGTTCTCTTCTAATTTCTTGGTATTTTGGCTTTGCTTTATTAATTCTTGCTCTTTTACATGATCGTTGTCTTCCAGTTGCCTGATGCTGGCCTTTAAAGCCTGGTTTTCCTCTTCAGTTTGGTCACACCAGTTTTGTAGATGCGTGAATTTCTTTTGCATTATTTCCCACTTTTCCTCCCAGAAGGCTTCCATTTTTTCGTCATTTCTGATTCAAATTCTTCATGGGTTTGTGGAGAGTTTCCATTTCCTTTGGAAGGTTTCAGAGCATTTTATTGTGTATCGTCTTCTATCTTCTCTGTATTTTGTATTTTGGCTCCATAGAATGTGTCCAAAGTCGCCCCTTTCTTCTTATTTTTCTTGGGATTTTGGGGCTTCTATGCTTTTGTGGAGTTTGCCATCTCTGAATGGGGAGGATTAGCTTTTCTTATCTCTGTCTGGTGTTCAGAGGCTTTAGTCCTGGGCAGATTGTCCCTTCTATGAGCTTTCCCTGACTTTAACTGAGTATGCCTTAAGGCAGTGACTTTCACTGGAACTGGAATGGAAGGATCCAGCCAGGGGGTTACATTCGCCCCCAGCTCTCTCTGTTTCCCTGCTGTTTGGGTGCCCCCTCCACTGGGTTTGGGTTGCTTTCCGGAAGTTGCCTTCAGAATAGCTGGCCCTGAGGCTGTCTTGCCAGCCCTGAGGGTTGCTGTTGTTTCAGAAGACCCTGCTCTCTGAGGGGGGAGGGGCCTCGGCTTTCTGGAGCCTTGGACTCTGCGATCCTACCCCTTAGGTCCGAGTGTTCTCAGGTTCTGGCTTTTGACGGGGGCCATACCTTTTGATCCAGGTCCAGGTCCAGGAGGAGGATTCCCAGGGTCTATGCTGTTGATCATTTTGAATTTCGGTGCCCTAGGAGCCTATATTTTGAGATCGGTCAGGAAGGGTTTCAGGAGATCTGAACTTTAGCTTTCTCTAAGCCGCCATCTTGACCGGAAGCCTTCTCACTTAATTTTTAATCATTTCATGTCTTTTCAGGTCTTTTCTTCATTGTGATCCTCTTGTTTGTCATTTCTTATGGTGTAACAATATTCCATTATAGGCATATACCATAATATGTTTAGCCATTTGCCACTTGATGGACAATACCTTTGATTTCCAAGTTTTTGCCACTACAAAAAGAGCTTCTAGAAATATATTTTTAAAGGTAGGTTATTTCCCCCAGTCTTTAATCTCTTTGGGATATTATTTTGTAGTGCTATTGCTCAGTCAAAGGGTATTCTTAGTTTGAAGGCCTTTTTGGTCTGGTTCCAGATTGCTCTCCAGAATGGTTATATCAGTTTAAAGTTTCACTAACAGTATATCAATGTACTAATTTAATCACATCCCTATATCATTTGTCATTTACCTTTTTTTTTTGGCCATGTTAGCCAGTCTGAGAGTTGAGAGGTGGTATCATAGAGTTGTTTTTATTATGCATTTCTCTAATATTGAATTAAGGCATCATTCATATATACATATATTTAAAGATAGTTTTAATTTCTATATATGAGAATTGTCTGTTCATATCCTGTCACCATTTGTCAATTAGGGAATACTTTCTATTGTAATAAATATGATTCCATTCTCTATATTTTTGAAAAATAAATGCTTTTTCAGAGTCATTTATATAAAGATTTTTTTTCTAGTTTGTTGTTTACCTTTTAATCTTGATTGCATTGATTTTTTTTAGAAAAACCTTTTTAATTTCATGTAGTTAAAGTTATCTTTTTTATATCTCCCAATGTTCTCTATGTCTGGTTTTGTCCTAAATTCTTTCCTTATCCTTAGGTCTGACAGGTAAACTATTTTCTTTTCTCCTAACTTATTTATGGTATCCACTTTTCTGAATCATGTAACTATTTTGATTTTATTTTGGCATATGGCATGAGATATTAGCCTATGCCTAATTTCTGACAAACTGCCTTCCACTTTTCTCCATAGTTTAGTGAGAGTGATTTCTCCTTCCAAAATCTTGGGACTTTGAGTTTGTTAACCAATAGGTTACTATGATAATTTATTATTGCATATTGAATTCCTATAGTTATTTTTAAATTTGATTTCTCCTTCTACTTATTGAAGTTGGACTTTATTGATAGTATAGAGCAATGCTGATGATTTATTAGTGTTCATTTTATATGTTGAAACTTTGCTTAAGTTGATAATTGTTTTCTTTATTTTTTTATACTCTAGGATTCTCTAGGTATACCATCATATCATCTGCAATGAATGGTGGCTTTATTTTTTTTATTGCGTATTTTAGTTCCTTCATTTTTTCTTTTTCTCTTATTTCTATGACATTATTGAATAGGAGTAGAATTAATAGGAATCCTTGTTTCACTCCTAATCTTTCTGGGAAGGCTTGGAAGGCTTCTAGATGATCTCTATTACAGATAATACTTGATAGTTTTATGTAGATGATATTAATTATTTTGAGTAATGTTCTGTTTTATTCCAATGTTCTTTAGTCTTTTAAATAAGAATCAGTGCGGTATTTTGTCAAAATTTTTTCTACATCTTTTGAAATAAACATGTGGTTTCCATAGGTTTTTGATTGTTATGGACAAATATGCTAATCGTTTTTCTAATGTTGAATGATTCTTGCATTCCTGTTATAAAATCCACATGATCATAGCATATGATCCTTGTGATATGTCGCTATAGTATCCTTGCTGGTATTTTAAGATTTTTGTCTCAAAATATTCATTAAGGATATTGGTGTAGTTTTCTTTCTATTTTTGTTTTTTTCTGGCTTACATATCCCTACCATCTTTGTGTTATGAGAGCTATTTTTCTGAAAAGCTTACAGAGTATAGGAATTTTTTGTTCTTTAATTGTTTGGTAGAATTCACTTGTGAATCCATCTGTTCTTTTCTTAGACAATTAATTAATGGCTTCCCAATTTCTTTTTCTTAGATGGAATTGTTTAAGTGTAGTCAAACCTGGGTACTTGACAGTTTCAGAGTTTGTAGAATTTGGTATTCAAAGCATTTTGGAGAGAAAAAATTGTCATAGTATTCAATGTTTGGTTGTTGCTTGATGTGCTTGCTAGAAATTTTTGTTGTTTCCATCTTGGGAAGCATATGCCCACTTCATCAGAACCAAAGGATCACATGTTATTTCAAGAGTATAAAAAAGAACTCAAAACTAAGAAGCTGCAGGAACTTTAAAGGGAGCAGCAATAACTGGTAGAGGAGGAGGGTTTTTTTTTTTAAGTGAGGAAGTAAAGGAAGATGTCCCCACTTAGAGGAAAAATAAAATTTTGTTGAAAACTATCACCCTAACTTCCAGGGGTGGAGCCAAGATGGTAGAGTAATCCTCAGTACCTCTGTGCCACCATGAGAATCCCTCCAAATAATGATTAAAATATAGCTATAAAACATATGGGAATAAAAGAACCAACAAGGAGACAGAATTAAACAACTTTCAAGAAAAAGAAAAACCCAATAGGTAAGCAATG